>NC_134626.1:9907753-10274003 GCF_046129695.1 Lonchura striata | reverse complement strand
CTGTAATACATACCACTCCTGTGGATGTAAGCTGAATGAGGATTTTCTTCCAAGGAATGCTACTAGTCTAAAGAGATTTTTTTGGATATGAGACCCACTACCATTAGACTTTTATATAGCACATCATTAACCTTAACATGCTGTCCCAATTTTAGTGGATTAGCTGTTCAGCAACTCAGAGAAGCTGTTGCAGGTCTTTTCATGAAGAAGAAGAAGAAGAATGAGGAGTCCTATAGTATTACAAATTATAGGACATAACTGGCAAAATATTCAAGTGTCCTCCTGAAAAAAATCTGTGTTCAGCTAAGAACTTACAATAAAGGAAAATGTTTGTTTCCCATTTGGATTTGTTTCTTGTTCGTATTTGTTGTTTTCAATCATTTTTAGATAATGACTTAAACATTGAGCATACAGCATTTGATCCTGGTGTCTTTTGGAAGCATGGCTAATAGGTAGATGTGGCAAAAGGGAAAATACTTCTGAGTTAGCTGACACCAGAGCATACATGCTATTCTCTACTCTGGCCAACTAGCAGGAATAGGCACTGTTGCTTCTCTTTCGACCGCCACTTTGCTCTCGGGGGTTTCTCGCCGCTGTCCCCCGCCCCTCCCCGGCCCCCCGGGACCCTCCGGCTAGCTGTCCCCTCTCGGGGCCGGGGTTTTCCGCGGTCCCGCTGCCCTGGGCTCACCAGGCAGCGTCTGGGTTAGCACGGTCCGAGCTGCGGCGCTGCCTCAATCGCCGCTAGGATTCGAGATAAAGAGACCAAGAGAGACCAATGGTATGCTTGTCCAGATAGATTGTATTGCCTGAAGCGTTGCAGGGACCAAAGGCCCTGGGCTATTGCCCAGATACAGTTTTATACAGCAAAATTAAGAGATAAGGTCTTAAACAATAGAGACAGTGTTCAGCTAAGGCACATCAGAACCACCCCAGGGGCCAGGTCCAATGGGAACTGCTCAGGGGTGGGGAGAAGGGGGTCTACAGAGGAATGCTGAAGCGGGACTTTCCCGAAACAGTGGAGCATACATAAATGTATCTTTTACCTCAGTTTACCATTCCCAAGGCCTTTCTAATACAATGGGGCATACATGAATGTATCCTTTTCCTCAGTTTACCATTCCCAAGGCCTTTCTAAAACCTTCCTCCACGCTACCATGCCAGCATGACAGCAACAGGCACTTTGCAAAGTAACTCACAAAATTATATGAACTGTAGAATGAACTGCAGAATGAATTAAACAATAAAGCAATATTGCATCCAAGGAAATGAATGCACCTGTAATGTATTTGCACTAGACAGAGGTTCAGCGACTCCTTATATTCTCTTTTTCCTGACAGAACTTAAACACAGTATCATCTCTGCTTCAGATAGTCTTGGAATTGCAGATAGATGATGACATGTATTAATCGGAAGTTGCCCTCTTCTGATGTTCTTATCCAGACATCTCTTTCTAGTAACTTTTTGGTTGTAAGATCCTGGATCAGCTACAGTTCAACTCAATTTGATATGATACTGCCATTTACTTTTCCATAGATAATTAGTCCCAAAATGCAAAATATCAAGATAGAGGTAAATTAAAAATTACCTCCTTCAAGACAGAAAAGAAGGCTGCAGCTGTTCAAATTACAGTGAATAAAAATGACACAGTTTGTTATAGTAACAATTATTTTGCCTTGAATGCCTCACTTATCCCTATCTTTAAAGGATGCATTGGGGTCAGCTTCTTTTTAGAAGTGAAAAAAGGATGTTTTGTGCACCGTCAGTAAGAGTTGTTTAAGGCCTTCACAGGTCTTTCTCTCTTAAGCATTTTGAAACCTTCTGTTGATACTTCACTGAGCCTCCAGGCTTTCCATATTAGTGAAGATTCTGTCTACTTTGCAGCCAGGAGAAAAAACCCAAGGCACTCTGAAATTAACCATCTGCCTTCTTGGAAGCAGGTTAACAACTAAAGAGACAAGTCTTGACTGACGATTTACACAAGAAGATTATGTCTCTGTAAGTAAGCCATAATGCTGGTATAACAGGTTTGGTATATTATCTCTAAGTGTGGAGAGCCTAACAGCCTGCAGAACACCTACTTCATCACAAACTGGAGTTTACAAGAGGTTTTCAGCTGCAGAGATGTAACCGTGTGGGACTTGCTCATGGCGAGTAACACAGGTTCCCTAATAATAGATGCTGCTACAAAGATGATGTACTAAGGTCAGCGTTTCTTTAAAAATTCATAATCTAGAACTTTGCTCCCTCTGACTACAGTAGCAGAACTGTGGCTGACTGGGGGGAGACCAGAGTGCTTCCCCAGAATGCACCCCAAAGAAATTGCCCAGGTTGTTTGGCACTCTCAGACAATGGTGTCAGCGCCCTTGCAGGGCCAGCCTGGCTTTCTGCTCTGTGCAAAGGCTTGAGCCCACAAAGTCTCAAATCCTGGTCCCAGCTCTGCTGATAGAATTTGAGGCAATCCTTTGCTGGCAGTTTACAATCAGTATCTCAGTTATTCCATCTGCAAAATAGAGATGAAGACTTCATCTGTGGAACACTCTGAGACCAACTGAAAAAATTGCCAAATAAGAACTAGATTTTATTACTGTAAATAACAGTATCTCCAGGTCTACAGGGATGCCATATTACAGAGCCTCTTTCTTTCCAGAATTATATAACTTTATTAGTTCTTTCACTGTTTTCTTTAAGGATACTTTTGGCAAACCTCTCAGGAATTAAAAAGTTCCAGGTCCCATGCCATATTGATAACACAATGCAAAAGCCTGAACAAATACTTTTCTTTCTATTCCCTCTCCACCCTCCTGTTGCTGAAACAATATGAGGTTGTGTGATAAAAGAAGATCATATTTGCTGTTCCAGAAAGACAGAGTTTTGTCCCTGCGCTACAGCTAGACTGTACATAAAAGGTCATTTCCAGGCAAAAGACACAATTTTAAACTAATTGAGTTCACACTGGAAAAGTCTTCAACATGGAGAAGTTAGATAATGCAATTTGAGAAAGACCAAGCTCATTTCTAAGGACAGAAAAGAGCTGACTGAGACAGCACAGTTTGGTTTCTGTTTTATTTTAGGGCCTGACCTCTGTTTAAGTATTTGAGGCAATTGTAATGGTCCATGTTCAACACAGCAAAGAGCCAAGTGCTGCAGCAAGCACTAAATTGTTAATGTCACGAATGATCAATATAGTTTTAAGTTCAATATCTGTCTGTGAAATTCCCATTCCATGGTTATATGCATTGATGGGTGCACTAAGGAATTATGAAGAGCAAGGTAGGACTTCTTAGCTTCAAAAAGTCCAGATGAATGTCATTTTAAAACCCTTTACACTGCTTACATTTATGTCCCTTATATTACTTATGTATGTCTGTAGGGAGCGCTGTGCTCCTGGACAGTTTAGATGAATGGAGACGAGTGATCTCTGAAGGCTGCTCTTAGGATATAAGATTTATTAGGGATGGAGAAAGGTCTTGCTTGGAGCTGCCAGACGCAGCACGTGGCAAGGCTTAAGGGGATGGGGGAGGGGAAAGACAAGAGGATGCTCTAGGAGACGGTGGAGGTCCTAAGAAGGGGGAAGATCCAAGAGGGGGGGAAGTTCCAAGAGAGGGGAAGTTCCAAGAGGGGGGAAGTTCCAAGAGAGGAGAGGAGAAGTTCCAAGATGGGGGAAGTTCCAAGAGAGGGGAAGTTCCAAGAGGGGGGAAGTTCCAAGAGAGGAGAGGAGAAGTTCCAAGATGGGGGAAGTTCCAAGAGAGGGGAAGATCCAAGAGGGCATCTGGCCCCTTGGAGACCCCTTATCAGGGGGCTTCAAGGTGGGCTGGAGCAAGACTTGGACCAATGGGGTCACAGACACTTGATGTTTCAGGGGAGGGTTACAGGTGTAGGATGAACCATACATTTTGGGGATTGAGATGGAACAGTCCATTTGACTTTTGGACTTATCTGTAGGTAAGGGTATTGTCCAGCCAGTATGGAGGATTGTTTTCATCCTGGCTGTATTATTATGAATAATTATATTTATCCATCCTTCCCGACATATGTCCTTATGTCAATAATAGAAAATTGAATCTCTAATACTGATCATACTGGTTTTTATCCAGAAAAAGCTCTAATTGGGATTTCAGTTCAGAGACAGAGGAGAAAAGGGACCTCTGTAAAGAATTATGCTGAGATTGTTAAAGTTCAGTGAATTAGCATCTTAATAGCTTCTGTATGGTCAGTTTTGAACAATCTCTATGCTTTAGGCCTGACCACATTCCTCAGCCTCTTTCCTTCTCTCCCTCTGATCCCTCAGACACCTTTTCTTTAAAAGAGTTATGGCCTATGCAGCATTAGCTGTTCTTAGGACTGCAGAATAGTCCCTGCATATCTCTTGGTACTGCTTGGAGAAGCACTGTAGGCAACTGGAAGAGTCCTTCACTTGAATTTTGTCATGCCTTGAAAAAACATGAAGGTGGCTACCAAGTCTTAGATATTACCAAACAGTCTCACTAGAAACAGACATTGTTGTGGTTACTGAAAGCACTACTTTCAAATATTTCTTTTAAAAAAACCCAACCATGTAAATACAAAGGACAAAATGAATAAAAAATAAACCAGCACACATCCTACAGGAAAATCCTGACATAATAATATTTTTGACTCCAGATAACTTGCATTTTGCAAAAAAAGAAAAAAAAAAATCTCAAGGAAACAAAAATAACTACTCAATAAGAATTGAATGAGTATTTTCATATTATAATTTCACAAATAAAATAGATGTAAATTACTACAGGATGCTTATGCCTGCCTCACAGAGATATTAGATGGAAAGGAGGGAAGTGTCTTTTTAGGATCTTTTTAAAACAGCAGCAACTTTTCACTTGATGTTTAGCTCTTAGAAATTACAGAAATTACACAGCTAAGAAAAGTTGTTAGAACAAAATGGCAAAATCAAACAGGTATAGAGAAAAGAAAGAGATAAAAAAAAAAGGCTGTCCAAAAAACAGGTTTGAATGGAATTGTCTACTTTGATGTTCTTTTAAAGGGAACCCCTTTTCAGAAGTTGTATTTCCTGAAAATCAGGTTAATTTATGGTATCTAATGATATTATCCTTCCTCTCAAACTGAGAGATTCAGCATCAGCAGAGGTTTAGATTTCTGATACATCCCTATGACATATGGTCATCCCTATGGTTTAGCCTTTATTTTTGTGGGTTTTTATTTTGTGAACACATGCCAGACAGAACAAATAACCCCATAAACCTTTTGTCCACTGAGAGGAAGCCATTTTGCTATCAGTCAGCACAAAGAACAAGCAGAGAAGCCAGTGCAAATAAGGCAGGACAGAGCCTACAGGCAGGCTAAACCGAAAATTTGTGTTGTTCCTAATATATGTATAAATAAAAAAAAAAAAATCATTATTTCTTCAACTTTGGAGATGAAAACGGTAATATATTTGAAACACTGACCAAGTCATGAGCATTGCTTTTCTAGTAACTGTGAGATGAAAAAAAACCAACCAACTCTATAAAATTATTAAGATCATTCCTTGCTGGAATAGCAAAGGCCAAAGAAAAACAGTCAGAAAGGTTGACTTCCAGAAAGACTAGCAAAAAGATATCATTTAGAATCTGGTCTCTGTTAAAAAGCTGGAAATAAAAATGCTGTTTTGAACTGAGTACAACTTTTCCCAAGCTTTTAACAGACACGGCTGGTTTGTTACTGTAGCATAGCTATTATTTAGAGGCTTGTCAAAGGCTGTTTTATCTAGTAGATTCTACAGACAAGTTTTGTGATAAACAGGAGGAGGTATAGAAGCGGCTCTGACTGATGGACACTGAGTTCAGTGTCTCGCAGGTGTGACTGTGTGGTGACATCCCCTGGGAAATGCTCATCTGTTTGCAAATCTGCCTGCATGCCTGCCTGCCTGCAGACAACAGAGATGTGGATGGAAATTACTGCCAGAGACTGATGAATTCCCAGTTAACACAGGGCCCTTGATTTTTCTTGACATAGTGAAGGGACGGCTCTGCTGGCATGCTGACCTCCCTCTCTGGTGATTCAGACTCATATATTCATAATGATGGGCAAACCTCCCATGCTTCTGTTTTGAGCTTAGAGACACATCAGACTACTTTGAATTGGTGAACTTTTTCTTCCTGATTTAAACATGTTTGTTTGCTTTTCCCTGAAGGGAGGTTCAATGTGAAATAGAACATGTTCTTTTTCTAGCTAATCAGAAACATATTCCTGGTGGTGTTGAATGAAGAACATACCCAAAAGGTAAGCAGGTACAAGTGGTCCTTTTGTGCACAGACACAGAGATGCACTCTCAGCAGGCTTCCTCTGGTCTGGAGTCAGATGGAGTGGAGATTAGCAGGAGGAAAGAAATGAGACTTTGGATAACTCTCAGTTTATCATGTGGACTCTGAGTAGGAGAGCTATATAGGGTAAATACCCTACATTTACATTGGGGAATTACCGTTTCCTTGTCATCTCCCTCCTCTTTCTCCTCCCCACACTGAGTTTGATTCTCTTCTCCCTTTCTCTACTTGTTTGCTTCATTCACATGCTTGAAGTATTTCTTGTTTGGTCCCATGTCCATCAGATGACCTTTACAACACACAATGTGAGTTAAGAGCTGCGTGAAAATCTCTGCATGGTCGTTGCTTTCATACAGTTGCATAGCATGTAGGTAGCATCTCTTAGTATTTTAAACATGCTGAAAGGATTATGCTGGCTTCATTGCACACAGAGCATTTCACTACATTTATCCTCTGTTTTTCCAATAAGAGATATGAACCCAGTGATTTCAAAAACCTGTCTTAAAGGATCATTTCTTAGACCCCAGAGTTCACTTACTCAGTGGGGCTGTTTCCCAGAGAGGCACTAATCCTGAAAGAACCCTGATGGGAACAGTGGATGATAAATTTCTACAGCTGTACTGTAATATAAATTCAGGACAAGAAAGTTAAATGCACTTCTGTCCTTTTTTGCAGAGGTACCTCATCACAGAGCAAGGGAAAAATAGCCCAAATTCTTATTGGCTCCCATACATGTGGGCTTTGAAGGCAATTCTTAGTTCCACATGCCCAGTGATCAAAAAGATGGCAAGACTTCAGAGAAGCAAAAAATGGCTGGGAAGAGCAATACCCAGAGGAAAATGAAGGTGATAACATATAAACTGGTAAAAGAATGAGAAATATTTAAACACAAAGAGTAAGATGGGTAATATTAATATAATACGCAAGATAGAATAGAATCACCAGGAAAAAAAAAAAAGACAAGAAAAAGGTTGGTATTAGGGAAAACTTCATTAAACTGAGCTCTGTTTGTTGTTTAATAAGTAGATGGGCAAATGCAGTAGTGGAAACCCTGGGAGATTTAAAATGAGACAAGGAGAAGTACCATCAGCATGCAGAAGGGAAGATTATTCTACTGCTGGGAGGTGGAATGAACCATTCATTAGAACATTCATCTGTAATATCTTAATTGGCAAAGTGACAGCAAAAAAAAAGAAGTGGGAGGTAGAGGCTGATGCTTTATTTTAATTGAAAAGAAAAAGGAGTTACACCAATTAGCTAGGAAAAGACAATGGGGACCTCCCTGATACTAATTCTAATGAATTCAGTCTATGACAACTCAATGAAATATCTTCTGTCATTGTGTTATTCAGAGAGAATATTTGCTATTAAAATTTTATTGCTATCCTTTAAAATTTTAGATTTTATTATTAGTATGCTAGAACTTTCTTCACAAAATATTGACAAAAGAGCAGAATTTTCTGAGAATCTGAGAATTATTTAAGTTGAAAAGAACCTCTGAAGGCCATCTAATACAAGTCCCTGCTAAATGCAGATCCTTCTTTAAAGCTAGAACAGGTTGCTCAGGGTAGTACACAGCCAAATCTAGAATATTTCCAAAAATTAAAATGGTAATATTTCCTTGAGCCTCCTGCTTCAGTGTTTGATCTCCTTTGCTGTGAATTTCTTTTTCTGGAATCAAATCAGATTTTCACTTGCTATGTCTCTTCTCTTGTGCCATTAAATTGTCCCTTAAAATGACACCGTAACTATAAGATATATAAAATGAAAGTTAGAAAACAATAAGGACAGATTAAGGCATATTTTAAGATTAGGAAGTCTTTACAAGAATTTGAATTCTTCAGAAATCTCTCAGCCATTCTAGAAACACTTTTCTAGAATGAAAATTTCTTTCTGTCTGCCTGTAGTTCTGTAATAATTTGTGAAAAATTTCTTTTAGTGGCTTTCTCTGACCCCAAGCTCATAGTAGTAAATTAAAACCCCAAGTAAAATACCAGTAAACAGATCCTTGAATAACACTGATCAAGTAATGCATGTCTAAACATTAACTGAAAATAAATTAAGAAAAAAAATGGTGTATTTAAGATTACTAAGAGGGTAGCACAGTGTGGCATGGTGACATACAGGTAGTAAACCTAATCAATTTGTAAGTCAAGTTGATTTACAAAAAAATATAATGAGACTGAAAGCAGGCAGTGAACAGTGGCAATAATTATGAAATTCCCTATTGAGACAAGTCCTATTTCTTGGCACACTGGTCTTGGTTAAATTGGTCCATGGACAACCTAAACAAGAATCACCAGACAAATGTCAATATTTGAAGTGAGAGAACAACAGGCATTTTGGATAGCAAGCACATTTTCTTTGGGTCACCCACCTTTACAGCTCCATGTTGTTCAAATATCAACAATATATATTTTAAGAGAATATGTATGTGTCAGACTAGGAGCACAGGTCTGTCAGAAGGATCATCCAGCAGTTTAGAAGAAGTTGCGAGTCTTTTCTCCAGCCTAAAAACTGAGGCATCCTAAAACCAGATTCTTCCTTTTTTTGTTTCTTTCTTTATTTTTTTTTTTTCAACTGTACTGAAATACTGTGTTTGTTCTTTCTAAACTACCTTATGACATTTCTATATGAGCTATAATACAATAGGTTTTGGACACATTGATGTAAGCTTACTCTGGTTAAGAATATATCAAATTCTACATTTACCTCCACTATTCATGTCTGTGCCTCAGAATTTTTCAGGGGCTTCACTCATATGTTACTGATAATTTTCTCCACTTTCGTTTGCAGGGAGACAGCCCAAGGAGCTTGGCCAGATAAGTGTCTCAGGGATATTTACAGGGGTGCTCACAGGGAAGAGACACGGGGTAAATGTATGGAGATGGTACTGAAAACATCTTTGTCATTTTAATAAGGAATAAAGGAGTGCTCATGCTCATCTCTCACTGACTTTCCCCACATTCAGTGACTGAATTCAGATTTTGTTCGTATCAGTCTGGGGATTTAATAATCTGTCACTGCCTAATGGCTCTGCATGCAATCAAACACAGATATTGTGCTATATAGAATTCACCATAACATTTTATGCTGGTTATTGTTACCACTGTGTCTGTCAGCTTGAACACCTGCTGTTTGGGGAAGTAACTGCCAGTTCTGACATCTGAATGCAATCCGCAAAATTATAACCATGCATCACTCAAAACATCCATTTCCAAGACACAGTCCAAGCATCATCATTTCCTTGGTTGGTTGCCTGTTAGTATCATTTGTACTAAGATCTTGGGGATAAGTAGAAAAAGTTTCCAGATCTACAGCCATATACCCTAATTCTCAGACCACAAGAAAAAACATTACAAGTGAGGGGGTGAGGGGGGGAAATTACATTTTTTAAGCTATGAAATGATTCTAAAGGTAGGAAAAACAAAGCCTTAGTTTTAGGGAGTTTGTCCATATGTTGGGTAGAACAAAGCAGAGAACTATCTTGATTATCTTTTTGTTAAGCAGCCAGCTAAAATTTTGCATGAAAAATCATAAAGCAAATTTTGCAATATTTTCTCAGTTTTGTGTGAGGAGAAAAAAAGAAAATTCTCATTTAAAAAAACCAACAAATCTTAGATTTGTTAAAAAGTTTTCTTTCTCTTTTAAGGACACATGAACAACACACTACTTTGAATAGACCTTCAAAGCAATACCTAAATAAGAACATTTAAGTGATTTTGAGAGTAAAAGTGAGCCCCATGGATTTACTTGGGGAAGGTAACAAGAAAGGATTTAGCACCCATTTGAAATGTGGACAATCCTCCATCATGTGACATGGCAACAGAGGAAAATAACTTTCAACCCAAAAGAGACGTATTTGGCCTGTGAAGTTTCCTACCTTGTCTAAAAGCAGCCCTTGTCCTAAAGCCACCCCTGTGTATCTGCTAATACAAATAATGGAGATAGCTTTGTACAGAAAAGAGGTTTAGAGGGTTAAAGGTTTTGAGCAACAAGGAAGAGCCTTCTTATTTGTAATCATAAAAGTAAAAATCTCATGTTCTTAATCCTGCTTTGGTTGAAGCTTTAAAATACTTTCATGCTGGTTTTAAGGCTTCATTGCTACAACTTATTGTTGCAGTTTTGCCCAACCTGTTAAATACAGGCTTAACTGCAGCTGCTAAAATATTTGTAAAGTCTTACAGCAAAATGGACTTGCACAGATGAAGACCAGGAGGAAGGCTATTAGTGATTCAAATTACAGGTCTCCAGTCCCAAATTCACTAGTGAATAAACAATTTGGTAAACATCAGAACTACATAGGCTGCTGAAAATCCTCTCTTTTTACTAGCACTAGGATGAATGAAGGTTTGTTAACTGCACCCTTGGTATGGATCTGGGTACTCCAATTACTCTGGCATTGAGTTAAATTACCTTAAGTGAATTGAATCTGCTAAGTAGAAACTCAGCATCTTAGCTTGGGTGACTAATCTAGTCTTCTGCTTTCTGGACAAACTGAACATTGATGTCATTCTTCTGAAATTAATGGCCTCAATTATTTGGGGTGGCTGCTGGGCCAGTGATTCAGCTGGACTTCATCTGAAATGTCTGTGAAAATGAAGTTTTCAAAAAGCATTTATTTTAAGATAGACATCATTATGTCACCTAGTAAAACTAAAAAAAAGCACCCACACATCTCTGCAAGAATTAACAATGAGATCGTCCTTTAAAGCCATAACATTGTAAGAAAAACTTCCTGCCAGGAAAGTCAGGAAACATTTGGCCAGAAAGACATATCTTATGCTGAAGTCTGGGAGCTTCTTTCCAAGTGGAATTAATTCCACTACTCAAACCTTTCAGCTACTCAAGAGTGAATATGTAAGCTAAATCATCATCATCATGTTTCCCAGCTGCCCAATACATTGAAATCCCTCCAGCATTTCATGGAAGAATGTTTTCTCTTGTCCATACTGAATAAAGTTCTCATTAGTTAAAAAAAAATCCCTTTCTGAAAATATTCTGCCTGAATAATTTTAAAAGCTTTTTTACACAAGTCCTGGGTTTCACCAGAAAGCCCACAGCAATAATTTTTCACTACTTCAACACAGAGAATTTCAAATGTTTTGTTCTTTCACTGAGACTAGGAGGACACAGGTTCAGAAAATTGATTTCATTATATTTTTCAGCCATTGCAACAAAAATGGTTAAAAATCCAGAACAGGTTAAATGTTCATTCTCAAATAAATGAGAAACAAGATAATAAAATACCTCAGACTAAACATTTACACATTGTCTGCTTGGGCTGGAGTGCACGGACATTTGAGTTCTTTGGATTTCTGGTGGAGTCTTATGCTACAGCAAAGCATTTGGCTGAACTGCCAATGGCACCAGTTTACTCAGGAGGTTGCAGGCATCATTCCATCATTTCAAGATTCACATTGTCTGAACAAACATAAAAAATGTGGAAAAGAAGCTGAAGAATGTCAATGCAGCAGAGAATGAAACTGGACTTTGTGCTAGCTGGATGCCAATGCAGCATATTTCCCATCACACCCACACCTACTACTCAGATTGCGCAACATGCATTTTCTAGGAAGTGCATGTTCATCTGCTGAACAATTCAGCCTGAAGCATTTGGATTAGGAAGTTATAATGCCTATCAAAAAGGTTGAACTGCTTCCTCATATTTTAGCTGGACTAACAGCAAAATAATTTTAATATCAGGGAATATTCATCTGAATTGCAGGCTACAAACTAAGTCAGCTTTTTTTTCCTGAGAAGTAAACAACATCAGAGACTTAAAAAGTCATAAAGCTCAGTGCTACTGATAGTTCCAGACTTCCTAGCAACATATGAAAAAATCCAATTCTGTTGTACTAATGATGGAGGAGACAAAGAAAGGTAAAAATCTTTTTTCTGTCTGCAGGTTGGATGTAGCAAAATTAAATTCTGCATAAACAGTAGAGCTGCTCCCTTCTTCCTCTCTGTCCCCTGGCCAGGTCTTGAGCCCTTCCTCCAGCTTTCAGAGACAATGCCAGCCCAGGAGACAGGAGAAGGAGAGAAACTTGCTGTAAGAATTGGTGATATTCCCCCTATAACAGGGTGCCTACCAGGATCCCCCTCAAAAAAGAGGCAGGTGGGAACTGGACATTACTGGGAAGCAGATCTTCCTGAGGCTGTGACTTCATTTTGGCTTAGTGCCCTGAGCATCTCAGTGAAAAGTGCTTGGTATATTGATCTGTTTCTAATGCTGAACCAGACCTAGGCTGAGATGGGTGTGCAGCCCTGGGGTGTCTTATCTCAACGCAACGTCTAGACTTTGCTGTTCATGTCATCATTTAGCTGCCATTACCATCTTCCTTGACCAGCGTGGGACATTTATTGTGTCCATTGGAATTGACCAACTGGCCAAAAGGGCCTGTAAGCTGGATGTTTGTACAGGGACTGTCTCCATGGGCCACTGTACCAGGGGCTGCTGTGTGTTACCTCAAAAATGCAAAAAGTGAATAAAGAAAAATTGCCAGGAAAAGGTTAGTAACACAACTGGGTCTACATTGTCCAAAGCCCAATATTACCTTGCTGTAAGAAATTGAAACCAATGCGCTTCTATGAGGCAGTTGAGCAAATGGGAGTTTTCATAGGCTGGATAGAGACTTCTTGATGCTGCTCAAGAGGAATTGCAGGAAAATCCCAAGTGGATATAAGAAAATATAGACAAGGCAGAATTTACTGAGAGACACCTTAGCTCCAGGACCTCTTCCAATGATACCCACAAATTAAACTATGGGTGATTGGATATCTCATTTTCCTTGTAGAATCCTGAGGGATAATACACAAAGCCATCAAAATACTTTATGCCCTGGTGTCAATAAGTGACACATCCCTCTGTGGATAAGGTGAGATGGAGTAAAAGTGCCAGAACACAGAGAGATCCTTGGCTTAAACACAGTGGATCCTCCCCACATCTATTTCTCTTCCTGGATAGCTAATTATTTTGACTAGAATAGCTCTCACTAGTAACAATAGTTATATTTCCTACTAATATTTGTAGTGTGAAACAAAAATGGTCAAACATTTCAATTGCTTTTATCACACAATCAGCATGCTTGGCAACAAGCTGCATGTAGATTCATAAGAGCATTCAGCTACTAACCCTCCTCTGAAATACTTATTTTTAGTGTTAGTTTTAAATGCAGTATGTACTGACCAAATTCTTGTTTTGTATTTTTGCATTCCCTCTGAATTTTCTCTTGCGTATATTGTTACTCCTTCTGTTCTCTCCTAACCTATTTTGAAATGTTATTGTTTGTCATTTTATAGCTGCTGTATTTCACCTCAAAATTGGCTGCATTTCAGTTGTGGTCACTCATTACATCTAGTTTATCAGTCTCTGAAAGACTATGGGGGAAAAAGTGTTGAAAAGGAATAAAAATCACTATTATTATTTTGGATGAATAGATCTTTCACTATAATGACATGCCATAAAGAAGACTAGGATAATTAAGTTTAATGAAGACTATTCACCATTTCTACCCACACTGAAAAGAATAGAAACATTTATTTTCTGAGAATGTGAGAATGTTTGCTGTCTCTGGACATTAGGCCCAAGAGATGCATGGCTGCAGCTAAGAAAAGTGCTGGTTAATAACTTGAGTCTTGAAAACATGATGTGCCTGATTCATAAGCCATGAGATTTTTGCTGTGACTGTTTGAATCTTCAGCAACTCACATATTTGCTACACACAGCCCCCAAAGAAGAGTGTTAGAGGCTAAACCATAGAAAAATCAGTCAAATTTAGTGCAGAAAAGCCAAGAAGATCTGGCAAGAGATCCCACACTTCTCACATCCCTCTGCTGCTAAAACATTCAGCCTATGTTCTACTTCCTGCAGCTTCCTTCAGGCTGCAGAAAGGACCATTTTTTAAGTGCTGAAAATGTAGGTCCCTGAAGAAAATTTAGATGCCAACGAGTTAGCAAATTTGTTGAAAAATCCCAAAATGGGATTGGACAGCTGATCACGAACAGCAGGAATAACAATGCCCTTTGCCTCAATTAATTTAAACAACTAATTTAAACTCCTGTCTGCTTTGGATCATATTTTTTGTTCTGAATGAACCCATGGTCTATGAATGTATCCTTTTCTATCCTATTCTGCCAATAATTTGTTGACTGCCCCTCCTGGGGGCAGGGGACAGTTGCATCTCATTTCCTTGGCCAGGGAATTTCCTCTTTTCCAGCAGTGCATCTGCCAGCAGCCATCACATGAGTATTTCAGTAGTCTGAAAGATTGCATGTCACAAGAGTTAGCTGGCCTGGATTTATCACCCATCAAAATCCTTATTAATTATTATGTAAGCCTGAACTAACATGAATACTGGCCTCCATTATGCATTAGATATGGATAAAACCCATTAGAAATAACCCTAACAGTTCTCAGGTAATCAAATTTTAAGGATGATCTCATTACCAACACACAGACTGTTTCATCACTTATTAGTGATTTTGTTTTAGATAGTGTTTGGGGAGAGTGTTTTGGGGATCCATTTGGGCTATGGAATTCTTTACGGGGGAGCAAACCAAGTTTTAAGATCATGTAGGTCAAAGGAATAAAAAGGCCACTTCTTCAGCCGAGTTATCTTCAAAACCAAACCAAACCAAAAGCAAAAGAAAGCAAAACAAAACTGTCCTTTTGCCTCCCATATATTAACAATGACCATTTCATCTGTCCACAGGGGAAAACAGATACTGCTTATTAGTACTTTACATATGTCCTAACACCTGCTGAATACACTGGCATACATTTACAGTGAATCATAGACACTTTCTTTATCATTTTTGCAAACCAGATTATTTTCTTTGATGCTATCAGCAGCTTTGTCATAATATAATACTTCTCTATTCTCATTTTTCAACATACTAAAAATAAACACGCAAGCCAGAACTAATAAAAAATCCAATAGAAGTATAAATAGGAATACATTTTTCAGAAACTTCTTCCATTCTTTATAAAAATAATTCTGTATGCATCTGGTCAGAGAAAGAGCATGTTGGTGGTCTTGGACTCCCCCATTGCCTACCTCAAAGTACAAATAACAAGAGAAACTTGATAAGCACCTATTCACAATGGGAACTGCTCAGGGGTGGGGAGAAGGGGGTCTACAGAGGAATGCTGAAGCGGGACTTTCCCGAAACAGTGGAGCATACATAAATGTATCTTTTACCTCAGTTTACCATTCCCAAGGCCTTTCTAATACAATGGGGCATACATGAATGTATCCTTTTCCTCAGTTTACCATTCCCAAGGCCTTTCTAAAACCTTCCTCCACGCTACCATGCCAGCATGACAGCAACAGGCACTTTGCAAAGTAACTCACAAAATTATATGAACTGTAGAATGAACTGCAGAATGAATTAAACAATAAAGCAATATTGCATCCAAGGAAATGAATGCACCTGTAATGTATTTGCACTAGACAGAGGTTCAGCGACTCCTTATATTCTCTTTTTCCTGACAGAACTTAAACACAGTATCATCTCTGCTTCAGATAGTCTTGGAATTGCAGATAGATGATGACATGTATTAATCGGAAGTTGCCCTCTTCTGATGTTCTTATCCAGACATCTCTTTCTAGTAACTTTTTGGTTGTAAGATCCTGGATCAGCTACAGTTCAACTCAATTTGATATGATACTGCCATTTACTTTTCCATAGATAATTAGTCCCAAAATGCAAAATATCAAGATAGAGGTAAATTAAAAATTACCTCCTTCAAGACAGAAAAGAAGGCTGCAGCTGTTCAAATTACAGTGAATAAAAATGACACAGTTTGTTATAGTAACAATTATTTTGCCTTGAATGCCTCACTTATCCCTATCTTTAAAGGATGCTCAAAACCGAAACAGAGTTGTGGCAGATGGCTTGCACATTTCAGAGGAAGCACAATGAATGGTTTCAGTTTGGAAATTCTGCATGGGACTGGATGTGTGCTGATATGTGAGAGCGGTGAGAGGAAGGGATTCAGACAAAGTCCCTGTATCTCTGACTTCTCTGGTGGTTGGTAATGTGTGTGGTATTCAGTAGAACATCAGCAATCATTCCAGGCTACAATGCTTTCTGGTGCCCCCAAGCAGTGCTTTGTAAACGCTGGGAAGATTTCCTCATACATCTGTTCATGGTTGTCACACGAATGAGCTATTTTTGTCATACCTGTGGACAGTAGTTATTTTCATTCTAGTTTATTTACTGTGTAAGTGGAAAAGGAATCCTTTTTTAGTCACTATTCAGAGCAACATTCTAAATTTTTTTCCACACAAGCCCTCTGCCTATCTTGGTATCTGGACATTTTAGTTCTCTTTTAGGTTAAAGGCAATTACATTGCTCATAACTTCAGCATCACTACCATACATACCATACCTTACATAGATCTTCATAAGCAGAAAAAAGAACTTATTTTCAAAGGTGAAGAGCTACAATGCAGACCCCACAACACACTCACACATGCAGACGCGCATACACACACTTGCCTTTAAATAGAAGGCTTAAAATATTTTTCATGAAGCATTATTGGGATTTGGAACTTCAAGCAAACGTTTCTGAAGACAGGCCAGCTTTTAGAATTCTTATTAGATATTCCTCATCAAAATCTAGGAAATCTGCTTCTATTGTCTTTGCTGCTTTTTCTTCCTCAACTTTAATCTAGTCTCTCCCACTTTTACATCTCGTGAACTGTGGAACAGACCTTCCTAAGTCATGGGATTCATGATATAGGAGAGCCAATATAACTGAAACATGCTGGGATTTCTCCTGTTTTGCAGGCTTTGTAACAGTCTGCAAATTCAGCTATAGTTTCAAGCCGACTTTATTTCCTTACTCCTCCTGCCAAGTGTCTCCTGTGAGACAGCACACTGTCTTTCATAATAATGGTATGTTTTCCCCAGTGAGCATCTTATAATATGCTGGAAGCTGTATATCACGTTCCGAAGTGCTGACAAATTAGTTTGTGTGAAGGAGAACACCATGCAGAGAAAATCAGGAGGCAGTAGTCCTGTGAACAACCACTCTTTCACAGAGATTTTCTTTTCATTTTTGGAAGAAAACAAGTTCTGAAGCAGAATTCATTGGCTCCTATCACAAATCGGATTCAGAATTCCAGGGTGATGTGAGGTGAAGTATAAAAGCTTTGCTATTTTTAGGCTATAGGAAGCATTTACACATCAGAATTAGGCAACTGGCATACGCATGTAAGCAGAAGCACACCTTGCATGCTTTCTTCCAGATTTATTTAAACATGTCACCATGCAGAAAAGCTGCAGCCTTTCTTGACCACATTAGAGTTTTACAGTGTCTGTGGTCAGAAGATAAATGGGCAGAAGACCGTGTCCTTAGTTTGATTTACAGGGACATTTTACACTATTCCCTTACCAAAGCAGGGTTTAAAAGGGGTCTATATCTGCTTTAAGACCAGACAAATGCACTGCCAACTTTAAATGCTTATGAAAATCAGGGCATTCACATTTGTGTCTCCAATTTCTCTAGCAGATATAAAATATTATTTCCTTTAATACCTTTATCTCTTATCTTTCTACAAGTGAAACTATGCTTCATTACATGGTTTGAATTACTGAATGCAGGAAAATCACCATCTTAGCTTCATGTGTGAGATGGTGTGACAACAAGAACACAAAACTGCAAAAGACCTTTGTACAGACCCTACTTAGATTCAGTGTTTCTACTGCCCTTCCAGTCTGACTTAATAATGTAGATGAACAGTTTAAGATCATAAGCAGCTCCTGAGAATATTTTTGTAAGGTGTGTTCTGAATCATGCCTGTATACCAGCCAGCAGTGCTGACTCTCTGCTGCTGCAAGTTGCCTCCCTTTCTCTGCATCTCCTCAGGACTGACAGAGTGTGGGAGGAGAGTTTGAGGCCAGAACCTCCCTGCCCTCTTGCCTCCTCCTTTAGGGGCTGGAGGTGGGAAAGCCCTTCTCTGGCTTCACTGGAGGAGCATGGGGAAGAATTGGCCTTGAATCTACACCTGTGTATCTCCTGTAAGATGTCTGATGTAGGAAGCTGTCGCTGTGGGACACGTGAAAGCACAACGCGGACCACCTGCTGCTTGCAAGGTAAAAAAGGGACGTTTATTATCTGACTCTGTCTTTTATACCTTCCCAAGGGTGACATTGGATTGGAGAGTGAATGGGCCACCTCTTCAAAGACATTGGACAAACCACCAGTACATCAAGTGTTCTCCACCCCCATAAAAGAATGTAAACAATATGTTGTTTACAGAAATTGTGTGGGAAAGTTCTCCAAAGGAATGTCAACTCAGAAGGCTTTAGGAAGTTTTAAGAATCAGGGTGACAGGAAGCAAAGCTTCCCATCTCAAAGGAGGCTGTTAAAAGGAGTCTGTTTCTCAAGGACAAAGAGTAGTATCCCTTTGGGAGAAGGCACAGTGGATACTAATAAGTATTTAAGCAAAGTTCAGGGAAAAGGAGCTAGCAGGTGAAGGGAAGAGCAAAGGTGGAATATTAAGCTGCACAGTGGCAGTCTCAATCACCTTGTGAATTATTATCAGAATCAGAAATCAGTGAGTATTGTAAGTCATGTGCTATTAAAGAAAGGCAAAGTTCATTCTTCGTTATGGCCCTGTGTTGAACCAGCAGTGGTTCCATGCATAGTTCTCAAGTATACCTGGAAAATATATTGTACATTCCATAGGGAAAAAAAAAAAAAAAAAAAAAAAGGAAAAATAAAATAAAATGGATACAATAAATTACCCACCAAACCATGTGCACAAAGAAAATAAAAAGACTGTTTGAACAGCTGGAATTTAAAACTTGTTATATCCCTGAGTTATTTATATTAATAAAGGAACAGCTACAATTAAAGTTAAAATTATCATACACACAGGAAGAGAAACAGTCCTGTTATTATGGCTACCAAGAACTCATACCCTGCGACTGTGCTGGCAAAGGGCTCTGTGTTATTGGTGGTAACTTTAGATAGACATAAAAGTGTTTTTAACCACAACCACTTGAAGCACATGAACCGCTGTCCCAGCCCGTGGGGATCAAGAGAGTGCAGGGCTGAGGCTGACGCATTTCTGCTTTCATATTCAGTCCCTTAATACTTTTCTGAAGCTTCAGTATTGAAACCAGACTAATGACATTCTCTGTAGCAGCCGCAAAAGTGGCTAGAAACAACCTAACCAAAATGTACATAGAGGGGTTTTTTATGTTGCCTCTGCAGTTGTTTCTGGACAGAACTTTACTTAAACCTAAGGGAGAAAATGTAGCCTTAAGTCTCTTGGGTTTTTTAAATAATAATCGTCTATTATGAGAAGTATCCAGGTTTTCACTCCCAGTCCTAAAGGAGAAAAAGCAGGTCACAAGGCAGCTTAAACCTTTTAAAATGTCATGAAATCTTTCCAATCTGCAGTTGGAAACCCTGACTGTGAGGAGCAGAGATTGTGGATGTGGATCATTGTAGCTGCACAGAGCCCTTGGAGAAGGTAGCAGAAATTCCTTAGGCAGAATCAAGCACAGAGAAAAAACCCTCAGTATCTGCAAGATCTTGATAAGAGAGATGCAGGAATTCAGCAGAACTGCTTGAAGTAAATACATTTGATCTAATGCTGTCTGAATTCTGATTCCACATTGCCAGTGGAGTCGGTATGTAGCAAGCGCAGGGAAGCTCCTCACTTTGGATGAAATGCTCTGGAGGTAGTAAACACTTTTATGTGGACCTCATCCAAGAATGACTGAAGTTAGTGAGGGCAGGATTTCAACCTCAAAGTAATTTATAAAGGTCAGTGAAGTAAAAAGAAAGACTGTTATTGATTTTTATGGGCTTTGAATGCACTTGTTTTTCACCTTTGGGAATTTTAGTCAGATCAGAACTTTGTAAGTCTGATCTGAGCAACAAGAAGTTGTCCTTTTGTTAGGTATTTTCCCACACCCAAAACCACTAAAAACTCTCCCACATTTCAGTATGATTAGCTGTTGCTGTTCAGGTCTGTGGAGAAGGTCTAACCAGAATAAATAAAACCAGGAGAGAAAGCTATACATTTTGGAATCATATTTCATCATTTATGCCACAATATGCATTTTTTTCCAAATGACATTTAATTGCTTTCTTCTGGGGAGCTCCGTTTAAAGCAAGGTTTTCCTAAATAAATCCAGAAGTTTCTACATCTCAGACAAATGACGCATCCTGCATTTAATCTGATTTCAAATAATTCCACTTGAAAACATGTTTTCTAATTTTTTTAGGTGAGTAAAATTAAGATCATCAGAGTTGAGAAAAAGGATTACTGTTTCCCAGTTCTTTCAGTCAAATTGCATGTTTCCTTTTTTGATTCTCTACGGGGTCTTTTTAATGGTCTGTAAATGAAGCACAAAACTCATATATTAGGGCAAGAAATGAAGGAGATACATCTTATGCATATGCTTAATAAGGGCTCAGGAAAGTAGTAGATATTCTGGAAAACCCTATCTTTCCTATCCCCTTTCTGCTTTCCACACACATGGAGCAAACTCTTCAAATGAGAGAGAATGGATATGCCAAGTCTAGGAAACACCTCCTATTTCCCACAGAAGGGTAGCTGAAGAACGTTATGCAATTTGACATGCTGCACCTGAAAGTTAAGAACTGAAGAAACATTCATGGTACAGCATTCAATGACAACTGCAGATTCACTTGTTTCAGCTCGAGTAGCCAGTTGTATGGACTGTGGTCTGTCCTCCTTCAGACAGGCAGTGGTCCCAGAGAGCTTGGCCAGGCACCGTAGAATTTTCCTGTGGAACAGACTTTCCCATAAGTGCTGCTGTATTTCTTATGCAAAACATTCACTATTGCCTTAAGTCCAAGGCTGCCTTCTTGTGGAGTCCATTATTGTCCTCCTGTGCTTCCATTCCCTGCATGCAATTCAAGGTCATTGACTTTGGTGGATGGGCAGGTGTTGGATCAGAGCTGCTGAGGCTCTCAGCTGTGATGCAGAGCTCTGGTTAAGCTCCTCTGTGGAGCCTGTGTGGAAGGCAGGAGCTGCCTGCCCCTGCACTAAGACTTGAGAAGTTTCAGAGAAGCTGCTTGGATCCTTTGGGTCATGGAGCAGGCTCCTGTATGCAGGAGTGCTGCAGCTTTGCTCAAAGGTAACTGGGGTCTAGACCAAGAGGGAGCAATTATCAACTGCTGCAGGGAATTTGCATTACCAGAGCACATAGTACCTGTATAAGCGTTTATTTTGAATAGAGTTAGGCACTTATTTTCCTCTTCTTTTTCCCTTCTTTTTTTTTTTTTTTTTTTTTTTTTTTTTTTTTTTTTAAAGTGAGCAGTAGATGTGGTAAAAGAAATGGAGCTCTGGAGGCAATGAAATAGACAAAAATTTGTTCCAAGATCAACTGAAAGAATTTTGAAGGCTAAAAGGCAATTTTCCTCATTCTCCTTGTATGAAACATTTGTCTACGGAGACAAATGTGCCAGAGTAGTCTGCTGTCGTGGTTTGACACGGAAAAAGAAATTTTCTTAGAAGGAAGAGGTCAGTTTGGATATTGACCAATTGAAGGTGGACACACCTCTGAGAACACAGAGGGGTTAAAAGCAAAATTCTCAGGAGAACTCGATCTCTTTAGTTTCAGTCAGCATGCAGTGCAGACTCTCCCCTGCCCGGCGACGAGCTGGATGGGGGAGGGGAAAAGCCATGTGGCCTTGGGAGGTAGGCCCAAGGGTGCAGGGACTGGGACCAGGCTGGCCCCCTGCAGATGGAAGGGTGGAGAAAACTGAGATGTCTCCATTCCCCCCGCACCCCGTCAGAGTCTCTCTCTCTCTCAAGAGAAAGAGACAGAGGCAGTTTTG
Organism: Lonchura striata; assembly: GCF_046129695.1. NCBI lineage: Eukaryota > Metazoa > Chordata > Aves > Passeriformes > Estrildidae > Lonchura > Lonchura striata. The sequence continues at coordinate 10,251,870 of NC_134626.1, read as the reverse complement.
TCAGCAGTACACTGCAGGGAAGGAGAAGAGTGGGGGGGGCCTCAAGCTGCCCAGCTGCCTGTGGAAACCAGAGCCTGGGCAGTGAGCCATCCTTGGGAGTTGGGACTTTTAACCCTTCCTTGAGAAATGAAAGCTTTGTGAAATTTTTCTCCTCCTTGACTTGAAAGAGAGGAAGAGAGACAGCTTAAACCCTAGGATGTCAGAAAGAGAAATTCTAGGTGGGAGGAGATGATGGAGTAGCTTTTGGCTAGACTTTTTCTTGGTAGTCACAGACTAAACCAATCTTCTCCTCCAAGAGAGACTGTATTTTAAGAGGATGCTGGTGGGCCAAAGAGACCTGCTTCAGCTGAGAAAAGACAGAAGTAGAGCGAACAGAGAAAAGTTAGGGAGGTTTGTGGTGGTACCCCCTGTCTTCAGAGAAGAAGAAGAGAAGATCTCTGTTCTTAGACCCTCGGCCCAGGGGAAAATGGGGGGGACTGTAGTCCCAAAAATGAAAAACTGAACTGCTGTTTTTTCCCCTCTTGGCAGGGCATCCTTGAAAGGAAAAATCCTAAAAGCAGTCTGTCTATCCATGCATTGGTAGTGAGAGCACTGTGCATGGGAAAGGAAAAGGGTCACCATGGAAAACTTTTTCTCCAGGCGGTGCCATGTGTGACATGGAAACACATGATGTGGCATCTGTGTTTCTTGGGGGGTCTGTGGCACAAGAGAGGCTCCTCTCTTCCTCGATGGACTGAGTATCGATTGTCTGGAGGGTGGAAACCTGATTGGGGTCCAGATTGTGTCTCGCTGTGGTTTGTTGGAGTTAGGTAGTGGAAGGAGGAATGCTTTGCAGAGTTTTCATTTTAATCTTTGTGTGGGGGTTTTTTTCTTTCTTTTTTACTTTTATAGTAGTAGCTTAATAAAGTTTTTTTCCTTGTTATTAAGCTTGTGCCTGCTTTGTTCTGTTCTCGATTTCGTTTCACAGCATTCAATTGAGAGATTGCATTTTCATGGGGGCACTGGCATTGTGCCAGTGTCAAACCATGACATCTGCTTTGACATTTTTACTTCTGGTCCTTTTTCATTAGCATACCTTATAAATAAGGAAGCACAAAAAGCTTCTTTTAAAAGCAATGATGACAAAAGGGTGGATTAAAATGCTTTGTTTCAGAGTAAATTAAATATCTGGAGTTGTCCAAAAATACCTGTTTGTTGTTTCTATTCTGACCTCTCCAAATGGAATCTAAATAATATTTCTCCAACTTTTTCCACTCACACACCAAGAAAAAAAGCCTTTATTCTTCCTACTGTATTCAGAAGTTGTCAACCATACATGAATTATGTGAGCTATCTTGAGGTACAGTTATGTGACCTAAAATCTATAACTTACCGGGCCAAATACCAAGCATTCTGTATGCTTGAACAAAGATTATTTTGCATTTTAATGAAAAATATACTGCAAGTAAGCTGAGGATTTAGAATTTTCTTATTCTCCTACCTAGAGATACTGTGAACATCAAACACAGATAGAAGTTGCAGTTAATAAAGTTTAGAAACTTCAAAAAAAAAAAGAGAAATTGCTTTTTTAAAAAAGCAAATTATTTTTTTAAAATGGCATTCTTTTAATTCTTAGAGATTTCTGAGCCTATTAAATATTTCACAGGGCACTGGGGAGCTCCCATGTCTAGTTCTGGTGAGACAGTGGATCTGAAACCTGACATCGGTTCAGACTGGTTTATTGCAGGTGCCACTTGGATATTTATAAATCAATGGGACCAGATGGGATCCACCCTAGGGTGATGAGGGAGCTGGCAGATGTGCTTGCGAAGCTGCTCTCCATCATTTATCAGGAGTCGTGGCTCACTGGTGAGGTCCCGGACGATTGGAAACTGGCCAATGTGACACCCATTTGCAAAAAAGGTAGGAAGGAGGATCCTAGTAATTACAGGCCAGTTAGCCTGACCTCAGTACCAGGTAAGATAATGGAACAGTTCATACTTAGTGCTATCACACAGCACTTACAAGATGGCCAGGCTATCAGACCCAGTCAGCATGGGTTTACAAAGGGTAGGTCATGTCTGACCAACCTGGTCTCCTTCTATGACCAGGTGACTCGTCTGGTAGATGCAGGAAGGGCTGTGGATGTTGTCTATTTAGACTTCAGCAAGGCCTTTGATACTGTTCCCCATAGCATACTCCTGGAAAAGCTGGCAGCCCATGGCTTGGATGGGAGCACCCTTCGTTGGGCTAGGAACTGGCTGGATGGCTGGGCCCAGAGAGTGGTGGTGAACAGTGCTGCATCCAGCTGGGGCCAGTCACTAGTAGTGTCCCTCAGGGCTCTGTGCTGGGACCATCTCTCTTTCATATTTTTATAGATGACATGGATGAGGGCATTGAGTCCTTCATGAGTAAATTTGCAGGTGACACTAAGCTGGGAGCTTGTGTTGATCTGTTGGAAGGAAGAAGGGCTCTGCAAAGGGATTTGGATCGATTGGACAGATGGGCAGAGTCCAACAGCATGAAGTTTAATAAGTCCAAGTGCCGAGTTCTGCATTTTGGACACAAAAATCCCCTACAGTGTGACAGGTTTGGGACAGTATGGCTGGACAGTGTCCAGACAGAAAGGGACCTGAGGGTGTTGGTCGACAGCCGGTTGGATATGAGCCATCAGTGTGCCCTCGTGGCCAAGAAGGCCAATGGCATCCTGGCCTGCATTAGGAATTGTGTGACCAGCAGGAGTAGGGAGGTTATTCTTCCCCTATACTTGGTGCTGGTGAGACCACATCTTGAGTGCTGTGTCCAGTTCTGGGCCATTCAGTTCAGGAAGGACATAGAGATACTTGAGAGCGTCCAGAGGAGGACAACAAGGCTGGTGAGGGGCTTGGAACACAAGCCCTACGAGGAATGTTTGAGGGAGTGTGGGTTGTTTAGCCTGGAGAAGAGGAGGCCTCATCGCCCTCTACAACTTCCTGAAGGGAGGCTGCAGACAGGTGGGGGTTGATCTCTTCCACTGGGCAGCAACTGGCAGAACAAGAGGACACAGTCTCAAGCTACATCAGGGAAGATTTAGGTCGGATATTAGGAAAAAAATTTTCGCTGAAAGAATAATAAAATACTGGAATTGTCTTCTTAGGGAGGTGGTGGAATCACCATCTCTGGATATGTTTAGAAAAAGACTGGATTTGGTACTTGGTGCTATAGTCTAATTGTGGTGTTAGGGCACAGGTTGGACTTGATGATTTTAGACGTCTCTTCCAACCTCATTATTCTGTTATTCTGTGATTCTGTGATTCTGTGATTGCCTGCCTTACACCTTGGGTCAATGCAATTAAAGCAAAAGAACACAAGAAAAGTATCATAGTTTGGTACAACTGAAAGAAAAGGTCTATGATAAGGGGATAATTTGCAAAGTTCTTCAGGTTTTGGAAGTTAGATGTGGTCTTTGTAGGAGACTGGGAGGACCAGGGACAGTCAAAATATGAATGACATTTACCTTCAGTACATCAACATTATTTTTCATCATGCAAAGTGTTTGTTATTTTAGTGCCCTTTAAAGAGCACTGCTCTTCAGAAGCCACAATCTGCATGAATCAGGCCCCAGAAGTTATGAGAACTTCTACTCTGTGACCTCTACCAAAAGCACAGTGCATACAGGCATTTTGTGTGCACAGCCCAGCAGGCAAAGGGCTGCTCACAGTGGTGTGCCATATCCATACACCATTCATGTCTGCAGGATTTAAGATGCATTCAGACACTGGCATCCTAAAGATAGAAGGTCAGATATTCCCCAGACACATTCTCTGTGCCACAGGGATACTTCAACAGTAACAAAGTGCTACTACAGCTGTCAATGAAAAAGACAACTACAACTGCATCCCTTCTTCTCATCCCTTAAAAAAGGCAGCAGAGACAATGCAGGTATTTTGACATGTGAACCCAACTACTAAGAAAAGCAGGGTGTTAATACGTGTATACACTCAGTATGTGTATTTGTGTGTGTGCGGCTGGCATGAATGCTCACAGCAGTCAATTACCTGTATCAGGTGCGTTCCATGGGACTCTTCACAGTCCTGGCACCTTGACTGCTCAGCCTGGTGACCTGGCTCTGATCCCCCTGAACCTGCATTCTATACAAGGAGTTGTGACAGTGTGTATCTCTGAGAGTCAGGATGCAGCCAGAGTAGGTACACAGAGCACACAGCTGAGAAGTTATCCTAGATCTGACTGATGAGAGAACACCTACACAAACAGCCAGCAATGTTAAACCTTGTAGTAAAAACTTATTTTCTCAATTTTCCATTGATACTTTTCACTGAGGTCATGGCACTCATGATCCTAATTCCACAGACCAGAAAGCCATCTGAGCAGTGAGAGGCGAGCAACACTGCTGCTGTCCTCCAGCAACAGTGATGGAAAGGAATCTCATATCTTTTTAGTTCCTAGTCCACTGGCAGCCTTATTGTTGCACAGATTGAGAGCTCTACTCCAGGTCGCTGAGGTATCATGAAGTGTGTTGTACATTAATTACACAAAGAGACAGGAGAGCCGTTGCATCCAGAAGTATGTAATGTAAGACATATTAAATTCAAATATATAATATTGGAAGCACACATACAATTGAAAATGCATAAATTGATATGGAGACAAAAATTTTATATTAATTTAAGTGATTTTTCAGTTACTTAGACCCCGCTGAAAAAGGGGATATAAAGTCACCCGGTTCCATGCACATGAAGTAGCAGACCAAAGACCTCCCTAGGTCCTCCCTCTGACGAGAACAGACAGTGAAGCTCTTCCAAGAGCAATTCAGTGTCAGTGCTCTGGGTCAATTCCTCTGGGAGCCTTTCTCTGAATACTGTCAGGATGTATTGGTGAAATTAAGGAAGCAGTGAGTTAACCTAGATGATAAAAGATAACTGGCAAAGGTAACATCTTAATACATCCGTGGCTTTTACTCAACACTAGCTACTAAATTTTTTGCTTTATTTTCTCTGTTACTTTAATGTTTAGGATATACTGACCTCTCAGTCAGAGGTACAGATAAAAAAAACAGAATACATTAAATTGCATGGTCACGATACCATTGTGTCACTTCTAATACTTCCCCTGCCATTAGGTAAGATTGTCTACAGGCATATTGTATAACTTTTTCTGTCAATACTGGACATGTTAAACTGAGTAATGTAATGTTACTCTTAGTATCTGTTTATCTTCTGACTTCAAATACAGAGCCATTGAGCTGCTTCTCTGGAGTCTGTGAAAGGTGAAAAGGAAACACAGACAGTGTAAACTACCACAATCTCCATATGAGAAGAGAAGAAAAATCAGTGTTGAAAATAATTGCTCAAAATGAATAAATGGTCTCAGATCACAAAAACTAAATATCCACCCTTACTGTGATGTTTTGCAAGAAGCCTCTTCACGCAACACAAAATTAAGCGTTTTTATTTTTACTGAGCTATAAGAATACTAACATTTTATTTTGAAAATAAAATCATGCCTTATTATCCTAAAATTGATACTCTTAGTTTCACTGTTTTAAAAACTATGAACTAGATTAAATGCAATTTGCATTTAGTTTTGCAGAATATTGTATCTTTGCAAAATTAACTCATTTCTAACAGACCAAGATGTTTCTCCTGGATATGCTGCTTAAAGTTTCTATTTTTCTTGGGTTTTGAGAGAATATTAAAATTTGCAAATATGAAACACAAATGCGAAGTAGATAGTTTTTACGGTTTAGAGGAAACACATAACAAAGAATCTGAAAAAAACCCCAAACCCAAGACCTGAATCCTTGCCAGCTTTGTTGCAAGATTTAAATTTTTGAATAATTAAGTTAAATTTCCAGATAAGTTGAAACTTAGAGTTAAAACAACATTAAAATGCTATTTCAAAATTATTCTCTTATTCTACCATATAGGACAGTCTGATTAATCTGGATGGCCTTCATTAGATTTTTTTTTTTTTAATATAAATATATATTTGTAAGGAATATCCCGAGCCCTTTTAAAATCCACCTTGACTTCTGTGTCTTTGAAATTGCATGTAATAACAAACAAACAAACAAACAAACAAACATACATACATTTAGGTGTGTTCTGCACAGCTGGTGTAAAGAGACTCTATATGAAAGTTATGCCATTGATAGCACAGTTCCTCAAATTATATATACAGAAGACATTAACAAGAGAGCAGTTGCCAGTGATTCTCACTCTAGTATAGATCTCTGTACTGTTCTGAGAACAGCTGGTGCAGACTCAAAATTTTAAAATTCTTAAATTAGCTAGTGTAAACAAAGGAAAGCTCTGGACTGTGATTTTTTTTTTTTAATGCTTCACTCCATTACTGAACCTGCTCTGTCACCCCAGGACAACAAGAAATCAAGAGAAAGAAGCTGAAAGAAGCCTGAAATCATCCATACAACCTGACCAAACCTGGGCTAGGATGCCAATTTTGTTTTGCTTGAAGAAGAGAACAGAGTTCTGATGATGAGTGCTGTGTATTTTTGCAGTCTATTCGGTGAACAGAACATGTGCTTAGTGGACATCACTGGGGGCCACAAGGTGTGGCCTCTGCTGTCTTAGAGCATCTCTCTGACCTGTGTGTGTACTGCAGATCAGTAAATTTAGTAGGCTGACTCCTCAGACAGCCAGTGGAGCTCTTCAGCAATATGGTAAACTTGTTCATCAAATCACAGGAACTCCCTTACCTGGCTTGGGGCAAACACCTTACAGGAAGGAGGTATGTTTGCAAAGGACAAAGGAAGATTCTCATGGTCAGTTTTCTCTTAAATGTGTGGCCTCACTGTGCAACTAAACCTAGAGAGTTCAGAAACTTCATAGCAAAAGTACCTTCCATATTCTTTGGTGTAAGACAGGACTTTTGCAACATTGCAGGAAGAATTGCAGGCTGATGTTCTTGAACAAGCTGCACACACAATATGAAATCTCTGTATGCCCATTTGCTGCTCACATGCAACACTACTATCACATTTAGCCAGAGCAAATTGGAAAAGGCATTAGGCTTTCAAAAAGTGACTACTCTTTGAAATAGAGCTTCACAAGTTCCTAAAAAAGCACATACAATTATCAGGTTGTAAAAGAGACTGAAATGCAATTGGTGTTGATATTTCTTCTGAGACGGTCGATTTATAGAAGTGCTTAAATATGTGTTTGCTGGACAGATCCCAAGAAGAGATGCCAGTGGAACAGAAGTCTCTCTTCTTTCCAATTTTTTTCTTATACTCCTCTACCTCCTCAAGAATACTTACTGCCCAGCTTCTAGACCAGATGTGTACCTTTTCATTGTAAATATTAAAAACTTGCTAAGAAGAAAATGCAAGTTCTTTACTATACACAAACTGAATTTCCATTATAAAACTGATGAATGTATTAGCCAAGCTTCTTGGCAGATAAATATAATAGGATTACATACAGAGAGGTCTTCAATGTTCCCAGTTTAATGAATGGCATCAGGTCATTCAGAGATAGTAGTTTTTTACTTCATTTAGCAATTCTGATACATAAATCTCCACTGTATCCCCTTCTGTGAATATGTGGATATAAAAAGTGAATTAGGAGCTCCTCTTTTCAGCTATAGCTTTGTGCCTTCCAGAATATTACTTAAAATAGTTCAAAATTTGTATCCTGTGCTCTGACCTTTCCAGTTGCCAATGGAAATACATATTGCTGTTTCCAATAGAATAATAGATTCCTAGAATATTCTGAGTTGGAAGGGACCCACAAGGATCATCAAAGTCTAGCCCTTGGTCCTGCACAGGACACCCCAAAAGTCACACTATGTGCCTGAGGGCATTGCTTAAACACTTCTTGCGCTCTGTCAGCTTTGGTGCCATGACCATTTCCCCGGGGAGCCTGCCTGGTCCAGTGCCAAACACTCTCTGGTTTAAGCACAGCTTCATATCATTTCCTCATGTCCTATCACTAGTCACCAGAGAGAAGAGATCAGTTCTTGCTCCTGCACTTCCCTCATGAGGAAGCTGTAGACCACAAGGAGATCTCCCCTCGATCTTTTCCAGGCTGAAAAAACCAAGTGACCTCAGCCACTCTGCAAATGACTTCCCCTCATCCCATCAGCATGGATGGCCCAGATTAGAAAGGTGTGAAGGTGACAAACTGCAGCTAGGATGTGATCTCCTTGTCATGACTCTGAGCCCCAGTGTCCCTGGGACTGGGAGCTTTCTGGCTCTCTGAGCTCTACACCTAATGGAATCTTGGGGCAGCAGGTAAGGTCTCTTTCACCATGGTTTTCCTGGATTAGAAAAGCATGGAGGCATAAATGTGGGTGTCCTGCCGTGATTCCCTAGCAGGCCTTTTCCAGTCTCAAGTGTCCCCTGGCTGAATCCTTGCTAGTAGATATACACAACTTTAAATCAAACATAGGGAAAAAATAAGGAAAAATATCAGAAATGCAGAGTGCTTAAGGTTTCAGATTTTGGTCTTGCCATCTGAACCCCAGTTGAAACCATAAAGATATTGGCCTCTGCACTCCAATTCACTGCACGTCTGAAGATGGTTGAAGCCAGCAGCTGGTTTTGTTTTGGGTTTGTTTGCAATTTTTTGAGATTGGTTTTTAAAACAGAAATTTCTGTTCCACTTCAGCATACTACCTTGCATCCATTTTGTTCAGAATTCCCAAACTAGAAATAAAAAGGGTGCAGAAACAGCATATATTTTTATGGTTGATACAACATAAGATGTGAGGGCAGAATGATGTGCCCAAGCATTCAAAGAGAACGGCAGAGCTGGACATTGAATATGTCTTTCAGTATAATATTCCTACACTTATACAAGTACCTGTCTTTCTGCTTTCTCAAAGGCTGACACTGTTACACTTAACACCTTCAGGTCTCTTTCCATATGCCTAACATTGGTATTCCAAGAATCAGTCTCTCTGCATGTCCTACACACCTCTAACCATGCCCACCATGGCATACTCATACACATACATAAGAACAGTTCATACATAAACTAGTGTCATGGTTATGTATGAACTGTCCTTATGTATCCCCTTTCCATGGCTGTGCCCTTTCCCCAGAAGGACAACTACAGAACTGCTTTCCAAAAACTGTAACAGTGTACAAACAAAATCTCCATAGCACAAGGTGTACTTCCTACACCCTCATTTCAGGTCTGGCTCTTTTGGGCTGACAACCATGAACATCGATTGGCCACCCAAATCCATTTTGTTTTGTCTGGTGCATTTCTCTAACACCACCACTTTGTGAAACAACACACTTTAAAACTCAAACATACATATATATATACTTATTTCTGGCTTTTTTTCTGACACAGTGGACCCTTCCACTGTCACTAGTCAACAGAAAGATATGATATTTCTTAAAAGACTTTTCTTTTATACAAGACTTTTCTCAAAAAAATTGTTTGAATTCATGTTCTATCTCTTTTTTCTGAAACTTTTCTCTGGGCCACCCACTGCCCTCTAGGCAGTGGCACCTATCCAATAACATGCTGAAAAAGCTTGACGAGCTCTGGCTTTTCCTCATCTATAGCCTCCCAGATCCTATTCTTTCACCCACTAAAACCTTTGGCAAAACTCCATATCACTTCAATGGAAGCAGAATCAGGTTGCTGATGGATAAATGCACTTCTTCCATCAGATCCCCATAACAGATATAGAGTGGGTAACCGTATGGGCCTTTTATTTTTCTCTATCGTATTATAAGAATACTGAAAAGTATCATAAATGTATAATGCTGTACGTGCCTCTAACACCATTTTCTGAATCTTACACAAAGTACTTGGCTTCTTCCATTTTACTTCTTTCGATTTCAGGTTCACATTCCAACAACCACTTGCAGAATTAAAAAGGACCGACTATCTTGGCCAAATGAAAAAGTACATTCCTGATAGGGCATCCAGCTGAGAATTTGAATAGGAAGCAATATACTCAAAAGGCATTCTGTGTCTTCCTCCAACCCATCATCCCACCAATTTTCTGTTCTCTCAACACTCTCCGACTAAGCAGTTCCTTTACAAGATTAGCTTACTCCAAGATATTTTATTACCTTAACCATTTGTTTGTAATGGTGGTTGCTGAATGCAACCTTACGAAGGCATGGATGAAAAGAAAGGAAAAGGTTTGAATGCAATAAGCTGGCCTGAACGTCAGCCTAGAATGTGTGGTGAACTGTTCTACGAACTACAGATTTATGAAGTGTCTCTACATGCTTCTCTCTCAGTGCATTGCTTGGTTACTTTTGAACACCTAGTTCTGCGTGGTTAATGTCAGAACTAGCCTGCTGTAGCAGGGCCTCTCCAGATGTCCTAGTTTAGGGCAAATTTGGGGAAAAGCCTCTTGGAGGGAGCCCCCAGAAAACAAATCCTCACGGCCCCTCCCCACCCACCTGGTTCAGGAAAAAAATTTCACAGAGAGAAGTGGAAAAGAGCCTGTTTATTTAACAAACAAAGCACTCCCCAGCACTAAAAAAAATAACACCACATGACAAAAAAAACTCTTTCACCACTCTGAAGAGATGAACAAATCCAGAGAGTCTTTCCTGGGCGTGGTTGCCCAGGTCTGGACGCTGGGGATTGCTCTCCAGCACTGGGGATGGCTGCTGCAGATCACAAAGCGCAGGCTTTGGGTATTACTTGGTGTTTCCCAGGTCCCAGTCCGGAGCAGGTTGGGTGGCATTCAGGAAAAGGAAAGGAAAAAAAAAAACAGTCCAGGGAAAGAATTGGATTGCTTAGCTAAACTAACTAGAAAGCAAAGGCAAAAGCAGAAGCAAGCAAAGCAAAGCAAGTGAAAGCCAGCAAGTAAGCAAAAGCAAGCCAGCCAGCACTAGCCTCTTCTAGACAGCAGACCATGCAGGGAGGTGAACCGGCTGATAACAAGGCAAAACAAACCTTCACTTTCAGAGTCAGTTCTGAAAGTACAGAACATAATATCAAACATAAACAGAACACACAATTGGGGATACAAACACCATAACGTCACCCTACGACACCAGTACACAGCCCTTTTCTGCAATTTCTCCCTCATACTGCTGCCACAGCAGATATTCCTGATGAGACCAAACATAGCACTCCTTGCAGGAAAGACATTTATTTTGTTATGACTGGCAAACTCTGCTGAAAAGGGTAATAAAACAAGTCATATAGGCTTAACACTGGATAGAAGCAAAACGGCCATCAAAGTGAACATAAGCCGTGATAATTAAGACTTGTGCTGCGAGCGTCCAACAGAGAGACTTGGGATATGGGAGCTCTCTCTCCTCTCCTGTTATGGAGCTAGCCAGATAAACAGGGGAAGCTTGACTGCTGTGGTATGCCTTTAATCATACCAAAGTGCATTTATTATGGAGACAAAAATCAATTTTGCTTGCCAGAATGTCATTATGAAAAACCTAAAATATGATGGAAGGTGGGCTGACGTTGTAGGCTTACTTAATAATATATAATTGCTTTATTTATCAGTGAATTCCAATGAATGTGCTATGATGTCAAATGTGCCCAAGATTTTATAACCAATATTTATGAATTTGCAGTGCTGAGTAATTCTCACTGTTGGTTTTTATTAGCAACAGATCAGTCTGTGCTCTACTCATTTTCATCTTGGGCCAAAACTGTTTTCATTTATTGCATGTCCAAAGGAAGTGACATCTTCATTTAGTCAGTCAAACAAGATATCATTACCATTCCCTGCACATCTGCAACACTCAAGTATAGCTACATAAAGAAGAATGTGCTGTTTTATATATTGTCATAAGTCAAAGAGAAATAAAAGTACTTGTGTTTTATTACCTTTAATATAATGATTATCTTAGAAGGCTTATATCTTGCAAAATAATCTCTATAAGGCATTTGTTTGGATTTTGGAAATAAGACCTGCAAACCTGACCTGGAGCATAAAGCCCAGAACTAAAAAGCTGCCAAATTAAAACAAGAAAACAAACAAATAAACTTCAAGATTTTTCAAAAGTACTTCTTCAAAAGGTTTTACAAAAATTCCGGTTGTGGTAGACATTTTGTTTCTGGCATCCATTTTGGTACAATACCCCATGGGAATGCTAGCAAACAGAATTAGGGCCTTAGATGTGGGAATCCAGGTCTTCCCTCTGGTAGTGCCGGAAGGTCTGGGACCCTGACAAGGGGTCAGGAATCCCTCTGTACAGAGCCCCCAGAGACACTGTCTGTGATCTCTGTCCATGGAAAAGAGTTTTCAATCTTACAGGATGAATTACAAGCTCTGAGTGTTTGATATAAGTAATAATTAAGCGTGGCATGGGTGCAAAAGTAAAATTTTAGGATTCTAGATTAGGGGTTCAAAGGGGACAAGATAGAGGAAATTGGGTGTGTCTTGTCCTTTTTCTTCTTCTTCATGCCCTCCATGTTTCACTGTAGTGTTGGCATTTTTCTATTGGTTTAGGCTGGGGACACACTGTTCAATGTAGGTGACAGATATTGGCACGTTATTGTAAATATAGCGCAGGTAGTTTCTGGTATATAATGTTTGTAACATCCCACTGAGGGCAGAGCTCCACACGCTGCCCTGCAGGACAGACCTGCGGCAGGGCAGCAGAACATGTTAGAGATAAGCAAGAATAAACAACCTTGGAAAGAGCACAGATGAATGATGACTTCTTCTTTTGCAACGGCGCAGAAAGACAGAGACATTCTACAATCTCGCAATCATCAATACCTCAGATTCTGACACTTAGAGCTTTTATACACAAGAGCTCAGTAGTGGCTAACAAAGAATCCAAGAAAACACGTGTCTTTGTTACCCAGGTTAGTTTCACAGATAGCAAACTTAGCATCTCCAACAACTACGCTTACCAAAACTTATGCTGGGATAACTCCCAGAGACATACCATTGCATCACAAGAGTTGTAAAACCATACACGTGTCTCTGGCAGTCCCACAATCTCTCTACAACACTGTGCAGATCTCAGACTTTATTTTCTTTATTTTCTTGTTAATGCATGCACAAACTGCCTCGGGTTTACCAATACCTTCTACACATTTTGCATTCCTACACATTAACAGAGCAAGGTCTTTTAAGAAAAAAAAAAAGTCACAATAATTCTTCTTTGCTTTTTCCATTGCACTATCCTAGTCCAACCGGAGACCCAGAAAGAATCTTACCCTACAATCATAACAGGAACAAACAAAATTGCCATTGATCAGGATTGCTCCCTATCAGGATTTTTCCTATAAGGGCAGATCTTCTTTGATATGTTCTTTGACATCCAAGCAAAATTTCTAGCTGCTTTAGGCAGCCCAGGACCTCACACTTCTTTTTGGAAAGAGTACCAGTGCTGCTGAGAGCCTACAAAGAAGATCTAAAAAACAAATACAAAAGAATGAGAGAGAAAGAGTAGCGTGAGAAAACGTGTTACAGCATTTAAAACCAGAAGTATTTTCTCATGACAGAAGGGCACCAGCACACTGTGGCACTCAAACAAAATCAACACCAGAGCCAAAGGATATGGGATAATGGAGAACGGGAATTTGGGACCTGGATTCCCACATCTAAAGCCCTAATTCTGTTTGCTAGCTCCGGTGTAGTGTGCGCAAAGCAGCCGCTTCTCCTCTTCCGGGAGACGGAGAGAGCGGTAGCTTGTACGAGGGCGAAGAACGAAGCCGCAGACCACCGGACTTCTGTGCGCAGCCTACGGGCTGCTAGAGGAAGGTGGCTGCAGCTCCCTAACCCATCAATTCACAGCTGGCATGCTCTATGGAGCTGTTCCAGGACAACATTCATTACTTATTGGTTCGTCCTGATACAGCCCCTCCTGGGAAAGTCATGCTCGTCCCCTGAGGCTCCGAGATGCAGAGACCTCGATGGCAACTGCAGAAATGAAGGGCTGCGTTGAGTTGTCGAGAAGCAAGAACATAGCCAGCGCCTTGTGTTTGGAAGTCAGCAGCTGCTAGACTTTTGCGATTGCTATCACTGTGCACTGAAAGCCAGGACGGCCTGTGCACGTTAAAACAACTAGCTGAGCAAGAGTAATCGAAAGATCACGGCCGTCAGAAATCAGCTTATATATTGCCCTGGAAAGAGCATTGTTTTTGGAGTGTGCAGTAAAATCGTGTTTCTGGACAAGGGAGGCATAAGTGCGCTGCGCTCCTAAGCTATCTCCCTGCGAGACACACTGCCAAAGCTTTTCGCTATGATGCAGTCTAGTGCAGACGCACACTACGGCTCTCCGGAGCTGTCCGAAGCCAAGCGCCGGTGGCCGGCGTCTTTCGGCTGAAGCAGCGCTTCGGAGCGTACGGCTGCCGCTCCGCTGTTGTGTGCGCGAAGCAGCCGCTTCTCCTGCTCCGGGAGCCGGAGAGAGCGGTAGCTTGTACGAGGGCGAAGAACGAAGCCGCAGAGCACCGGTCTTCTGCGCGCACCCTAAGGATTGCTAGAGGACCGTGGTGGCCGCTCGCCTGCCTCTTCAATTCCATTCTAGCATCCTTAGGGAAGGTGTTCCAGGACAATGTTCCTGAGTTTTGAATTCGTCCTGATGCAGCCCCTCCTGGGAAACTCGTGCTCGTCCTCTGAGTCTCCGAGATGCAGAGACCTCGATGGCAACTGCAGAAATGAAGAGCTGCGTTGAGTTGTCGAGAAGCAAGAACATAGTCAGCGCCTTGTGTTTGGAAGTCAGCAGCTGCTAGACTTTTGCGATTGCTATCACTGTGCACTGAAAGCCAGGACGGCCTGTGCACGTTAAAACAACTAGCTGAGCAAGAGTAGCCGAAAAATCACGGCCGCTAGATAGCAGCTTACGTATCGCCCAGGAAAGAGCACTATTTTTGGAGTGTGCAGTAAAATCGTGTTTTTGGACAAGGGAGGCATAAGTGCGCTGCGCTCCTAAGCTATCTCCCTGCGAGACACACTGCCAAAGCTTTTCGCTATGATGCAGTCTAGTGCAGACGCACACTACGGCTCTCCGGAGCTGTCCGAAGCCAAGCGCCGGTGGCCGGCGTCTTTCGGCTGAAGCAGCGCTTCGGAGAGTACGGCTGCCGCTCCGCTGTTGTGTGCGCGAAGCAGCCGCTTCTCCTGCTCCGGGAGCCGGAGAGAGCTGTAGCTTGTACGAGGGCGAAGAACGTTGCTGCAGAGCGACGAAATTGTGTGCACAGCCTTGCGACTGATAGAGGACGGTGGCTAAAGCTCCCTGCCTTTTCAATGCACTGCTGGCATGCTTTATTGAAGGTGCTCCGAGACAATTTTCCTGGGTTTTGACTTCGTCCTGATGAAGCCCCTCTTGGGAAACTCGTGCTCGTTTCCGAAGGCTCGAGATGCAGAGAACTCGATGGCAGCTGCAGAAATGAAGGGCTGCGTTGAGTTGTCGAGAAGCAAGAACATAGCCAGCGCCTTGTGTTTGGCAGTCAGCAGCTGCTGGACTTTTGCGATTGCTTTCACTGTGCACTGAATGCCAGGACGGCACGTGCACGTTAAAACAACGAGCTGGGCAAGAGTGGGCAGAAGAGAACGGGCGTCAGACAGCAGCTTACATATTACCATAGGAAGAGCAGTGTTTTTGGAGTGTGCAGCAAATGCGTCTTTCTGGACAAGGGAGGCAAAAGTGCGCTGCGCTCCTAAGCTATCTCCCTGCGAGACACACTGCCAAAGCTTTTCGCTAGGATGCAGTCTAGTGCAGACGCACACTACGGCTCTCCGGAGCTGTCCGAAGCCAAGCGCCGGTGGCCGGCGTCTTTCGGCTGAAGCAGCGCTTCGGAGCGTACGGCTGCCGCTCCGCTGTTGTGTGCGCGAAGCAGCCGCTTCTCCTGCTCCGGGAGCCGGAGAGAGCGGTAGCTTGTACGAGGGCGAAGAACGAAGCCGCAGAGCACCCGGCTTCTCCGCGCACCCTAAGGACTGCTAGAGGACCGTGGTGGCCGCTCGCCTGCCTCTTCAATTCCATTCTAGCATCCTTAGGGAAGGTGTTCCAGGACAATTTTCCTGAGTTTTGAATTCGTCCTGATGCAGCCCCTCCTGGGAAACTCGTGCGCGTCCTCTGAGGCTCCGAGTGCAGAGACCTCGTTGGCAAGTGCAGAAATGAAGGGCTGCGTTGAGTTGTCGAGAAGCAAGAACATAGCCAGCGCCTTGTGTTTGGAAGTCAGCAGCTGCTAGACTTTTGCGATTGCTATCACTGTGCACTGAAAGCCAGGACGGCCTGTGCACGTTAAAACAACTAGCTGAGCAAGAGTAATCGAAAGATCACGGCCGTCAGAAATCAGCTTATATATTGCCCTGGAAAGAGCATTGTTTTTGGAGTGTGCAGTAAAATCGTGTTTCTGGACAAGGGAGGCATAAGTGCGCTGCGCTCCTAAGCTATCTCCCTGCGAGACACACTGCCAAAGCTTTTCGCTATGATGCAGTCTAGTGCAGACGCACACTACGGCTCTCCGGAGCTGTCCGAAGCCAAGCGCCGGTGGCCGGCGTCTTTCGGCTGAAGCAGCGCTTCGGAGCGTACGGCTGCCGCTCCGCTGTTGTGTGCGCGAAGCAGCCGCTTCTCCTGCTCCGGGAGCCGGAGAGAGCGGTAGCTTGTACGAGGGCGAAGAACGAAGCCGCAGAGCACCCGGCTTCTCCGCGCACCCTAAGGACTGCTAGAGGACCGTGGTGGCCGCTCGCCTGCCTCTTCAATTCCATTCTAGCATCCTTAGGGAAGGTGTTCCAGGACAATTTTCCTGAGTTTTGAATTCGTCCTGATGCAGCCCCTCCTGGGAAACTCGTGCGCGTCCTCTGAGGCTCCGAGTGCAGAGACCTCGTTGGCAAGTGCAGAAATGAAGGGCTGCGTTGAGTTGTCGAGAAGCAAGAACATAGCCAGCGCCTTGTGTTTGGAAGTCAGCAGCTGCTAGACTTTTGCGATTGCTATCACTGTGCACTGAAAGCCAGGACGGCCTGTGCACGTTAAAACAACTAGCTGAGCAAGAGTAATCGAAAGATCACGGCCGTCAGAAATCAGCTTATATATTGCCCTGGAAAGAGCATTGTTTTTGGAGTGTGCAGTAAAATCGTGTTTCTGGACAAGGGAGGCATAAGTGCGCTGCGCTCCTAAGCTATCTCCCTGCGAGACACACTGCCAAAGCTTTTCGCTATCATGCAGTCTAGTGCAGACGCACACTACGGCTCTCCGGAGCTGTCCGAAGCCAAGCGCCGGTGGCCGGCGTCTTTCGGCTGAAGCAGCGCTTCGGAGAGTACGGCTGCCGCTCCGCTGTTGTGTGCGCGAAGCAGCCGCTTCTCCTGCTCCGGGAGCCGGAGAGAGCTGTAGCTTGTACGAGGGCGAAGAACGTTGCTGCAGAGAGACGAAATTGTGTGCACAGCCTTGCGACTGATAGAGGACGGTGGCTAAAGCTCCCTGCCTTTTCAATGCACTGCTGGCATGCTTTATTGAAGGTGCTCCGAGACAATTTTCCTGGGTTTTGACTTCGTCCTGATGAAGCCCCTCTTGGGAAACTCGTGCTCGTTTCCGAAGGCTCGAGATGCAGAGAACTCGATGGAAGCTGCAGAAATGAAGGGCTGCGTTGAGTTGTCGAGAAGCAAGAACATAGCCAGCGCCTTGTGTTTGGAAGTCAGCAGCTGCTAGACTTTTGCGATTGCTTTCACTGTGCACTGAAAGCCAGGACGGCACGTGCACGTTAAAACAACGAGCTGGGCAAGAGTGGGCAGAAGAGAACGGGCGTCAGACAGCAGCTTACATATTACCATAGGAAGAGCAGTGTTTTTGGAGTGTGCAGCAAATGCGTGTTTCTGGACAAGGGAGGCAAAAGTGCGCTGCGCTCCTAAGCTATCTCCCTGCGAGACACACTGCCAAAGCTTTTCGCTAGGATGCAGTCTAGTGCAGACGCACACTACGGCTCTCCGGAGCTGTCCGAAGCCAAGCGCCGGTGGCCGGCGTCTTTCGGCTGAAGCAGCGCTTCGGAGCGTACGGCTGCCGCTCCGCTGTTGTGTGCGCGAAGCAGCCGCTTCTCCTGCTCCGGGAGCCGGAGAGAGCGGTAGCTTGTACGAGGGCGAAGAACGAAGCCGCAGAGCACCGGTCTTCTGCGCGCACCCTAAGGACTGCTAGAGGACCGTGGTGGCCGCTCGCCTGCCTCTTCAATTCCATTCTAGCATCCTTAGGGAAGGTGTTCCAGGACAATTTTCCTGAGTTTTGAATTCGTCCTGATGCAGCCCCTCCTGGGAAACTCGTGCGCGTCCTCTGAGGCTCCGAGTGCAGAGACCTCGTTGGCAAGTGCAGAAATGAAGGGCTGCGTTGAGTTGTCGAGAAGCAAGAACATAGCCAGCGCCTTGTGTTTGGAAGTCAGCAGCTGCTAGACTTTTGCGATTGCTTTCACTGTGCACTGAAAGCCAGGACGGCACGTCCACGTTAAAACAACGAGCTGGGCAAGAGTGGGCAGAAGAGAACGGGCGTCAGACAGCAGCTTACATATTACCATAGGAAGAGCAGTGTTTTTGGAGTGTGCAGCAAATGCGTGTTTCTGGACAAGGGAGGCAAAAGTGCGCTGCGCTCCTAAGCTATCTCCCTGCGAGACACACTGCCAAAGCTTTTCGCTAGGATGCAGTCTAGTGCAGACGCACACTACGGCTCTCCGGAGCTGTCCGAAGCCAAGCGCCGGTGGCCGGCGTCTTTCGGCTGAAGCAGCGCTTCGGAGCGTACGGCTGCCGCTCCGCTGTTGTGTGCGCGAAGCAGCCGCTTCTCCTGCTCCGGGAGCCGGAGAGAGCGGTAGCTTGTACGAGGGCGAAGAACGAAGCCGCAGAGCACCTGTCTTCTGCGCGCACCCTAAGGACTGCTAGAGGACCGTGGTGGCCGCTCGCCTGCCTCTTCAATTCCATTCTAGCATCCTTAGGGAAGGTGTTCCAGGACAATTTTCCTGAGTTTTGAATTCGTCCTGATGCAGCCCCTCCTGGGAAACTCGTGCTCGTCCTCTGAGTCTCCGAGATGCAGAGACCTCGATGGCAACTGCAGAAATGAAGAGCTGCGTTGAGTTGTCGAGAAGCAAGAACATAGCCAGCGCCTTGTGTTTGGAAGTCAGCAGCTGCTAGACTTTTGCGATTGCTATCACTGTGCACTGAAAGCCAGGACGGCCTGTGCACGTTAAAACAACTAGCTGAGCAACAGTAGCCGAAAAATCACGGCCGCTAGATAGCAGCTTACGTATTGCCCAGGAAAGAGCACTATTTTTGGAGTGTGCAGTAAAATCGTGTTTTTGGACAAGGGAGGCATAAGTGCGCTGCGCTCCTAAGCTATCTCTCTGCGAGACACACTGCCAAAGCTTTTCGCTATGATGCAGTCTAGTGCAGATGCACACTACGGCTCTCCGGAGCTGTCCGAAGCCAAGCGCCGGTGGCCGGCGTCTTTCGGCTGAAGCAGCGCTTCGGAGAGTACGGCTGCCGCTCCGCTGTTGTGTGCGCGAAGCAGCCGCTTCTCCTGCTCCGGGAGCCGGAGAGAGCTGTAGCTTGTACGAGGGCGAAGAACGTTGCTGCAGAGAGACGAAATTGTGTGCACAGCCTTGCGACTGATAGAGGACGGTGGCTAAAGCTCCCTGCCTTTTCAATGCACTGCTGGCATGCTTTATTGAAGGTGCTCCGAGACAATTTTCCTGGGTTTTGACTTCGTCCTGATGAAGCCCCTCTTGGGAAACTCGTGCTCGTTTCCGAAGGCTCGAGATGCAGAGAACTCGATGGCAGCTGCAGAAATGAAGGGCTGCGTTGAGTTGTCGAGAAGCAAGAACATAGCCAGCGCCTTGTGTTTGGCAGTCAGCAGCTGCTGGACTTTTGCGATTGCTTTCACTGTGCACTGAATGCCAGGACGGCACGTGCACGTTAAAACAACGAGCTGGGCAAGAGTGGGCAGAAGAGAACGGGCGTCAGACAGCAGCTTACATATTACCATAGGAAGAGCAGTGTTTTTGGAGTGTGCAGCAAATGCGTCTTTCTGGACAAGGGAGGCAAAAGTGCGCTGCGCTCCTAAGCTATCTCCCTGCGAGACACACTGCCAAAGCTTTTCGCTAGGATGCAGTCTAGTGCAGACGCACACTACGGCTCTCCGGAGCTGTCCGAAGCCAAGCGCCGGTGGCCGGCGTCTTTCGGCTGAAGCAGCGCTTCGGAGCGTACGGCTGCCGCTCCGCTGTTGTGTGCGCGAAGCAGCCGCTTCTCCTGCTCCGGGAGCCGGAGAGAGCGGTAGCTTGTACGAGGGCGAAGAACGAAGCCACAGAGCACCCGGCTTCTCCGCGCAGCCTAAGGACTGCTAGAGGACCGTGGTGGCCGCTCGCCTGCCTCTTCAATTCCATTCTAGCATCCTTAGGGAAGGTGTTCCAGGACAATTTTCCTGAGTTTTGAATTCGTCCTGATGCAGCCCCTCCTGGGAAACTCGTGCGCGTCCTCTGAGGCTCCGAGTGCAGAGACCTCGTTGGCAAGTGCAGAAATGAAGGGCTGCGTTGAGTTGTCGAGAAGCAAGAACATAGTCAGCGCCTTGTGTTTGGAAGTCAGCAGCTGCTAGACTTTTGCGATTGCTATCACTGTGCACTGAAAGCCAGGACGGCCTGTGCACGTTAAAACAACTAGCTGAGCAAGAGTAATCGAAAGATCACGGCCGTCAGAAATCAGCTTATATATTGCCCTGGAAAGAGCATTGTTTTTGGAGTGTGCAGTAAAATCGTGTTTCTGGACAAGGGAGGCATAAGTGCGCTGCGCTCCTAAGCTATCTCCCTGCGAGACACACTGCCAAAGCTTTTCGCTATGATGCAGTCTAGTGCAGACGCACACTACGGCTCTCCGGAGCTGTCCGAAGCCAAGCGCCGGTGGCCGGCGTCTTTCGGCCGAAGCAGCGCTTCGGAGAGTACGGCTGCCGCTCCGCTGTTGTGTGCGCGAAGCAGCCGCTTCTCCTGCTCCGGGAGCCGGAGAGAGCTGTAGCTTGTACGAGGGCGAAGAACGTTGCTGCAGAGAGACGAAATTGTGTGCACAGCCTTGCGACTGATAGAGGACGGTGGCTAAAGCTCCCTGCCTTTTCAATGCACTGCTGGCATGCTTTATTGAAGGTGCTCCGAGACAATTTTCCTGGGTTTTGACTTCGTCCTGATGAAGCCCCTCTTGGGAAACTCGTGCTCGTTTCCGAAGGCTCGAGATGCAGAGAACTCGATGGCAGCTGCAGAAATGAAGGGCTGCGTTGAGTTGTCGAGAAGCAAGAACATAGCCAGCGCCTTGTGTTTGGCAGTCAGCAGCTGCTGGACTTTTGCGATTGCTTTCACTGTGCACTGAATGCCAGGACGGCACGTGCACGTTAAAACAACGAGCTGGGCAAGAGTGGGCAGAAGAGAACGGGCGTCAGACAGCAGCTTACATATTACCATAGGAAGAGCAGTGTTTTTGGAGTGTGCAGCAAATGCGTCTTTCTGGACAAGGGAGGCAAAAGTGCGCTGCGCTCCTAAGCTATCTCCCTGCGAGACACACTGCCAAAGCTTTTCGCTAGGATGCAGTCTAGTGCAGACGCACACTACGGCTCTCCGGAGCTGTCCGAAGCCAAGCGCCGGTGGCCGGCGTCTTTCGGCTGAAGCAGCGCTTCGGAGCGTACGGCTGCCGCTCCGCTGTTGTGTGCGCGAAGCAGCCGCTTCTCCTGCTCCGGGAGCCGGAGAGAGCGGTAGCTTGTACGAGGGCGAAGAACGAAGCCGCAGAGCACCCGGCTTCTCCGCGCACCCTAAGGACTGCTAGAGGACCGTGGTGGCCGCTCGCCTGCCTCTTCAATTCCATTCTAGCATCCTTAGGGAAGGTGTTCCAGGACAATTTTCCTGAGTTTTGAATTCGTCCTGATGCAGCCCCTCCTGGGAAACTCGTGCGCGTCCTCTGAGGCTCCGAGTGCAGAGACCTCGTTGGCAAGTGCAGAAATGAAGGACTGCGTTGAGTTGTCGAGAAGCAAGAACATAGCCAGCGCCTTGTGTTTGGAAGTCAGCAGCTGCTAGACTTTTGCGATTGCTATCACTGTGCACTGAAAGCCAGGACGGCCTGTGCACGTTAAAACAACTAGCTGAGCAAGAGTAATCGAAAGATCACGGCCGTCAGAAATCAGCTTATATATTGCCCTGGAAAGAGCATTGTTTTTGGAGTGTGCAGTAAAATCGTGTTTCTGGACAAGGGAGGCATAAGTGCGCTGCGCTCCTAAGCTATCTCCCTGCGAGACACACTGCCAAAGCTTTTCGCTATCATGCAGTTTAGTGCAGACGCACACTACGGCTCTCCGGAGCTGTCCGAAGCCAAGCGCCGGTGGCCGTCGTCTTTCGGCTGAAGCAGCGCTTCGGAGCGTACGGCTGCCGCTCCGCTGTTGTGTGCGCGAAGCAGCCGCTTCTCCTGCTCCGGGAGCCGGAGAGAGCGGTAGCTTGTACGAGGGCGAAGAACGAAGCCGCAGAGCACCGGGCTTCTGCGCGCACCCTAAGGACTGCTAGAGGACCGTGGTGGCCGCTCGCCTGCCTCTTCAATTCCATTCTAGCATCCTTAGGGAAGGTGTTCCAGGACAATTTTCCTGAGTTTTGAATTCGTCCTGATGCAGCCCCTCCTGGGAAACTCGTGCTCGTCCTCTGAGTCTCCGACATGCAGAGACCTCGATGGCAACTGCAGAAATGAAGGGCTGCGTTGAGTTGTCGAGAAGCAAGAACATAGCCAGCGCCTTGTGTTTGGGAGTCAGCAGCTGCTGGACTTTTGCGATTGCTATCACTGTGCACTGAAAGCCAGGACGGCCTGTGCACGTTAAAACAACTAGCTGAGCAAGAATAGCCGAAAAATCACGGCCGCTAGATAGCAGCTTACGTATTGCCCAGGAAAGAGCACTATTTTTGGAGTGTGCAGTAAAATCGTGTTTTTGGACAAGGGAGGCATAAGTGCGCTGCGCTCCTAAGCTATCTCTCTGCGAGACACACTGCCAAAGCTTTTCGCTATGATGCAGTCTAGTGCAGATGCACACTACGGCTCTCCGGAGCTGTCCGAAGCCAAGCGCCGGTGGCCGGCGTCTTTCGGCTGAAGCAGCGCTTCGGAGCGTACGGCTGCCGCTCCGCTGTTGTGTGCGCGAAGCAGCCGCTTCTCCTGCTCCGGGAGCCGGAGAGAGCTGTAGCTTGTACGAGGGCGAAGAACGTTGCTGCAGAGAGACGAAATTGTGTGCACAGCCTTGCGACTGATAGAGGACGGTGGCTAAAGCTCCCTGCCTTTTCAATGCACTGCTGGCATGCTTTATTGAAGGTGCTCCGAGACAATTTTCCTGGGTTTTGACTTCGTCCTGATGAAGCCCCTCTTGGGAAACTCGTGCTCGTTTCCGAAGGCTCGAGATGCAGAGAACTCGATGGCAGCTGCAGAAATGAAGGGCTGCGTTGAGTTGTCGAGAAGCAAGAACATAGCCAGCGCCTTGTGTTTGGCAGTCAGCAGCTGCTGGACTTTTGCGATTGCTTTCACTGTGCACTGAATGCCAGGACGGCACGTGCACGTTAAAACAACGAGCTGGGCAAGAGTGGGCAGAAGAGAACGGGCGTCAGACAGCAGCTTACATATTACCATAGGAAGAGCAGTGTTTTTGGAGTGTGCAGCAAATGCGTCTTTCTGGACAAGGGAGGCAAAAGTGCGCTGCGCTCCTAAGCTATCTCCCTGCGAGACACACTGCCAAAGCTTTTCGCTAGGATGCAGTCTAGTGCAGACGCACACTACGGCTCTCCGGAGCTGTCCGAAGCCAAGCGCCGGTGGCCGGCGTCTTTCGGCTGAAGCAGCGCTTCGGAGCGTACGGCTGCCGCTCCGCTGTTGTGTGCGCGAAGCAGCCGCTTCTCCTGCTCCGGGAGCCGGAGAGAGCGGTAGCTTGTACGAGGGCGAAGAACGAAGCCGCAGAGCACCCGGCTTCTCCGCGCACCCTAAGGACTGCTAGAGGACCGTGGTGGCCGCTCGCCTGCCTCTTCAATTCCATTCTAGCATCCTTAGGGAAGGTGTTCCAGGACAATTTTCCTGAGTTTTGAATTCGTCCTGATGCAGCCCCTCCTGGGAAACTCGTGCGCGTCCTCTGAGGCTCCGAGTGCAGAGACCTCGTTGGCAAGTGCAGAAATGAAGGGCTGCGTTGAGTTGTCGAGAAGCAAGAACATAGCCAGCGCCTTGTGTTTGGAAGTCAGCAGCTGCTAGACTTTTGCGATTGCTATCACTGTGCACTGAAAGCCAGGACGGCCTGTGCACGTTAAAACAACTAGCTGAGCAAGAGTAATCGAAAGATCACGGCCGTCAGAAATCAGCTTATATATTGCCCTGGAAAGAGCATTGTTTTTGGAGTGTGCAGTAAAATCGTGTTTCTGGACAAGGGAGGCATAAGTGCGCTGCGCTCCTAAGCTATCTCCCTGCGAGACACACTGCCAAAGCTTTTCGCTATGATGCAGTCTAGTGCAGACGCACACTACGGCTCTCCGGAGCTGTCCGAAGCCAAGCGCCGGTGGCCGGCGTCTTTCGGCTGAAGCAGCGCTTCGGAGAGTACGGCTGCCGCTCCGCTGTTGTGTGCGCGAAGCAGCCGCTTCTCCTGCTCCGGGAGCCGGAGAGAGCTGTAGCTTGTACGAGGGCGAAGAACGTTGCTGCAGAGAGACGAAATTGTGTGCACAGCCTTGCGACTGATAGAGGACGGTGGCTAAAGCTCCCTGCCTTTTCAATGCACTGCTGGCATGCTTTATTGAAGGTGCTCCGAGACAATTTTCCTGAGTTTTGACTTCGTCCTGATGAAGCCCCTCTTGGGAAACTCGTGCTCGTTTCCGAAGGCTCGAGATGCAGAGAACTCGATGGCAGCTGCAGAAATGAAGGGCTGCGTTGAGTTGTCGAGAAGCAAGAACATAGCCAGCGCCTTGTGTTTGGCAGTCAGCAGCTGCTGGACTTTTGCGATTGCCTTCACTGTGCACTGAATGCCAGGACGGCACGTCCACGTTAAAACAACGAGCTGGGCAAGAGTGGGCAGAAGAGAACGGGCGTCAGACAGCAGCTTACATATTACCATAGGAAGAGCAGTGTTTTTGGAGTGTGCAGCAAATGCGTGTTTCTGGACAAGGGAGGCAAAAGTGCGCTGCGCTCCTAAGCTATCTCCCTGCGAGACACACTGCCAAAGCTTTTCGCTAGGATGCAGTCTAGTGCAGACGCACACTACGGCTCTCCGGAGCTGTCCGAAGCCAAGCGCCGGTGGCCGGCGTCTTTCGGCTGAAGCAGCGCTTCGGAGCGTACGGCTGCCGCTCCGCTGTTGTGTGCGCGAAGCAGCCGCTTCTCCTGCTCCGGGAGCCGGAGAGAGCGGTAGCTTGTACGAGGGCGAAGAACGAAGCCGCAGAGCACCGGGCTTCTGCGCGCACCCTAAGGACTGCTAGAGGACCGTGGTGGCCGCTCGCCTGCCTCTTCAATTCCATTCTAGCATCCTTAGGGAAGGTGTTCCAGGACAATGTTCCTGAGTTTTGAATTCGTCCTGATGCAGCCCCTCCTGGGAAACTCGTGCTCGTCCTCTGAGTCTCCGAGATGCAGAGACCTCGATGGCAACTGCAGAAATGAAGAGCTGCGTTGAGTTGTCGAGAAGCAAGAACATAGCCAGCGCCTTGTGTTTGGGAGTCAGCAGCTGCTGGACTTTTGCGATTGCTATCACTGTGCACTGAAAGCCAGGACGGCCTGTGCACGTTAAAACAACTAGCTGAGCAAGAGTAGCCGAAAAATCACGGCCGCTAGATAGCAGCTTACGTATTGCCCAGGAAAGAGCACTATTTTTGGAGTGTGCAGTAAAATCGTGTTTTTGGACAAGGGAGGCATAAGTGCGCTGCGCTCCTAAGCTATCTCTCTGCGAGACACACTGCCAAAGCTTTTCGCTATGATGCAGTCTAGTGCAGATGCACACTACGGCTCTCCGGAGCTGTCCGAAGCCAAGCGCCGGTGGCCGGCGTCTTTCGGCTGAAGCAGCGCTTCGGAGCGTAGGGCTGCCGCTCCGCTGTTGTGTGCGCGAAGCAGCCGCTTCTCCTGCTCCGGGAGCCGGAGAGAGCGGTAGCTTGTACGAGGGCGAAGAACGTTGCTGCAGAGAGACGAAATTGTGTGCACAGCCTTGCGACTGATAGAGGACGGTGGCTAAAGCTCCCTGCCTTTTCAATGCACTGCTGGCATGCTTTATTGAAGGTGCTCCGAGACAATTTTCCTGGGTTTTGACTTCGTCCTGATGAAGCCCCTCTTGGGAAACTCGTGCTCGTTTCCGAAGGCTCGAGATGCAGAGAACTCGATGGCAGCTGCAGAAATGAAGGGCTGCGTTGAGTTGTCGAGAAGCAAGAACATAGCCAGCGCCTTGTGTTTGGCAGTCAGCAGCTGCTGGACTTTTGCGATTGCTTTCACTGTGCACTGAATGCCAGGACGGCACGTGCACGTTAAAACAACGAGCTGGGCAAGAGTGGGCAGAAGAGAACGGGCGTCAGACAGCAGCTTACATATTACCATAGGAAGAGCAGTGTTTTTGGAGTGTGCAGCAAATGCGTCTTTCTGGACAAGGGAGGCAAAAGTGCGCTGCGCTCCTAAGCTATCTCCCTGCGAGACACACTGCCAAAGCTTTTCGCTAGGATGCAGTCTAGTGCAGACGCACACTACGGCTCTCCGGAGCTGTCCGAAGCCAAGCGCCGGTGGCCGGCGTCTTTCGGCTGAAGCAGCGCTTCGGAGCGTACGGCTGCCGCTCCGCTGTTGTGTGCGCGAAGCAGCCGCTTCTCCTGCTCCGGGAGCCGGAGAGAGCGGTAGCTTGTACGAGGGCGAAGAACGAAGCCGCAGAGCACCCGGCTTCTCCGCGCACCCTAAGGACTGCTAGAGGACCGTGGTGGCCGCTCGCCTGCCTCTTCAATTCCATTCTAGCATCCTTAGGGAAGGTGTTCCAGGACAATTTTCCTGAGTTTTGAATTCGTCCTGATGCAGCCCCTCCTGGGAAACTCGTGCGCGTCCTCTGAGGCTCCGAGTGCAGAGACCTCGTTGGCAAGTGCAGAAATGAAGGGCTGCGTTGAGTTGTCGAGAAGCAAGAACATAGCCAGCGCCTTGTGTTTGGAAGTCAGCAGCTGCTAGACTTTTGCGATTGCTATCACTGTGCACTGAAAGCCAGGACGGCCTGTGCACGTTAAAACAACTAGCTGAGCAAGAGTAATCGAAAGATCACGGCCGTCAGAAATCAGCTTATATATTGCCCTGGAAAGAGCATTGTTTTTGGAGTGTGCAGTAAAATCGTGTTTCTGGACAAGGGAGGCATAAGTGCGCTGCGCTCCTAAGCTATCTCCCTGCGAGACACACTGCCAAAGCTTTTCGCTATGATGCAGTCTAGTGCAGACGCACACTACGGCTCTCCGGAGCTGTCCGAAGCCAAGCGCCGGTGGCCGGCGTCTTTCGGCTGAAGCAGCGCTTCGGAGAGTACGGCTGCCGCTCCGCTGTTGTGTGCGCGAAGCAGCCGCTTCTCCTGCTCCGGGAGCCGGAGAGAGCTGTAGCTTGTACGAGGGCGAAGAACGTTGCTGCAGAGAGACGAAATTGTGTGCACAGCCTTGCGACTGATAGAGGACGGTGGCTAAAGCTCCCTGCCTTTTCAATGCACTGCTGGCATGCTTTATTGAAGGTGCTCCGAGACAATTTTCCTGAGTTTTGACTTCGTCCTGATGAAGCCCCTCTTGGGAAACTCGTGCTCGTTTCCGAAGGCTCGAGATGCAGAGAACTCGATGGCAGCTGCAGAAATGAAGGGCTGCGTTGAGTTGTCGAGAAGCAAGAACATAGCCAGCGCCTTGTGTTTGGCAGTCAGCAGCTGCTGGACTTTTGCGATTGCCTTCACTGTGCACTGAATGCCAGGACGGCACGTCCACGTTAAAACAACGAGCTGGGCAAGAGTGGGCAGAAGAGAACGGGCGTCAGACAGCAGCTTACATATTACCATAGGAAGAGCAGTGTTTTTGGAGTGTGCAGCAAATGCGTGTTTCTGGACAAGGGAGGCAAAAGTGCGCTGCGCTCCTAAGCTATCTCCCTGCGAGACACACTGCCAAAGCTTTTCGCTAGGATGCAGTCTAGTGCAGACGCACACTACGGCTCTCCGGAGCTGTCCGAAGCCAAGCGCCGGTGGCCGGCGTCTTTCGGCTGAAGCAGCGCTTCGGAGCGTACGGCTGCCGCTCCGCTGTTGTGTGCGCGAAGCAGCCGCTTCTCCTGCTCCGGGAGCCGGAGAGAGCGGTAGCTTGTACGAGGGCGAAGAACGAAGCCGCAGAGCACCGGGCTTCTGCGCGCACCCTAAGGACTGCTAGAGGACCGTGGTGGCCGCTCGCCTGCCTCTTCAATTCCATTCTAGCATCCTTAGGGAAGGTGTTCCAGGACAATGTTCCTGAGTTTTGAATTCGTCCTGATGCAGCCCCTCCTGGGAAACTCGTGCTCGTCCTCTGAGTCTCCGAGATGCAGAGACCTCGATGGCAACTGCAGAAATGAAGAGCTGCGTTGAGTTGTCGAGAAGCAAGAACATAGCCAGCGCCTTGTGTTTGGGAGTCAGCAGCTGCTGGACTTTTGCGATTGCTATCACTGTGCACTGAAAGCCAGGACGGCCTGTGCACGTTAAAACAACTAGCTGAGCAAGAGTAGCCGAAAAATCACGGCCGCTAGATAGCAGCTTACGTATTGCCCAGGAAAGAGCACTATTTTTGGAGTGTGCAGTAAAATCGTGTTTTTGGACAAGGGAGGCATAAGTGCGCTGCGCTCCTAAGCTATCTCTCTGCGAGACACACTGCCAAAGCTTTTCGCTATGATGCAGTCTAGTGCAGATGCACACTACGGCTCTCCGGAGCTGTCCGAAGCCAAGCGCCGGTGGCCGGCGTCTTTCGGCTGAAGCAGCGCTTCGGAGAGTACGGCTGCCGCTCCGCTGTTGTGTGCGCGAAGCAGCCGCTTCTCCTGCTCCGGGAGCCGGAGAGAGCGGTAGCTTGTACGAGGGCGAAGAACGTTGCTGCAGAGAGACGAAATTGTGTGCACAGCCTTGCGACTGATAGAGGACGGTGGCTAAAGCTCCCTGCCTTTTCAATGCACTGCTGGCATGCTTTATTGAAGGTGCTCCGAGACAATTTTCCTGGGTTTTGACTTCGTCCTGATGAAGCCCCTCTTGGGAAACTCGTGCTCGTTTCCGAAGGCTCGAGATGCAGAGAACTCGATGGCAGCTGCAGAAATGAAGGGCTGCGTTGAGTTGTCGAGAAGCAAGAACATAGCCAGCGCCTTGTGTTTGGCAGTCAGCAGCTGCTGGACTTTTGCGATTGCTTTCACTGTGCACTGAATGCCAGGACGGCACGTGCACGTTAAAACAACGAGCTGGGCAAGAGTGGGCAGAAGAGAACGGGCGTCAGACAGCAGCTTACATATTACCATAGGAAGAGCAGTGTTTTTGGAGTGTGCAGCAAATGCGTGTTTCTGGACAAGGGAGGCATAAGTGCGCTGCGCTCCTAAGCTATCTCCCTGCGAGACACACTGCCAAAGCTTTTCGCTAGGATGCAGTCTAGTGCAGACGCACACTACGGCTCTCCGGAGCTGTCCGAAGCCAAGCGCCGGTGGCCGGCGTCTTTCGGCTGAAGCAGCGCTTCGGAGAGTACGGCTGCCGCTCCGCTGTTGTGTGCGCGAAGCAGCCGCTTCTCCTGCTCCGGGAGCCGGAGAGAGCGGTAGCTTGTACGAGGGCGAAGAACGAAGCCGCAGAGCACCCGGCTTCTCCGCGCACCCTAAGGACTGCTAGAGGACCGTGGTGGCCGCTCGCCTGCCTCTTCAATTCCATTCTAGCATCCTTAGGGAAGGTGTTCCAGGACAATTTTCCTGAGTTTTGAATTCGTCCTGATGCAGCCCCTCCTGGGAAACTCGTGCGCGTCCTCTGAGGCTCCGAGTGCAGAGACCTCGTTGGCAAGTGCAGAAATGAAGGGCTGCGTTGAGTTGTCGAGAAGCAAGAACATAGCCAGCGCCTTGTGTTTGGAAGTCAGCAGCTGCTAGACTTTTGCGATTGCTATCACTGTGCACTGAAAGCCAGGACGGCATGTGCACGTTAAAACAACTAGCTGAGCAAGAGTAATCGAAAGATCACGGCCGTCAGAAATCAGCTTATATATTGCCCTGGAAAGAGCATTGTTTTTGGAGTGTGCAGTAAAATCGTGTTTCTGGACAAGGGAGGCATAAGTGCGCTGCGCTCCTAAGCTATCTCCCTGCGAGACACACTGCCAAAGCTTTTCGCTATGATGCAGTCTAGTGCAGACGCACACTACGGCTCTCCGGAGCTGTCCGAAGCCAAGCGCCGGTGGCCGGCGTCTTTCGGCTGAAGCAGCGCTTCGGAGCGTACGGCTGCCGCTCCGCTGTTGTGTGCGCGAAGCAGCCGCTTCTCCTGCTCCGGGAGCCGGAGAGAGCGGTAGCTTGTACGAGGGCGAAGAACGAAGCCGCAGAGCACCCGGCTTCTGCGCGCACCCTAAGGACTGCTAGAGGACCGTGGTGGCCGCTCGCCTGCCTCTTCAATTCCATTCTAGCATCCTTAGGGAAGGTGTTCCAGGACAATTTTCCTGAGTTTTGAATTCGTCCTGATGCAGCCCCTCCTGGGAAACTCGTGCGCGTCCTCTGAGGCTCCGAGTGCAGAGACCTCGTTGGCAAGTGCAGAAATGAAGGGCTGCGTTGAGTTGTCGAGAAGCAAGAACATAGCCAGCGCCTTGTGTTTGGAAGTCAGCAGCTGCTAGACTTTTGCGATTGCTATCACTGTGCACTGAAAGCCAGGACGGCATGTGCACGTTAAAACAACTAGCTGAGCAAGAGTAATCGAAAGATCACGGCCGTCAGAAATCAGCTTATATATTGCCCTGGAAAGAGCATTGTTTTTGGAGTGTGCAGTAAAATCGTGTTTCTGGACAAGGGAGGCATAAGTGCGCTGCGCTCCTAAGCTATCTCCCTGCGAGACACACTGCCAAAGCTTTTCGCTATGATGCAGTCTAGTGCAGACGCACACTACGGCTCTCCGGAGCTGTCCGAAGCCAAGCGCCGGTGGCCGGCGTCTTTCGGCTGAAGCAGCGCTTCGGAGAGTACGGCTGCCGCTCCGCTGTTGTGTGCGCGAAGCAGCCGCTTCTCCTGCTCCGGGAGCCGGAGAGAGCTGTAGCTTGTACGAGGGCGAAGAACGTTGCTGCAGAGAGACGAAATTGTGTGCACAGCCTTGCGACTGATAGAGGACGGTGGCTAAAGCTCCCTGCCTTTTCAATGCACTGCTGGCATGCTTTATTGAAGGTGCTCCGAGACAATTTTCCTGGGTTTTGACTTCGTCCTGATGAAGCCCCTCTTGGGAAACTCGTGCTCGTTTCCGAAGGCTCGAGATGCAGAGAACTCGATGGCAGCTGCAGAAATGAAGGGCTGCGTTGAGTTGTCGAGAAGCAAGAACATAGCCAGCGCCTTGTGTTTGGCAGTCAGCAGCTGCTGGACTTTTGCGATTGCTTTCACTGTGCACTGAATGCCAGGACGGCACGTCCACGTTAAAACAACGAGCTGGGCAAGAGTGGGCAGAAGAGAACGGGCGTCAGACAGCAGCTTACATATTACCATAGGAAGAGCAGTGTTTTTGGAGTGTGCAGCAAATGCGTGTTTCTGGACAAGGGAGGCAAAAGTGCGCTGCGCTCCTAAGCTATCTCCCTGCGAGACACACTGCCAAAGCTTTTCGCTAGGATGCAGTCTAGTGCAGACGCACACTACGGCTCTCCGGAGCTGTCCGAAGCCAAGCGCCGGTGGCCGGCGTCTTTCGGCTGAAGCAGCGCTTCGGAGCGTACGGCTGCCGCTCCGCTGTTGTGTGCGCGAAGCAGCCGCTTCTCCTGCTCCGGGAGCCGGAGAGAGCGGTAGCTTGTACGAGGGCGAAGAACGAAGCCGCAGAGCACCCGGCTTCTCCGCGCACCCTAAGGACTGCTAGAGGACCGTGGTGGCCGCTCGCCTGCCTCTTCAATTCCATTCTAGCATCCTTAGGGAAGGTGTTCCAGGACAATTTTCCTGAGTTTTGAATTCGTCCTGATGCAGCCCCTCCTGGGAAACTCGTGCGCGTCCTCTGAGGCTCCGAGTGCAGAGACCTCGTTGGCAAGTGCAGAAATGAAGGGCTGCGTTGAGTTGTCGAGAAGCAAGAACATAGTCAGCGCCTTGTGTTTGGAAGTCAGCAGCTGCTAGACTTTTGCGATTGCTATCACTGTGCACTGAAAGCCAGGACGGCATGTGCACGTTAAAACAACTAGCTGAGCAAGAGTAATCGAAAGATCACGGCCGTCAGAAATCAGCTTATATATTGCCCTGGAAAGAGCATTGTTTTTGGAGTGTGCAGTAAAATCGTGTTTCTGGACAAGGGAGGCATAAGTGCGCTGCGCTCCTAAGCTATCTCCCTGCGAGACACACTGCCAAAGCTTTTCGCTAGGATGCAGTCTAGTGCAGACGCACACTACGGCTCTCCGGAGCTGTCCGAAGCCAAGCGCCGGTGGCCGGCGTCTTTCGGCTGAAGCAGCGCTTCGGAGCGTACGGCTGCCGCTCCGCTGTTGTGTGCGCGAAGCAGCCGCTTCTCCTGCTCCGGGAGCCGGAGAGAGCGGTAGCTTGTACGAGGGCGAAGAACGAAGCCGCAGAGCACCTGTCTTCTGCGCGCACCCTAAGGACTGCTAGAGGACCGTGGTGGCCGCTCGCCTGCCTCTTCAATTCCATTCTAGCATCCTTAGGGAAGGTGTTCCAGGACAATTTTCCTGAGTTTTGAATTCGTCCTGATGCAGCCCCTCCTGGGAAACTCGTGCTCGTCCTCTGAGTCTCCGACATGCAGAGACCTCGATGGCAACTGCAGAAATGAAGAGCTGCGTTGAGTTGTCGAGAAGCAAGAACATAGCCAGCGCCTTGTGTTTGGAAGTCAGCAGCTGCTAGACTTTTGCGATTGCTATCACTGTGCACTGAAAGCCAGGACGGCCTGTGCACGTTAAAACAACTAGCTGAGCAACAGTAGCCGAAAAATCACGGCCGCTAGATAGCAGCTTACGTATTGCCCAGGAAAGAGCACTATTTTTGGAGTGTGCAGTAAAATCGTGTTTTTGGACAAGGGAGGCATAAGTGCGCTGCGCTCCTAAGCTATCTCTCTGCGAGACACACTGCCAAAGCTTTTCGCTATGATGCAGTCTAGTGCAGACGCACACTACGGCTCTCCGGAGCTGTCCGAAGCCAAGCGCCGGTGGCCGGCGTCTTTCGGCTGAAGCAGCGCTTCGGAGAGTACGGCTGCCGCTCCGCTGTTGTGTGCGCGAAGCAGCCGCTTCTCCTGCTCCGGGAGCCGGAGAGAGCTGTAGCTTGTACGAGGGCGAAGAACGTTGCTGCAGAGAGACGAAATTGTGTGCACAGCCTTGCGACTGATAGAGGACGGTGGCTAAAGCTCCCTGCCTTTTCAATGCACTGCTGGCATGCTTTATTGAAGGTGCTCCGAGACAATTTTCCTGGGTTTTGACTTCGTCCTGATGAAGCCCCTCTTGGGAAACTCGTGCTCGTTTCCGAAGGCTCGAGATGCAGAGAACTCGATGGCAGCTGCAGAAATGAAGGGCTGCGTTGAGTTGTCGAGAAGCAAGAACATAGCCAGCGCCTTGTGTTTGGCAGTCAGCAGCTGCTGGACTTTTGCGATTGCTTTCACTGTGCACTGAATGCCAGGACGGCACGTGCACGTTAAAACAACGAGCTGGGCAAGAGTGGGCAGAAGAGAACGGGCGTCAGACAGCAGCTTACATATTACCATAGGAAGAGCAGTGTTTTTGGAGTGTGCAGCAAATGCGTGTTTCTGGACAAGGGAGGCAAAAGTGCGCTGCGCTCCTAAGCTATCTCCCTGCGAGACACACTGCCAAAGCTTTTCGCTAGGATGCAGTCTAGTGCAGACGCACACTACGGCTCTCCGGAGCTGTCCGAAGCCAAGCGCCGGTGGCCGGCGTCTTTCGGCTGAAGCAGCGCTTCGGAGCGTACGGCTGCCGCTCCGCTGTTGTGTGCGCGAAGCAGCCGCTTCTCCTGCTCCGGGAGCCGGAGAGAGCGGTAGCTTGTACGAGGGCGAAGAACGAAGCCGCAGAGCACCGGTCTTCTGCGCGCACCCTAAGGACTGCTAGAGGACCGTGGTGGCCGCTCGCCTGCCTCTTCAATTCCATTCTAGCATCCTTAGGGAAGGTGTTCCAGGACAATTTTCCTGAGTTTTGAATTCGTCCTGATGCAGCCCCTCCTGGGAAACTCGTGCTCGTCCTCTGAGTCTCCGAGATGCAGAGACCTCGATGGCAACTGCAGAAATGAAGAGCTGCGTTGAGTTGTCGAGAAGCAAGAACATAGTCAGCGCCTTGTGTTTGGAAGTCAGCAGCTGCTAGACTTTTGCGATTGCTTTCACTGTGCACTGAATGCCAGGACGGCACGTGCACGTTAAAACAACGAGCTGGGCAAGAGTGGGCAGAAGAGAACGGGCGTCAGACAGCAGCTTACATATTACCATAGGAAGAGCAGTGTTTTTGGAGTGTGCAGCAAATGCGTGTTTCTGGACAAGGGAGGCAAAAGTGCGCTGCGCTCCTAAGCTATCTCCCTGCGAGACACACTGCCAAAGCTTTTCGCTAGGATGCAGTCTAGTGCAGACGCACACTACGGCTCTCCGGAGCTGTCCGAAGCCAAGCGCCGGCGGCCGGCGTCTTTCGGCTGAAGCAGCGCTTCGGAGCGTACGGCTGCCGCTCCGCTGTTGTGTGCGCGAAGCAGCCGCTTCTCCTGCTCCGGGAGCCGGAGAGAGCGGTAGCTTGTACGAGGGCGAAGAACGAAGCCGCAGAGCACCCGGCTTCTCCGCGCACCCTAAGGACTGCTAGAGGACCGTGGTGGCCGCTCGCCTGCCTCTTCAATTCCATTCTAGCATCCTTAGGGAAGGTGTTCCAGGACAATTTTCCTGAGTTTTGAATTCGTCCTGATGCAGCCCCTCCTGGGAAACTCGTGCTCGTCCTCTGAGTCTCCGACATGCAGAGACCTCGATGGCAACTGCAGAAATGAAGGGCTGCTTTGAGTTGTCGAGAAGCAAGAACATAGCCAGCGCCTTGTGTTTGGAAGTCAGCAGCTGCTAGACTTTTGCGATTGCTATCACTGTGCACTGAAAGCCAGGACGGCCTGTGCACGTTAAAACAACTAGCTGAGCAAGAGTAATCGAAAGATCACGGCCGTCAGAAATCAGCTTATATATTGCCCTGGAAAGAGCATTGTTTTTGGAGTGTGCAGCAAATGCGTGTTTCTGGACAAGGGAGGCATAAGTGCGCTGCGCTCCTAAGCTATCTCCCTGCGAGACACACTGCCAAAGCTTTTCGCTATCATGCAGTTTAGTGCAGACGCACACTACGGCTCTCCGGAGCTGTCCGAAGCCAAGCGCCGGTGGCCGGCGTCTTTCGGCTGAAGCAGCGCTTCGGAGCGTACGGCTGCCGCTCCGCTGTTGTGTGCGCGAAGCAGCCGCTTCTCCTGCTCCGGGAGCCGGAGAGAGCGGTAGCTTGTACGAGGGCGAAGAACGAAGCCGCAGAGCACCGGCCTTCTGCGCGCACCCTAAGGACTGCTAGAGGACCGTGGTGGCCGCTCGCCTGCCTCTTCAATTCCATTCTAGCATCCTTAGGGAAGGTGTTCCAGGACAATTTTCCTGAGTTTTGAATTCGTCCTGATGCAGCCCCTCCTGGGAAACTCGTGCTCGTCCTCTGAGTCTCCGAGATGCAGAGACCTCGATGGCAACTGCAGAAATGAAGAGCTGCGTTGAGTTGTCGAGAAGCAAGAACATAGTCAGCGCCTTGTGTTTGGAAGTCAGCAGCTGCTAGACTTTTGCGATTGCTATCACTGTGCACTGAAAGCCAGGACGGCCTGTGCACGTTAAAACAACTAGCTGAGCAACAGTAGCCGAAAAATCACGGCCGCTAGATAGCAGCTTACGTATTGCCCAGGAAAGAGCACTATTTTTGGAGTGTGCAGTAAAATCGTGTTTTTGGACAAGGGAGGCATAAGTGCGCTGCGCTCCTAAGCTATCTCCCTGCGAGACACACTGCCAAAGCTTTTCGCTATGATGCAGTCTAGTGCAGATGCACACTACGGCTCTCCGGAGCTGTCCGAAGCCAAGCGCCGGTGGCCGGCGTCTTTCGGCTGAAGCAGCGCTTCGGAGAGTACGGCTGCCGCTCCGCTGTTGTGTGCGCGAAGCAGCCGCTTCTCCTGCTCCGGGAGCCGGAGAGAGCTGTAGCTTGTACGAGGGCGAAGAACGTTGCTGCAGAGAGACGAAATTGTGTGCACAGCCTTGCGACTGATAGAGGACGGTGGCTAAAGCTCCCTGCCTTTTCAATGCACTGCTGGCATGCTTTATTGAAGGTGCTCCGAGACAATTTTCCTGGGTTTTGACTTCGTCCTGATGAAGCCCCTCTTGGGAAACTCGTGCTCGTTTCCGAAGGCTCGAGATGCAGAGAACTCGATGGCAGCTGCAGAAATGAAGGGCTGCGTTGAGTTGTCGAGAAGCAAGAACATAGCCAGCGCCTTGTGTTTGGCAGTCAGCAGCTGCTGGACTTTTGCGATTGCTTTCACTGTGCACTGAATGCCAGGACGGCACGTCCACGTTAAAACAACGAGCTGGGCAAGAGTGGGCAGAAGAGAACGGGCGTCAGACAGCAGCTTACATATTACCATAGGAAGAGCAGTGTTTTTGGAGTGTGCAGCAAATGCGTCTTTCTGGACAAGGGAGGCAAAAGTGCGCTGCGCTCCTAAGCTATCTCCCTGCGAGACACACTGCCAAAGCTTTTCGCTAGGATGCAGTCTAGTGCAGACGCACACTACGGCTCTCCGGAGCTGTCCGAAGCCAAGCGCCGGTGGCCGGCGTCTTTCGGCTGAAGCAGCGCTTCGGAGCGTACGGCTGCCGCTCCGCTGTTGTGTGCGCGAAGCAGCCGCTTCTCCTGCTCCTGGAGCCGGAGAGAGCGGTAGCTTGTACGAGGGCGAAGAACGAAGCCGCAGAGCACCCGGCTTCTCCGCGCACCCTAAGGACTGCTAGAGGACCGTGGTGGCCGCTCGCCTGCCTCTTCAATTCCATTCTAGCATCCTTAGGGAAGGTGTTCCAGGACAATTTTCCTGAGTTTTGAATTCGTCCTGATGCAGCCCCTCCTGGGAAACTCGTGCGCGTCCTCTGAGGCTCCGAGTGCAGAGACCTCGTTGGCAAGTGCAGAAATGAAGGGCTGCTTTGAGTTGTCGAGAAGCAAGAACATAGCCAGCGCCTTGTGTTTGGAAGTCAGCAGCTGCTAGACTTTTGCGATTGCTATCACTGTGCACTGAAAGCCAGGACGGCCTGTGCACGTTAAAACAACTAGCTGAGCAAGAGTAATCGAAAGATCACGGCCGTCAGAAATCAGCTTATATATTGCCCTGGAAAGAGCATTGTTTTTGGAGTGTGCAGTAAAATCGTGTTTCTGGACAAGGGAGGCATAAGTGCGCTGCGCTCCTAAGCTATCTCCCTGCGAGACACACTGCCAAAGCTTTTCGCTATCATGCAGTTTAGTGCAGACGCACACTACGGCTCTCCGGAGCTGTCCGAAGCCAAGCGCCGGTGGCCGGCGTCTTTCGGCTGAAGCAGCGCTTCGGAGAGTACGGCTGCCGCTCCGCTGTTGTGTGCGCGAAGCAGCCGCTTCTCCTGCTCCGGGAGCCGGAGAGAGCTGTAGCTTGTACGAGGGCGAAGAACGTTGCTGCAGAGAGACGAAATTGTGTGCACAGCCTTGCGACTGATAGAGGACGGTGGCTAAAGCTCCCTGCCTTTTCAATGCACTGCTGGCATGCTTTATTGAAGGTGCTCCGAGACAATTTTCCTGGGTTTTGACTTCGTCCTGATGAAGCCCCTCTTGGGAAACTCGTGCTCGTTTCCGAAGGCTCGAGATGCAGAGAACTCGATGGCAGCTGCAGAAATGAAGGGCTGCGTTGAGTTGTCGAGAAGCAAGAACATAGCCAGCGCCTTGTGTTTGGCAGTCAGCAGCTGCTGGACTTTTGCGATTGCTTTCACTGTGCACTGAATGCCAGGACGGCACGTCCACGTTAAAACAACGAGCTGGGCAAGAGTGGGCAGAAGAGAACGGGCGTCAGACAGCAGCTTACATATTACCATAGGAAGAGCAGTGTTTTTGGAGTGTGCAGCAAATGCGTGTTTCTGGACAAGGGAGGCAAAAGTGCGCTGCGCTCCTAAGCTATCTCCCTGCGAGACACACTGCCAAAGCTTTTCGCTAGGATGCAGTCTAGTGCAGACGCACACTACGGCTCTCCGGAGCTGTCCGAAGCCAAGCGCCGGTGGCCGGCGTCTTTCGGCTGAAGCAGCGCTTCGGAGCGTACGGCTGCCGCTCCGCTGTTGTGTGCGCGAAGCAGCCGCTTCTCCTGCTCCGGGAGCCGGAGAGAGCGGTAGCTTGTACGAGGGCGAAGAACGAAGCCGCAGAGCACCGGCCTTCTGCGCGCACCCTAAGGACTGCTAGAGGACCGTGGTGGCCGCTCGCCTGCCTCTTCAATTCCATTCTAGCATCCTTAGGGAAGGTGTTCCAGGACAATTTTCCTGAGTTTTGAATTCGTCCTGATGCAGCCCCTCCTGGGAAACTCGTGCTCGTCCTCTGAGTCTCCGAGATGCAGAGACCTCGATGGCAACTGCAGAAATGAAGGGCTGCGTTGAGTTGTCGAGAAGCAAGAACATAGCCAGCGCCTTGTGTTTGGAAGTCAGCAGCTGCTAGACTTTTGCGATTGCTATCACTGTGCACTGAAAGCCAGGACGGCACGTGCACGTTAAAACAACTAGCTGAGCAAGAGTAGCCGAAAAGTCACGGCCGCTAGATAGCAGCTTATGTATTGCCCAGGAAAGAGCACTATTTTTGGAGTGTGCAGTAAAATCGTGTTTTTGGACAAGGGAGGCATAAGTGCGCTGCGCTCCTAAGCTATCTCCCTGCGAGACACACTGCCAAAGCTTTTCGCTATGATGCAGTCTAGTGCAGACGCACACTACGGCTCTCCGGAGCTGTCCGAAGCCAAGCGCCGGTGGCCGGCGTCTTTCGGCTGAAGCAGCGCTTCGGAGCGTAGGGCTGCCGCTCCGCTGTTGTGTGCGCGAAGCAGCCGCTTCTCCTGCTCCGGGAGCCGGAGAGAGCGGTAGCTTGTACGAGGGCGAAGAACGTTGCTGCAGAGAGACGAAATTGTGTGCACAGCCTTGCGACTGATAGAGGACGGTGGCTAAAGCTCCCTGCCTTTTCAATGCACTGCTGGCATGCTTTATTGAAGGTGCTCCGAGACAATTTTCCTGGGTTTTGACTTCGTCCTGATGAAGCCCCTCTTGGGAAACTCGTGCTCGTTTCCGAAGGCTCGAGATGCAGAGAACTCGATGGCAGCTGCAGAAATGAAGGGCTGCGTTGAGTTGTCGAGAAGCAAGAACATAGCCAGCGCCTTGTGTTTGGCAGTCAGCAGCTGCTGGACTTTTGCGATTGCTTTCACTGTGCACTGAATGCCAGGACGGCACGTGCACGTTAAAACAACGAGCTGGGCAAGAGTGGGCAGAAGAGAACGGGCGTCAGACAGCAGCTTACATATTACCATAGGAAGAGCAGTGTTTTTGGAGTGTGCAGCAAATGCGTGTTTCTGGACAAGGGAGGCAAAAGTGCGCTGCGCTCCTAAGCTATCTCCCTGCGAGACACACTGCCAAAGCTTTTCGCTATGATGCAGTCTAGTGCAGACGCACACTACGGCTCTCC
The DNA here is from genome assembly GCF_046129695.1 of Lonchura striata. Taxonomy (NCBI): domain Eukaryota; kingdom Metazoa; phylum Chordata; class Aves; order Passeriformes; family Estrildidae; genus Lonchura; species Lonchura striata. Next base: position 10,212,199 of record NC_134626.1, on the reverse strand, counting down.
GGAGCTGTCCGAAGCCAAGCGCCGGTGGCCGGCGTCTTTCGGCTGAAGCAGCGCTTCGGAGCGTAGGGCTGCCGCTCCGCTGTTGTGTGCGCGAAGCAGCCGCTTCTCCTGCTCCGGGAGCCGGAGAGAGCGGTAGCTTGTACGAGGGCGAAGAACAAAGCCGCAGAGCACCCGGCTTCTCCGCGCACCCTAAGGAGTGCTAGAGGACCGTGGTGGCCGCTCGCCTGCCTCTTCAATTCCTTTCTAGCATCCTTAGGGAAGGTGTTCCAGGACAATTTTCCTGAGTTTTGAATTCGTCCTGATGCAGCCCCTCCTGGGAAACTCGTGCGCGTCCTCTGAGGCTCCGAGTGCAGAGACCTCGTTGGCAAGTGCAGAAATGAAGGGCTGCGTTGAGTTGTCGAGAAGCAAGAACATAGCCAGCGCCTTGTGTTTGGGAGTCAGCAGCTGCTGGACTTTTGCGATTGCTATCACTGTGCACTGAAAGCCAGGACGGCCTGTGCACGTTAAAACAACTAGCTGAGCAACAGTAGCCGAAAAATCACGGCCGCTAGATAGCAGCTTACGTATTGCCCAGGAAAGAGCACTATTTTTGGAGTGTGCAGTAAAATCGTGTTTTTGGACAAGGGAGGCATAAGTGCACTGCGCTCCTAAGCTATCTCCCTGCGAGACACACTGCCAAAGCTTTTCGCTATGATGCAGTCTAGTGCAGACGCACACTACGGCTCTCCGGAGCTGTCCGAAGCCAAGCGCCGGTGGCCGGCGTCTTTCGGCTGAAGCAGCGCTTCGGAGAGTACGGCTGCCGCTCCGCTGTTGTGTGCGCGAAGCAGCCGCTTCTCCTGCTCCGGGAGCCGGAGAGAGCTGTAGCTTGTACGAGGGCGAAGAACGTTGCTGCAGAGAGACGAAATTGTGTGCACAGCCTTGCGACTGATAGAGGACGGTGGCTAAAGCTCCCTGCCTTTTCAATGCACTGCTGGCATGCTTTATTGAAGGTGCTCCGAGACAATTTTCCTGGGTTTTGACTTCGTCCTGATGAAGCCCCTCTTGGGAAACTCGTGCTCGTTTCCGAAGGCTCGAGATGCAGAGAACTCGATGGCAGCTGCAGAAATGAAGGGCTGCGTTGAGTTGTCGAGAAGCAAGAACATAGCCAGCGCCTTGTGTTTGGCAGTCAGCAGCTGCTGGACTTTTGCGATTGCTTTCACTGTGCACTGAATGCCAGGACGGCACGTGCACGTTAAAACAACGAGCTGGGCAAGAGTGGGCAGAAGAGAACGGGCGTCAGACAGCAGCTTACATATTACCATAGGAAGAGCAGTGTTTTTGGAGTGTGCAGCAAATGCGTGTTTCTGGACAAGGGAGGCAAAAGTGCGCTGCGCTCCTAAGCTATCTCCCTGCGAGACACACTGCCAAAGCTTTTCGCTAGGATGCAGTCTAGTGCAGACGCACACTACGGCTCTCCGGAGCTGTCCGAAGCCAAGCGCCGGTGGCCGGCGTCTTTCGGCTGAAGCAGCGCTTCGGAGCGTACGGCTGCCGCTCCGCTGTTGTGTGCGCGAAGCAGCCGCTTCTCCTGCTCCGGGAGCCGGAGAGAGCGGTAGCTTGTACGAGGGCGAAGAACGAAGCCGCAGAGCACCGGCCTTCTGCGCGCACCCTAAGGACTGCTAGAGGACCGTGGTGGCCGCTCGCCTGCCTCTTCAATTCCATTCTAGCATCCTTAGGGAAGGTGTTCCAGGACAATTTTCCTGAGTTTTGAATTCGTCCTGATGCAGCCCCTCCTGGGAAACTCGTGCGCGTCCTCTGAGGCTCCGAGTGCAGAGACCTCGTTGGCAAGTGCAGAAATGAAGGGCTGCGTTGAGTTGTCGAGAAGCAAGAACATAGCCAGCGCCTTGTGTTTGGAAGTCAGCAGCTGCTAGACTTTTGCGATTGCTATCACTGTGCACTGAAAGCCAGGACGGCCTGTGCACGTTAAAACAACTAGCTGAGCAAGAGTAATCGAAAGATCACGGCCGTCAGAAATCAGCTTATATATTGCCCTGGAAAGAGCATTGTTTTTGGAGTGTGCAGCAAATGCGTGTTTCTGGACAAGGGAGGCATAAGTGCGCTGCGCTCCTAAGCTATCTCCCTGCGAGACACACTGCCAAAGCTTTTCGCTATCATGCAGTTTAGTGCAGACGCACACTACGGCTCTCCGGAGCTGTCCGAAGCCAAGCGCCGGTGGCCGGCGTCTTTCAGCTGAAGCAGCGCTTCGGAGCGTACGGCTGCCGCTCCGCTGTTGTGTGCGCGAAGCAGCCGCTTCTCCTGCTCCGGGAGCCGGAGAGAGCGGTAGCTTGTACGAGGGCGAAGAACGAAGCCGCAGAGCACCGGCCTTCTGCGCGCACCCTAAGGACTGCTAGAGGACCGTGGTGGCCGCTCGCCTGCCTCTTCAATTCCATTCTAGCATCCTTAGGGAAGGTGTTCCAGGACAATTTTCCTGAGTTTTGAATTCGTCCTGATGCAGCCCCTCCTGGGAAACTCGTGCTCGTCCTCTGAGTCTCCGACATGCAGAGACCTCGATGGCAACTGCAGAAATGAAGAGCTGCGTTGAGTTGTCGAGAAGCAAGAACATAGCCAGCGCCTTGTGTTTGGGAGTCAGCAGCTGCTGGACTTTTGCGATTGCTATCACTGTGCACTGAAAGCCAGGACGGCCTGTGCACGTTAAAACAACTAGCTGAGCAAGAGTAGCCGAAAAATCACGGCCGCTAGATAGCAGCTTACGTATTGCCCAGGAAAGAGCACTATTTTTGGAGTGTGCAGTAAAATCGTGTTTTTGGACAAGGGAGGCATAAGTGCGCTGCGCTCCTAAGCTATCTCTCTGCGAGACACACTGCCAAAGCTTTTCGCTATGATGCAGTCTAGTGCAGATGCACACTACGGCTCTCCGGAGCTGTCCGAAGCCAAGCGCCGGTGGCCGGCGTCTTTCGGCTGAAGCAGCGCTTCGGAGAGTACGGCTGCCGCTCCGCTGTTGTGTGCGCGAAGCAGCCGCTTCTCCTGCTCCGGGAGCCGGAGAGAGCTGTAGCTTGTACGAGGGCGAAGAACGTTGCTGCAGAGAGACGAAATTGTGTGCACAGCCTTGCGACTGATAGAGGACGGTGGCTAAAGCTCCCTGCCTTTTCAATGCACTGCTGGCATGCTTTATTGAAGGTGCTCCGAGACAATTTTCCTGGGTTTTGACTTCGTCCTGATGAAGCCCCTCTTGGGAAACTCGTGCTCGTTTCCGAAGGCTCGAGATGCAGAGAACTCGATGGCAGCTGCAGAAATGAAGGGCTGCGTTGAGTTGTCGAGAAGCAAGAACATAGCCAGCGCCTTGTGTTTGGAAGTCAGCAGCTGCTAGACTTTTGCGATTGCTATCACTGTGCACTGAAAGCCAGGACGGCCTGTGCACGTTAAAACAACTAGCTGAGCAAGAGTAATCGAAAGATCACGGCCGTCAGAAATCAGCTTATATATTGCCCTGGAAAGAGCATTGTTTTTGGAGTGTGCAGCAAATGCGTGTTTCTGGACAAGGGAGGCATAAGTGCGCTGCGCTCCTAAGCTATCTCCCTGCGAGACACACTGCCAAAGCTTTTCGCTATCATGCAGTTTAGTGCAGACGCACACTACGGCTCTCCGGAGCTGTCCGAAGCCAAGCGCCGGTGGCCGGCGTCTTTCAGCTGAAGCAGCGCTTCGGAGCGTACGGCTGCCGCTCCGCTGTTGTGTGCGCGAAGCAGCCGCTTCTCCTGCTCCGGGAGCCGGAGAGAGCGGTAGCTTGTACGAGGGCGAAGAACGAAGCCGCAGAGCACCGGCCTTCTGCGCGCACCCTAAGGACTGCTAGAGGACCGTGGTGGCCGCTCGCCTGCCTCTTCAATTCCATTCTAGCATCCTTAGGGAAGGTGTTCCAGGACAATTTTCCTGAGTTTTGAATTCGTCCTGATGCAGCCCCTCCTGGGAAACTCGTGCTCGTCCTCTGAGTCTCCGACATGCAGAGACCTCGATGGCAACTGCAGAAATGAAGAGCTGCGTTGAGTTGTCGAGAAGCAAGAACATAGCCAGCGCCTTGTGTTTGGGAGTCAGCAGCTGCTGGACTTTTGCGATTGCTATCACTGTGCACTGAAAGCCAGGACGGCCTGTGCACGTTAAAACAACTAGCTGAGCAAGAGTAGCCGAAAAATCACGGCCGCTAGATAGCAGCTTACGTATTGCCCAGGAAAGAGCACTATTTTTGGAGTGTGCAGTAAAATCGTGTTTTTGGACAAGGGAGGCATAAGTGCGCTGCGCTCCTAAGCTATCTCTCTGCGAGACACACTGCCAAAGCTTTTCGCTATGATGCAGTCTAGTGCAGATGCACACTACGGCTCTCCGGAGCTGTCCGAAGCCAAGCGCCGGTGGCCGGCGTCTTTCGGCTGAAGCAGCGCTTCGGAGAGTACGGCTGCCGCTCCGCTGTTGTGTGCGCGAAGCAGCCGCTTCTCCTGCTCCGGGAGCCGGAGAGAGCTGTAGCTTGTACGAGGGCGAAGAACGTTGCTGCAGAGAGACGAAATTGTGTGCACAGCCTTGCGACTGATAGAGGACGGTGGCTAAAGCTCCCTGCCTTTTCAATGCACTGCTGGCATGCTTTATTGAAGGTGCTCCGAGACAATTTTCCTGGGTTTTGACTTCGTCCTGATGAAGCCCCTCTTGGGAAACTCGTGCTCGTTTCCGAAGGCTCGAGATGCAGAGAACTCGATGGCAGCTGCAGAAATGAAGGGCTGCGTTGAGTTGTCGAGAAGCAAGAACATAGCCAGCGCCTTGTGTTTGGAAGTCAGCAGCTGCTAGACTTTTGCGATTGCTATCACTGTGCACTGAAAGCCAGGACGGCCTGTGCACGTTAAAACAACTAGCTGAGCAAGAGTAATCGAAAGATCACGGCCGTCAGAAATCAGCTTATATATTGCCCTGGAAAGAGCATTGTTTTTGGAGTGTGCAGTAAAATCGTGTTTCTGGACAAGGGAGGCATAAGTGCGCTGCGCTCCTAAGCTATCTCCCTGCGAGACACACTGCCAAAGCTTTTCGCTATCATGCAGTTTAGTGCAGACGCACACTACGGCTCTCCGGAGCTGTCCGAAGCCAAGCGCCGGTGGCCGGCGTCTTTCGGCTGAAGCAGCGCTTCGGAGCGTAGGGCTGCCGCTCCGCTGTTGTGTGCGCGAAGCAGCCGCTTCTCCTGCTCCGGGAGCCGGAGAGAGCGGTAGCTTGTACGAGGGCGAAGAACGAAGCCGCAGAGCACCGGCCTTCTGCGCGCACCCTAAGGACTGCTAGAGGACCGTGGTGGCCGCTCGCCTGCCTCTTCAATTCCATTCTAGCATCCTTAGGGAAGGTGTTCCAGGACAATTTTCCTGAGTTTTGAATTCGTCCTGATGCAGCCCCTCCTGGGAAACTCGTGCTCGTCCTCTGAGTCTCCGAGATGCAGAGACCTCGATGGCAACTGCAGAAATGAAGGGCTGCGTTGAGTTGTCGAGAAGCAAGAACATAGCCAGCGCCTTGTGTTTGGAAGTCAGCAGCTGCTAGACTTTTGCGATTGCTATCACTGTGCACTGAAAGCCAGGACGGCACGTGCACGTTAAAACAACTAGCTGAGCAAGAGTAGCCGAAAAGTCACGGCCGCTAGATAGCAGCTTACGTATTGCCCAGGAAAGAGCACTATTTTTGGAGTGTGCAGTAAAATCGTGTTTTTGGACAAGGGAGGCATAAGTGCGCTGCGCTCCTAAGCTATCTCCCTGCGAGACACACTGCCAAAGCTTTTCGCTATGATGCAGTCTAGTGCAGACGCACACTACGGCTCTCCGGAGCTGTCCGAAGCCAAGCGCCGGTGGCCGGCGTCTTTCGGCTGAAGCAGCGCTTCGGAGAGTACGGCTGCCGCTCCGCTGTTGTGTGCGCGAAGCAGCCGCTTCTCCTGCTCCGGGAGCCGGAGAGAGCGGTAGCTTGTACGAGGGCGAAGAACGTTGCTGCAGAGAGACGAAATTGTGTGCACAGCCTTGCGACTGATAGAGGACGGTGGCTAAAGCTCCCTGCCTTTTCAATGCACTGCTGGCATGCTTTATTGAAGGTGCTCCGAGACAATTTTCCTGGGTTTTGACTTCGTCCTGATGAAGCCCCTCTTGGGAAACTCGTGCTCGTTTCCGAAGGCTCGAGATGCAGAGAACTCGATGGCAGCTGCAGAAATGAAGGGCTGCGTTGAGTTGTCGAGAAGCAAGAACATAGCCAGCGCCTTGTGTTTGGCAGTCAGCAGCTGCTGGACTTTTGCGATTGCTTTCACTGTGCACTGAATGCCAGGACGGCACGTGCACGTTAAAACAACGAGCTGGGCAAGAGTGGGCAGAAGAGAACGGGCGTCAGACAGCAGCTTACATATTACCATAGGAAGAGCAGTGTTTTTGGAGTGTGCAGCAAATGCGTCTTTCTGGACAAGGGAGGCAAAAGTGCGCTGCGCTCCTAAGCTATCTCCCTGCGAGACACACTGCCAAAGCTTTTCGCTAGGATGCAGTCTAGTGCAGACGCACACTACGGCTCTCCGGAGCTGTCCGAAGCCAAGCGCCGGTGGCCGGCGTCTTTCGGCTGAAGCAGCGCTTCGGAGCGTACGGCTGCCGCTCCGCTGTTGTGTGCGCGAAGCAGCCGCTTCTCCTGCTCCGGGAGCCGGAGAGAGCGGTAGCTTGTACGAGGGCGAAGAACGAAGCCGCAGAGCACCGGCCTTCTGCGCGCACCCTAAGGACTGCTAGAGGACCGTGGTGGCCGCTCGCCTGCCTCTTCAATTCCATTCTAGCATCCTTAGGGAAGGTGTTCCAGGACAATTTTCCTGAGTTTTGAATTCGTCCTGATGCAGCCCCTCCTGGGAAACTCGTGCTCGTCCTCTGAGTCTCCGAGATGCAGAGACCTCGATGGCAACTGCAGAAATGAAGGGCTGCGTTGAGTTGTCGAGAAGCAAGAACATAGCCAGCGCCTTGTGTTTGGAAGTCAGCAGCTGCTAGACTTTTGCGATTGCTATCACTGTGCACTGAAAGCCAGGACGGCACGTGCACGTTAAAACAACTAGCTGGGCAAGAGTAGCCGAAAAGTCACGGCCGCTAGATAGCAGCTTACGTATTGCCCAGGAAAGAGCACTATTTTTGGAGTGTGCAGTAAAATCGTGTTTCTGGACAAGGGAGGCATAAGTGCGCTGCGCTCCTAAGCTATCTCCCTGCGAGACACACTGCCAAAGCTTTTCGCTATGATGCAGTCTAGTGCAGACGCACACTACGGCTCTCCGGAGCTGTCCGAAGCCAAGCGCCGGTGGCCGGCGTCTTTCGGCTGAAGCAGCGCTTCGGAGCGTAGGGCTGCCGCTCCGCTGTTGTGTGCGCGAAGCAGCCGCTTCTCCTGCTCCGGGAGCCGGAGAGAGCTGTAGCTTGTACGAGGGCGAAGAACGTTGCTGCAGAGAGACGAAATTGTGTGCACAGCCTTGCGACTGATAGAGGACGGTGGCTAAAGCTCCCTGCCTTTTCAATGCACTGCTGGCATGCTTTATTGAAGGTGCTCCGAGACAATTTTCCTGGGTTTTGACTTCGTCCTGATGAAGCCCCTCTTGGGAAACTCGTGCTCGTTTCCGAAGGCTCGAGATGCAGAGAACTCGATGGCAGCTGCAGAAATGAAGGGCTGCGTTGAGTTGTCGAGAAGCAAGAACATAGCCAGCGCCTTGTGTTTGGCAGTCAGCAGCTGCTGGACTTTTGCGATTGCTTTCACTGTGCACTGAATGCCAGGACGGCACGTGCACGTTAAAACAACGAGCTGGGCAAGAGTGGGCAGAAGAGAACGGGCGTCAGACAGCAGCTTACATATTACCATAGGAAGAGCAGTGTTTTTGGAGTGTGCAGCAAATGCGTGTTTCTGGACAAGGGAGGCAAAAGTGCGCTGCGCTCCTAAGCTATCTCCCTGCGAGACACACTGCCAAAGCTTTTCGCTATGATGCAGTCTAGTGCAGACGCACACTACGGCTCTCCGGAGCTGTCCGAAGCCAAGCGCCGGTGGCCGGCGTCTTTCGGCTGAAGCAGCGCTTCGGAGCGTAGGGCTGCCGCTCCGCTGTTGTGTGCGCGAAGCAGCCGCTTCTCCTGCTCCGGGAGCGGAGAGAGCGGTAGCTTGTACGAGGGCGAAGAACGAAGCCGCAGAGCACCCGGCTTCTCCGCGCACCCTAAGGAGTGCTAGAGGACCGTGGTGGCCGCTCGCCTGCCTCTTCAATTCCTTTCTAGCATCCTTAGGGAAGGTGTTCCAGGACAATTTTCCTGAGTTTTGAATTCGTCCTGATGCAGCCCCTCCTGGGAAACTCGTGCGCGTCCTCTGAGGCTCCGAGTGCAGAGACCTCGTTGGCAAGTGCAGAAATGAAGGGCTGCGTTGAGTTGTCGAGAAGCAAGAACATAGCCAGCGCCTTGTGTTTGGGAGTCAGCAGCTGCTGGACTTTTGCGATTGCTATCACTGTGCACTGAAAGCCAGGACGGCCTGTGCACGTTAAAACAACTAGCTGAGCAACAGTAGCCGAAAAATCACGGCCGCTAGATAGCAGCTTACGTATTGCCCAGGAAAGAGCACTATTTTTGGAGTGTGCAGTAAAATCGTGTTTTTGGACAAGGGAGGCATAAGTGCGCTGCGCTCCTAAGCTATCTCCCTGCGAGACACACTGCCAAAGCTTTTCGCTATGATGCAGTCTAGTGCAGACGCACACTACGGCTCTCCGGAGCTGTCCGAAGCCAAGCGCCGGTGGCCGGCGTCTTTCGGCTGAAGCAGCGCTTCGGAGAGTACGGCTGCCGCTCCGCTGTTGTGTGCGCGAAGCAGCCGCTTCTCCTGCTCCGGGAGCCGGAGAGAGCTGTAGCTTGTACGAGGGCGAAGAACGTTGCTGCAGAGAGACGAAATTGTGTGCACAGCCTTGCGACTGATAGAGGACGGTGGCTAAAGCTCCCTGCCTTTTCAATGCACTGCTGGCATGCTTTATTGAAGGTGCTCCGAGACAATTTTCCTGGGTTTTGACTTCGTCCTGATGAAGCCCCTCTTGGGAAACTCGTGCTCGTTTCCGAAGGCTCGAGATGCAGAGAACTCGATGGCAGCTGCAGAAATGAAGGGCTGCGTTGAGTTGTCGAGAAGCAAGAACATAGCCAGCGCCTTGTGTTTGGCAGTCAGCAGCTGCTGGACTTTTGCGATTGCTTTCACTGTGCACTGAATGCCAGGACGGCACGTGCACGTTAAAACAACGAGCTGGGCAAGAGTGGGCAGAAGAGAACGGGCGTCAGACAGCAGCTTACATATTACCATAGGAAGAGCAGTGTTTTTGGAGTGTGCAGCAAATGCGTGTTTCTGGACAAGGGAGGCAAAAGTGCGCTGCGCTCCTAAGCTATCTCCCTGCGAGACACACTGCCAAAGCTTTTCGCTAGGATGCAGTCTAGTGCAGACGCACACTACGGCTCTCCGGAGCTGTCCGAAGCCAAGCGCCGGTGGCCGGCGTCTTTCGGCTGAAGCAGCGCTTCGGAGCGTACGGCTGCCGCTCCGCTGTTGTGTGCGCGAAGCAGCCGCTTCTCCTGCTCCGGGAGCCGGAGAGAGCGGTAGCTTGTACGAGGGCGAAGAACGAAGCCGCAGAGCACCCGGCTTCTCCGCGCACCCTAAGGACTGCAAGAGGACCGTGGTGGCCGCTCGCCTGCCTCTTCAATTCCATTCTAGCATCCTTAGGGAAGGTGTTCCAGGACAATTTTCCTGAGTTTTGAATTCGTCCTGATGCAGCCCCTCCTGGGAAACTCGTGCGCGTCCTCTGAGGCTCCGAGTGCAGAGACCTCGTTGGCAAGTGCAGAAATGAAGGGCTGCGTTGAGTTGTCGAGAAGCAAGAACATAGCCAGCGCCTTGTGTTTGGAAGTCAGCAGCTGCTAGACTTTTGCGATTGCTATCACTGTGCACTGAAAGCCAGGACGGCCTGTGCACGTTAAAACAACTAGCTGAGCAAGAGTAATCGAAAGATCACGGCCGTCAGAAATCAGCTTATATATTGCCCTGGAAAGAGCATTGTTTTTGGAGTGTGCAGCAAATGCGTGTTTCTGGACAAGGGAGGCATAAGTGCGCTGCGCTCCTAAGCTATCTCCCTGCGAGACACACTGCCAAAGCTTTTCGCTATCATGCAGTTTAGTGCAGACGCACACTACGGCTCTCCGGAGCTGTCCGAAGCCAAGCGCCGGTGGCCGGCGTCTTTCGGCTGAAGCAGCGCTTCGGAGCGTACGGCTGCCGCTCCGCTGTTGTGTGCGCGAGGCAGCCGCTTCTCCTGCTCCGGGAGCCGGAGAGAGCGGTAGCTTGTACGAGGGCGAAGAACGAAGCCGCAGAGCACCGGCCTTCTGCGCGCACCCTAAGGACTGCTAGAGGACCGTGGTGGCCGCTCGCCTGCCTCTTCAATTCCATTCTAGCATCCTTAGGGAAGGTGTTCCAGGACAATTTTCCTGAGTTTTGAATTCGTCCTGATGCAGCCCCTCCTGGGAAACTCGTGCTCGTCCTCTGAGTCTCCGACATGCAGAGACCTCGATGGCAACTGCAGAAATGAAGAGCTGCGTTGAGTTGTCGAGAAGCAAGAACATAGCCAGCGCCTTGTGTTTGGGAGTCAGCAGCTGCTGGACTTTTGCGATTGCTATCACTGTGCACTGAAAGCCAGGACGGCCTGTGCACGTTAAAACAACTAGCTGAGCAAGAGTAGCCGAAAAATCACGGCCGCTAGATAGCAGCTTACGTATTGCCCAGGAAAGAGCACTATTTTTGGAGTGTGCAGTAAAATCGTGTTTTTGGACAAGGGAGGCATAAGTGCGCTGCGCTCCTAAGCTATCTCTCTGCGAGACACACTGCCAAAGCTTTTCGCTATGATGCAGTCTAGTGCAGATGCACACTACGGCTCTCCGGAGCTGTCCGAAGCCAAGCGCCGGTGGCCGGCGTCTTTCGGCTGAAGCAGCGCTTCGGAGAGTACGGCTCTTGTGTGCGCGAAGCAGCCGCTTCTCCTGCTCCGCGAGCCGGACAGAGCGGTAGCTTGTACGAGGGCGAAGAACGAAGCCGCAGAGCACCCGGCTTCTCCGCGCACCCTAAGGACTGCTAGAGGACCGTGGTGGCCGCTCGCCTGCCTCTTCAATTCCATTCTAGCATCCTTAGGGAAGGTGTTCCAGGACAATTTTCCTGAGTTTTGAATTCGTCCTGATGCAGCCCCTCCTGGGAAACTCGTGCTCGTCCTCTGAGTCTCCGAGATGCAGAGACCTCGATGGCAACTGCAGAAATGAAGAGCTGCGTTGAGTTGTCGAGAAGCAAGAACATAGCCAGCGCCTTGTGTTTGGGAGTCAGCAGCTGCTAGACTTTTGCGATTGCTATCACTGTGCACTGAAAGCCAGGACGGCCTGTGCACGTTAAAACAACTAGCTGAGCAACAGTAGCCGAAAAATCACGGCCGCTAGATAGCAGCTTACGTATTGCCCAGGAAAGAGCACTATTTTTGGAGTGTGCAGTAAAATCGTGTTTCTGGACAAGGGAGGCATAAGTGCGCTGCGCTCCTAAGCTATCTCTCTGCGAGACACACTGCCAAAGCTTTTCGCTATGATGCAGTCTAGTGCAGATGCACACTACGGCTCTCCGGAGCTGTCCGAAGCCAAGCGCCGGTGGCCGGCGTCTTTCGGCTGAAGCAGCGCTTCGGAGAGTACGGCTGCCGCTCCGCTGTTGTGTGCGCGAAGCAGCCGCTTCTCCTGCTCCGGGAGCCGGAGAGAGCTGTAGCTTGTACGAGGGCGAAGAACGTTGCTGCAGAGAGACGAAATTGTGTGCACAGCCTTGCGACTGATAGAGGACGGTGGCTAAAGCTCCCTGCCTTTTCAATGCACTGCTGGCATGCTTTATTGAAGGTGCTCCGAGACAATTTTCCTGGGTTTTGACTTCGTCCTGATGAAGCCCCTCTTGGGAAACTCGTGCTCGTTTCCGAAGGCTCGAGATGCAGAGAACTCGATGGCAGCTGCAGAAATGAAGGGCTGCGTTGAGTTGTCGAGAAGCAAGAACATAGCCAGCGCCTTGTGTTTGGCAGTCAGCAGCTGCTGGACTTTTGCGATTGCTTTCACTGTGCACTGAATGCCAGGACGGCACGTGCACGTTAAAACAACGAGCTGGGCAAGAGTGGGCAGAAGAGAACGGGCGTCAGACAGCAGCTTACATATTACCATAGGAAGAGCAGTGTTTTTGGAGTGTGCAGCAAATGCGTGTTTCTGGACAAGGGAGGCAAAAGTGCGCTGCGCTCCTAAGCTATCTCCCTGCGAGACACACTGCCAAAGCTTTTCGCTACGATGCAGTCTAGTGCAGACGCACACTACGGCTCTCCGGAGCTGTCCGAAGCCAAGCGCCGGTGGCCGGCGTCTTTCGGCTGAAGCAGCGCTTCGGAGCGTACGGCTGCCGCTCCGCTGTTGTGTGCGCGAAGCAGCCGCTTCTCCTGCTCCGGGAGCCGGAGAGAGCGGTAGCTTGTACGAGGGCGAAGAACGAAGCCGCAGAGCACCCGGCTTCTCCGCGCACCCTAAGGACTGCTAGAGGACCGTGGTGGCCGCTCGCCTGCCTCTTCAATTCCATTCTAGCATCCTTAGGGAAGGTGTTCCAGGACAATTTTCCTGAGTTTTGAATTCGTCCTGATGCAGCCCCTCCTGGGAAACTCGTGCTCGTCCTCTGAGTCTCCGACATGCAGAGACCTCGATGGCAACTGCAGAAATGAAGGGCTGCTTTGAGTTGTCGAGAAGCAAGAACATAGCCAGCGCCTTGTGTTTGGAAGTCAGCAGCTGCTAGACTTTTGCGATTGCTATCACTGTGCACTGAAAGCCAGGACGGCCTGTGCACGTTAAAAAAACTAGCTGAGCAAGAGTAATCGAAAGATCATGGCCGTCAGAAATCAGCTTATATATTGCCCTGGAAAGAGCATTGTTTTTGGAGTGTGCAGTAAAATCGTGTTTCTGGACAAGGGAGGCATAAGTGCGCTGCGCTCCTAAGCTATCTCCCTGCGAGACACACTGCCAAAGCTTTTCGCTAGGATGCAGTCTAGTGCAGACGCACACTACGGCTCTCCGGAGCTGTCCGAAGCCAAGCGCCGGTGGCCGGCGTCTTTCGGCTGAAGCAGCGCTTCGGAGCGTACGGCTGCCGCTCCGCTGTTGTGTGCGCGAAGCAGCCGCTTCTCCTGCTCCGGGAGCCGGAGAGAGCGGTAGCTTGTACGAGGGCGAAGAACGAAGCCGCAGAGCACCCGGCTTCTGCGCGCACCCTAAGGACTGCTAGAGGACCGTGGTGGCCGCTCGCCTGCCTCTTCAATTCCATTCTAGCATCCTTAGGGAAGGTGTTCCAGGACAATTTTCCTGAGTTTTGAATTCGTCCTGATGCAGCCCCTCCTGGGAAACTCGTGCTCGTCCTCTGAGTCTCCGAGATGCAGAGACCTCGATGGCAACTGCAGAAATGAAGAGCTGCGTTGAGTTGTCGAGAAGCAAGAACATAGTCAGCGCCTTGTGTTTGGAAGTCAGCAGCTGCTGGACTTTTGCGATTGCTATCACTGTGCACTGAAAGCCAGGACGGCCTGTGCACGTTAAAACAACTAGCTGAGCAAGAGTAGCCGAAAAATCACGGCCGCTAGATAGCAGCTTACGTATTGCCCAGGAAAGAGCACTATTTTTGGAGTGTGCAGTAAAATCGTGTTTTTGGACAAGGGAGGCATAAGTGCGCTGCGCTCCTAAGCTATCTCTCTGCGAGACACACTGCCAAAGCTTTTCGCTATCATGCAGTCTAGTGCAGATGCACACTACGGCTCTCCGGAGCTGTCCGAAGCCAAGCGCCGGTGGCCGGCGTCTTTCGGCTGAAGCAGCGCTTCGGAGCGTAGGGCTGCCGCTCCGCTGTTGTGTGCGCGAAGCAGCCGCTTCTCCTGCTCCGGGAGCCGGAGAGAGCGGTAGCTTGTACGAGGGCGAAGAACCAAGCCGCAGAGCACCCGGCTTCTCCGCGCACCCTAAGGACTGCTAGAGGACCGTGGTGGCCGCTCGCCTGCCTCTTGAATTCCATTCTAGCATCCTTAGGGAAGGTGTTCCAGGACAATTTTCCTGAGTTTTGAATTCGTCCTGATGCAGCCCCTCCTGGGAAACTCGTGCTCGTCCTCTGAGTCTCCGACATGCAGAGACCTCGATGGCAACTGCAGAAATGAAGGGCTGCTTTGAGTTGTCGAGAAGCAAGAACATAGCCAGCGCCTTGTGTTTGGAAGTCAGCAGCTGCTAGACTTTTGCGATTGCTATCACTGTGCACTGAAAGCCAGGACGGCCTGTGCACGTTAAAAAAACTAGCTGAGCAAGAGTAATCGAAAGATCACGGCCGTCAGAAATCAGCTTATATATTGCCCTGGAAAGAGCATTGTTTTTGGAGTGTGCAGTAAAATCGTGTTTCTGGACAAGGGAGGCATAAGTGCGCTGCTCTCCTAAGCTATCTCCCTGCGAGACACACTGCCAAAGCTTTTCGCTATGATGCAGTTTAGTGCAGACGCACACTACGGCTCTCCGGAGCTGTCCGAAGCCAAGCGCCGGTGGCCGGCGTCTTTCGGCTGAAGCAGCGCTTCGGAGCGTAGGGCTGCCGCTCCGCTGTTGTGTGCGCGAAGCAGCCGCTTCTCCTGCTCCGGGAGCCGGAGAGAGCGGTAGCTTGTACGAGGGCGAAGAACGAAGCCGCAGAGCACCGGCCTTCTGCGCGCACCCTAAGGACTGCTAGAGGACCGTGGTGGCCGCTCACCTGCCTCTTCAATTCCATTCTAGCATCCTTAGGGAAGGTGTTCCAGGACAATTTTCCTGAGTTTTGAATTCGTCCTGATGCAGCCCCTCCTGGGAAACTCGTGCTCGTCCTCTGAGTCTCCGAGATGCAGAGACCTCGATGGCAACTGCAGAAATGAAGAGCTGCGTTGAGTTGTCGAGAAGCAAGAACATAGTCAGCGCCTTGTGTTTGGAAGTCAGCAGCTGCTAGACTTTTGCGATTGCTTTCACTGTGCACTGAATGCCAGGACGGCACGTGCACGTTAAAACAACGAGCTGGGCAAGAGTGGGCAGAAGAGAACGGGCGTCAGACAGCAGCTTACATATTACCATAGGAAGAGCAGTGTTTTTGGAGTGTGCAGCAAATGCGTGTTCCTGGACAAGGGAGGCAAAAGTGCGCTGCGCTCCTAAGCTATCTCCCTGCGAGACACACTGCCAAAGCTTTTCGCTAGGATGCAGTCTAGTGCAGACGCACACTACGGCTCTCCGGAGCTGTCCGAAGCCAAGCGCCGGTGGCCGGCGTCTTTCGGCTGAAGCAGCGCTTCGGAGCGTAGGGCTGCCGCTCCGCTGTTGTGTGCGCGAAGCAGCCGCTTCTCCTGCTCCGGGAGCCGGAGAGAGCGGTAGCTTGTACGAGGGCGAAGAACGAAGCCGCAGAGCACCCGGCTTCTCCGCGCACCCTAAGGACTGCTAGAGGACCGTGGTGGCCGCTCGCCTGCCTCTTCAATTCCATTCTAGCATCCTTAGGGAAGGTGTTCCAGGACAATTTTCCTGAGTTTTGAATTCGTCCTGATGCAGCCCCTCCTGGGAAACTCGTGCTCGTCCTCTGAGTCTCCGACATGCAGAGACCTCGATGGCAACTGCAGAAATGAAGGGCTGCTTTGAGTTGTCGAGAAGCAAGAACATAGCCAGCGCCTTGTGTTTGGAAGTCAGCAGCTGCTAGACTTTTGCGATTGCTATCACTGTGCACTGAAAGCCAGGACGGCCTGTGCACGTTAAAACAACTAGCTGAGCAAGAGTAATCGAAAGATCACGGCCGTCAGAAATCAGCTTATATATTGCCCTGGAAAGAGCATTGTTTTTGGAGTGTGCAGTAAAATCGTGTTTCTGGACAAGGGAGGCAAAAGTGCGCTGCGCTCCTAAGCTATCTCCCTGCGAGACACACTGCCAAAGCTTTTCGCTATCATGCAGTTTAGTGCAGACGCACACTACGGCTCTCCGGAGCTGTCCGAAGCCAAGCGCCGGTGGCCGGCGTCTTTCGGCTGAAGCAGCGCTTCGGAGCGTACGGCTGCCGCTCCGCTGTTGTGTGCCCGAAGCAGCCGCTTCTCCTGCTCCGGGAGCCGGAGAGAGCGGTAGCTTGTACGAGGGCGAAGAACGAAGCCGCAGAGCACCGGTCTTCTGCGCGCACCCTAAGGACTGCTAGAGGACCGTGGTGGCCGCTCGCCTGCCTCTTCAATTCCATTCTAGCATCCTTAGGGAAGGTGTTCCAGGACAATTTTCCTGAGTTTTGAATTCGTCCTGATGCAGCCCCTCCTGGGAAACTCGTGCTCGTCCTCTGAGTCTCCGAGATGCAGAGACCTCCATGGCAACTGCAGAAATGAAGAGCTGCGTTGAGTTGTCGAGAAGCAAGAACATAGTCAGCGCCTTGTGTTTGGAAGTCAGCAGCTGCTAGACTTTTGCGATTGCTATCACTGTGCACTGAAAGCCAGGACGGCCTGTGCACGTTAAAACAACTAGCTGAGCAACAGTAGCCGAAAAATCACGGCCGCTAGATAGCAGCTTACGTATTGCCCAGGAAAGAGCACTATTTTTGGAGTGTGCAGTAAAATCGTGTTTTTGGACAAGGGAGGCATAAGTGCGCTGCGCTCCTAAGCTATCTCCCTGCGAGACACACTGCCAAAGCTTTTCGCTATGATGCAGTCTAGTGCAGATGCACACTACGGCTCTCCGGAGCTGTCCGAAGCCAAGCGCCGGTGGCCGGCGTCTTTCGGCTGAAGCAGCGCTTCGGAGAGTACGGCTGCCGCTCCGCTGTTGTGTGCGCGAAGCAGCCGCTTCTCCTGCTCCGGGAGCCGGAGAGAGCTGTAGCTTGTACGAGGGCGAAGAACGTTGCTGCAGAGAGACGAAATTGTGTGCACAGCCTTGCGACTGATAGAGGACGGTGGCTAAAGCTCCCTGCCTTTTCAATGCACTGCTGGCATGCTTTATTGAAGGTGCTCCGAGACAATTTTCCTGAGTTTTGACTTCGTCCTGATGAAGCCCCTCTTGGGAAACTCGTGCTCGTTTCCGAAGGCTCGAGATGCAGAGAACTCGATGGCAGCTGCAGAAATGAAGGGCTGCGTTGAGTTGTCGAGAAGCAAGAACATAGCCAGCGCCTTGTGTTTGGCAGTCAGCAGCTGCTGGACTTTTGCGATTGCTTTCACTGTGCACTGAATGCCAGGACGGCACGTGCACGTTAAAACAACGAGCTGGGCAAGAGTGGGCAGAAGAGAACGGGCGTCAGACAGCAGCTTACATATTACCATAGGAAGAGCAGTGTTTTTGGAGTGTGCAGCAAATGCGTGTTTCTGGACAAGGGAGGCATAAGTGCGCTGCGCTCCTAAGCTATCTCCCTGCGAGACACACTGCCAAAGCTTTTCGCTACGATGCAGTCTAGTGCAGATGCACACTACGGCTCTCCGGAGCTGTCCGAAGCCAAGCGCCGGTGGCCGGCGTCTTTCGGCTGAAGCAGCGCTTCGGAGCGTAGGGCTGCCGCTCCGCTGTTGTGTGCGCGAAGCAGCCGCTTCTCCTGCTCCGGGAGCCGGAGAGAGCGGTAGCTTGTACGAGGGCGAAGAACGAAGCCGCAGAGCACCCGGCTTCTCCGCGCACCCTAAGGACTGCTAGAGGACCGTGGTGGCCGCTCGCCTGCCTCTTCAATTCCATTCTAGCATCCTTAGGGAAGGTGTTCCAGGACAATTTTCCTGAGTTTTGAATTCGTCCTGATGCAGCCCCTCCTGGGAAACTCGTGCTCGTCCTCTGAGTCTCCGACATGCAGAGACCTCGATGGCAACTGCAGAAATGAAGGGCTGCTTTGAGTTGTCGAGAAGCAAGAACATAGCCAGCGCCTTGTGTTTGGAAGTCAGCAGCTGCTAGACTTTTGCGATTGCTATCACTGTGCACTGAAAGCCAGGACGGCCTGTGCACGTTAAAAAAACTAGCTGAGCAAGAGTAATCGAAAGATCATGGCCGTCAGAAATCAGCTTATATATTGCCCTGGAAAGAGCATTGTTTTTGGAGTGTGCAGTAAAATCGTGTTTCTGGACAAGGGAGGCATAAGTGCGCTGCGCTCCTAAGCTATCTCCCTGCGAGACACACTGCCAAAGCTTTTCGCTATCATGCAGTTTAGTGCAGACGCACACTACGGCTCTCCGGAGCTGTCCGAAGCCAAGCGCCGGTGGCCGGCGTCTTTCGGCTGAAGCAGCGCTTCGGAGCGTACGGCTGCCGCTCCGCTGTTGTGTGCGCGAAGCAGCCGCTTCTCCTGCTCCGGGAGCCGGAGAGAGCGGTAGCTTGTACGAGGGCGAAGAACGAAGCCGCAGAGCACCGGTCTTCTGCGCGCACCCTAAGGACTGCTAGAGGACCGTGGTGGCCGCTCGCCTGCCTCTTCAATTCCATTCTAGCATCCTTAGGGAAGGTGTTCCAGGACAATTTTCCTGAGTTTTGAATTCGTCCTGATGCAGCCCCTCCTGGGAAACTTGTGCTCGTCCTCTGAGTCTCCGAGATGCAGAGACCTCGATGGCAACTGCAGAAATGAAGAGCTGCGTTGAGTTGTCGAGAAGCAAGAACATAGTCAGCGCCTTGTGTTTGGAAGTCAGCAGCTGCTGGACTTTTGCGATTGCTATCACTGTGCACTGAAAGCCAGGACGGCCTGTGCACGTTAAAACAACTAGCTGAGCAAGAGTAGCCGAAAAATCACGGCCGCTAGATAGCAGCTTACGTATTGCCCAGGAAAGAGCACTATTTTTGGAGTGTGCAGTAAAATCGTGTTTTTGGACAAGGGAGGCATAAGTGCGCTGCGCTCCTAAGCTATCTCTCTGCGAGACACACTGCCAAAGCTTTTCGCTATGATGCAGTCTAGTGCAGATGCACACTACGGCTCTCCGGAGCTGTCCGAAGCCAAGCGCCGGTGGCCGGCGTCTTTCGGCTGAAGCAGCGCTTCGGAGAGTACGGCTGCCGCTCCGCTGTTGTGTGCGCGAAGCAGCCGCTTCTCCTGCTCCGGGAGCCGGAGAGAGCTGTAGCTTGTACGAGGGCGAAGAACGTTGCTGCAGAGAGACGAAATTGTGTGCACAGCCTTGCGACTGATAGAGGACGGTGGCTAAAGCTCCCTGCCTTTTCAATGCACTGCTGGCATGCTTTATTGAAGGTGCTCCGAGACAATTTTCCTGGGTTTTGACTTCGTCCTGATGAAGCCCCTCTTGGGAAACTCGTGCTCGTTTCCGAAGGCTCGAGATGCAGAGAACTCGATGGCAGCTGCAGAAATGAAGGGCTGCGTTGAGTTGTCGAGAAGCAAGAACATAGCCAGCGCCTTGTGTTTGGCAGTCAGCAGCTGCTGGACTTTTGCGATTGCTTTCACTGTGCACTGAATGCCAGGACGGCACGTGCACGTTAAAACAACGAGCTGGGCAAGAGTGGGCAGAAGAGAACGGGCGTCAGACAGCAGCTTACATATTACCATAGGAAGAGCAGTGTTTTTGGAGTGTGCAGCAAATGCGTGTTTCTGGACAAGGGAGGCAAAAGTGCGCTGCGCTCCTAAGCTATCTCCCTGCGAGACACACTGCCAAAGCTTTTCGCTAGGATGCAGTCTAGTGCAGACGCACACTACGGCTCTCCGGAGCTGTCCGAAGCCAAGCGCCGGTGGCCGGCGTCTTTCGGCTGAAGCAGCGCTTCGGAGCGTAGGGCTGCCGCTCCGCTGTTGTGTGCGCGAAGCAGCCGCTTCTCCTGCTCCGGGAGCCGGAGAGAGCGGTAGCTTGTACGAGGGCGAAGAACGAAGCCGCAGAGCACCCGGCTTCTCCGCGCACCCTAAGGACTGCTAGAGGACCGTGGTGGCCGCTCGCCTGCCTCTTCAATTCCATTCTAGCATCCTTAGGGAAGGTGTTCCAGGACAATTTTCCTGAGTTTTGAATTCGTCCTGATGCAGCCCCTCCTGGGAAACTCGTGCTCGTCCTCTGAGTCTCCGACATGCAGAGACCTCGATGGCAACTGCAGAAATGAAGGGCTGCTTTGAGTTGTCGAGAAGCAAGAACATAGCCAGCGCCTTGTGTTTGGAAGTCAGCAGCTGCTAGACTTTTGCGATTGCTATCACTGTGCACTGAAAGCCAGGACGGCCTGTGCACGTTAAAACAACTAGCTGAGCAAGAGTAATCGAAAGATCACGGCCGTCAGAAATCAGCTTATATATTGCCCTGGAAAGAGCATTGTTTTTGGAGTGTGCAGTAAAATCGTGTTTCTGGACAAGGGAGGCATAAGTGCGCTGCGCTCCTAAGCTATCTCCCTGCGAGACACACTGCCAAAGCTTTTCGCTATCATGCAGTCTAGTGCAGACGCACACTACGGCTCTCCGGAGCTGTCCGAAGCCAAGCGCCGGTGGCCGGCGTCTTTCGGCTGAAGCAGCGCTTCGGAGCGTACGGCTGCCGCTCCGCTGTTGTGTGCGCGAAGCAGCCGCTTCTCCTGCTCCGGGAGCCGGAGAGAGCGGTAGCTTGTA
This sequence comes from Lonchura striata, assembly GCF_046129695.1. Lineage (NCBI taxonomy): Eukaryota > Metazoa > Chordata > Aves > Passeriformes > Estrildidae > Lonchura > Lonchura striata. The sequence continues at coordinate 10,191,670 of NC_134626.1, read as the reverse complement.
CGAGGGCGAAGAACGAAGCCGCAGAGCACCGGCCTTCTGCGCGCACCCTAAGGACTGCTAGAGGACCGTGGTGGCCGCTCGCCTGCCTCTTCAATTCCATTCTAGCATCCTTAGGGAAGGTGTTCCAGGACAATTTTCCTGAGTTTTGAATTCGTCCTGATGCAGCCCCTCCTGGGAAACTCGTGCTCGTCCTCTGAGTCTCCGAGATGCAGAGACCTCCATGGCAACTGCAGAAATGAAGAGCTGCGTTGAGTTGTCGAGAAGCAAGAACATAGTCAGCGCCTTGTGTTTGGAAGTCAGCAGCTGCTAGACTTTTGCGATTGCTTTCACTGTGCACTGAATGCCAGGACGGCACGTGCACGTTAAAACAACGAGCTGGGCAAGAGTGGGCAGAAGAGAACGGGCGTCAGACAGCAGCTTACATATTACCATAGGAAGAGCAGTGTTTTTGGAGTGTGCAGCAAATGCGTGTTTCTGGACAAGGGAGGCAAAAGTGCGCTGCGCTCCTAAGCTCTCTCCCTGCGAGACACACTGCCAAAGCTTTTCGCTAGGATGCAGTCTAGTGCAGACGCACACTACGGCTCTCCGGAGCTGTCCGAAGCCAAGCGCCGGTGGCCGGCGTCTTTCGGCTGAAGCAGCGCTTCGGAGCGTAGGGCTGCCGCTCCGCTGTTGTGTGCGCGAAGCAGCCGCTTCTCCTGCTCCGGGAGCCGGAGAGAGCGGTAGCTTGTACGAGGGCGAAGAACGAAGCCGCAGAGCACCCGGCTTCTCCGCGCACCCTAAGGACTGCTAGAGGACCGTGGTGGCCGCTCGCCTGCCTCTTCAATTCCATTCTAGCATCCTTAGGGAAGGTGTTCCAGGACAATTTTCCTGAGTTTTGAATTCGTCCTGATGCAGCCCCTCCTGGGAAACTCGTGCTCGTCCTCTGAGTCTCCGACATGCAGAGACCTCGATGGCAACTGCAGAAATGAAGGGCTGCTTTGAGTTGTCGAGAAGCAAGAACATAGCCAGCGCCTTGTGTTTGGAAGTCAGCAGCTGCTAGACTTTTGCGATTGCTATCACTGTGCACTGAAAGCCAGGACGGCCTGTGCACGTTAAAACAACTAGCTGAGCAAGAGTAATCGAAAGATCACGGCCGTCAGAAATCAGCTTATATATTGCCCTGGAAAGAGCATTGTTTTTGGAGTGTGCAGTAAAATCGTGTTTCTGGACAAGGGAGGCATAAGTGCGCTGCGCTCCTAAGCTATCTCCCTGCGAGACACACTGCCAAAGCTTTTCGCTATCATGCAGTTTAGTGCAGACGCACACTACGGCTCTCCGGAGCTGTCCGAAGCCAAGCGCCGGTGGCCGGCGTCTTTCGGCTGAAGCAGCGCTTCGGAGCGTACGGCTGCCGCTCCGCTGTTGTGTGCCCGAAGCAGCCGCTTCTCCTGCTCCGGGAGCCGGAGAGAGCGGTAGCTTGTACGAGGGCGAAGAACGAAGCCGCAGAGCACCGGTCTTCTGCGCGCACCCTAAGGACTGCTAGAGGACCGTGGTGGCCGCTCGCCTGCCTCTTCAATTCCATTCTAGCATCCTTAGGGAAGGTGTTCCAGGACAATTTTCCTGAGTTTTGAATTCGTCCTGATGCAGCCCCTCCTGGGAAACTCGTGCTCGTCCTCTGAGTCTCCGAGATGCAGAGACCTCCATGGCAACTGCAGAAATGAAGAGCTGCGTTGAGTTGTCGAGAAGCAAGAACATAGTCAGCGCCTTGTGTTTGGAAGTCAGCAGCTGCTAGACTTTTGCGATTGCTATCACTGTGCACTGAAAGCCAGGACGGCCTGTGCACGTTAAAACAACTAGCTGAGCAACAGTAGCCGAAAAATCACGGCCGCTAGATAGCAGCTTACGTATTGCCCAGGAAAGAGCACTATTTTTGGAGTGTGCAGTAAAATCGTGTTTTTGGACAAGGGAGGCATAAGTGCGCTGCGCTCCTAAGCTATCTCCCTGCGAGACACACTGCCAAAGCTTTTCGCTATGATGCAGTCTAGTGCAGATGCACACTACGGCTCTCCGGAGCTGTCCGAAGCCAAGCGCCGGTGGCCGGCGTCTTTCGGCTGAAGCAGCGCTTCGGAGAGTACGGCTGCCGCTCCGCTGTTGTGTGCACGAAGCAGCCGCTTCTCCTGCTCCGGGAGCCGGAGAGAGCTGTAGCTTGTACGAGGGCGAAGAACGTTGCTGCAGAGAGACGAAATTGTGTGCACAGCCTTGCGACTGATAGAGGACGGTGGCTAAAGCTCCCTGCCTTTTCAATGCACTGCTGGCATGCTTTATTGAAGGTGCTCCGAGACAATTTTCCTGAGTTTTGACTTCGTCCTGATGAAGCCCCTCTTGGGAAACTCGTGCTCGTTTCCGAAGGCTCGAGATGCAGAGAACTCGATGGCAGCTGCAGAAATGAAGGGCTGCGTTGAGTTGTCGAGAAGCAAGAACATAGCCAGCGCCTTGTGTTTGGCAGTCAGCAGCTGCTGGACTTTTGCGATTGCTTTCACTGTGCACTGAATGCCAGGACGGCACGTGCACGTTAAAACAACGAGCTGGGCAAGAGTGGGCAGAAGAGAACGGGCGTCAGACAGCAGCTTACATATTACCATAGGAAGAGCAGTGTTTTTGGAGTGTGCAGCAAATGCGTGTTTCTGGACAAGGGAGGCATAAGTGCGCTGCGCTCCTAAGCTATCTCCCTGCGAGACACACTGCCAAAGCTTTTCGCTATGATGCAGTCTAGTGCAGATGCACACTACGGCTCTCCGGAGCTGTCCGAAGCCAACCGCCGGTGGCCGGCGTCTTTCGGCTGAAGCAGCGCTTCGGAGCGTACGGCTGCCGCTCCGCTGTTGTGTGCGCGAAGCAGCCGCTTCTCCTGCTCCGGGAGCCGGAGAGAGCGGTAGCTTGTACGAGGGCGAAGAACGAAGCCGCAGAGCACCCGGCTTCTCCGCGCACCCTAAGGACTGCTAGAGGACCGTGGTGGCCGCTCGCCTGCCTCTTCAATTCCATTCTAGCATCCTTAGGGAAGGTGTTCCAGGACAATTTTCCTGAGTTTTGAATTCGTCCTGATGCAGCCCCTCCTGGGAAACTCGTGCGCGTCCTCTGAGGCTCCGAGTGCAGAGACCTCGTTGGCAACTGCAGAAATGAAGGGCTGCTTTGAGTTGTCGAGAAGCAAGAACATAGCCAGCGCCTTGTGTTTGGAAGTCAGCAGCTGCTAGACTTTTGCGATTGCTATCACTGTGCACTGAAAGCCAGGACGGCCTGTGCACGTTAAAACAACTAGCTGAGCAAGAGTAATCGAAAGATCACGGCCGTCAGAAATCAGCTTATATATTGCCCTGGAAAGAGCATTGTTTTTGGAGTGTGCAGTAAAATCGTGTTTCTGGACAAGGGAGGCATAAGTGCGCTGCGCTCCTAAGCTATCTCCCTGCGAGACACACTGCCAAAGCTTTTCGCTATCATGCAGTCCAGTGCAGACGCACACTACGGCTCTCCGGAGCTGTCCGAAGCCAAGCGCCGGTGGCCGGCGTCTTTCGGCTGAAGCAGCGCTTCGGAGCGTACGGCTGCCGCTCCGCTGTTGTGTGCGCGAAGCAGCCGCTTCTCCTGCTCCGGGAGCCGGAGAGAGCGGTAGCTTGTACGAGGGCGAAGAACGAAGCCGCAGAGCACCGGTCTTCTGCGCGCACCCTAAGGACTGCTAGAGGACCGTGGTGGCCGCTCGCCTGCCTCTTCAATTCCATTCTAGCATCCTTAGGGAAGGTGTTCCAGGACAATTTTCCTGAGTTTTGAATTCGTCCTGATGCAGCCCCTCCTGGGAAACTCGTGCTCGTCCTCTGAGTCTCCGACATGCAGAGACCTCGTTGGCAACTGCAGAAATGAAGGGCTGCGTTGAGTTGTCGAGAAGCAAGAACATAGCCAGCGCCTTGTGTTTGGAAGTCAGCAGCTGCTAGACTTTTGCGATTGCTATCACTGTGCACTGAAAGCCAGGACGGCCTGTGCACGTTAAAACAACTAGCTGAGCAAGAGTAGCCGAAAAGTCACGGCCGCTAGATAGCAGCTTACGTATTGCCCAGGAAAGAGCACTATTTTTGGAGTGTGCAGTAAAATCGTGTTTTTGGACAAGGGAGGCATAAGTGCGCTGCGCTCCTAAGCTATCTCCCTGCGAGACACACTGCCAAAGCTTTTCGCTATGATGCAGTCTAGTGCAGATGCACACTACGGCTCTCCGGAGCTGTCCGAAGCCAAGCGCCGGTGGCCGGCGTCTTTCGGCTGAAGCAGCGCTTCGGAGAGTACGGCTGCCGCTCCGCTGTTGTGTGCGCGAAGCAGCCGCTTCTCCTGCTCCGGGAGCCGGAGAGAGCTGTAGCTTGTACGAGGGCGAAGAACGTTGCTGCAGAGAGACGAAATTGTGTGCACAGCCTTGCGACTGATAGAGGACGGTGGCTAAAGCTCCCTGCCTTTTCAATGCACTGCTGGCATGCTTTATTGAAGGTGCTCCGAGACAATTTTCCTGGGTTTTGACTTCGTCCTGATGAAGCCCCTCTTGGGAAACTCGTGCTCGTTTCCGAAGGCTCGAGATGCAGAGAACTCGATGGCAGCTGCAGAAATGAAGGGCTGCGTTGAGTTGTCGAGAAGCAAGAACATAGCCAGCGCCTTGTGTTTGGAAGTCAGCAGCTGCTAGACTTTTGCGATTGCTATCACTGTGCACTGAAAGCCAGGACGGCCTGTGCACGTTAAAACAACTAGCTGAGCAAGAGTAATCGAAAGATCACGGCCGTCAGAAATCAGCTTATATATTGCCCTGGAAAGAGCATTGTTTTTGGAGTGTGCAGTAAAATCGTGTTTCTGGACAAGGGAGGCATAAGTGCGCTGCGCTCCTAAGCTATCTCCCTGCGAGACACACTGCCAAAGCTTTTCGCTATCATGCAGTCCAGTGCAGACGCACACTACGGCTCTCCGGAGCTGTCCGAAGCCAAGCGCCGGTGGCCGGCGTCTTTCGGCTGAAGCAGCGCTTCGGAGCGTACGGCTGCCGCTCCGCTGTTGTGTGCGCGAAGCAGCCGCTTCTCCTGCTCCGGGAGCCGGAGAGAGCGGTAGCTTGTACGAGGGCGAAGAACGAAGCCGCAGAGCACCGGTCTTCTGCGCGCACCCTAAGGACTGCTAGAGGACCGTGGTGGCCGCTCGCCTGCCTCTTCAATTCCATTCTAGCATCCTTAGGGAAGGTGTTCCAGGACAATTTTCCTGAGTTTTGAATTCGTCCTGATGCAGCCCCTCCTGGGAAACTCGTGCTCGTCCTCTGAGTCTCCGACATGCAGAGACCTCGTTGGCAACTGCAGAAATGAAGGGCTGCGTTGAGTTGTCGAGAAGCAAGAACATAGCCAGCGCCTTGTGTTTGGAAGTCAGCAGCTGCTAGACTTTTGCGATTGCTATCACTGTGCACTGAAAGCCAGGACGGCCTGTGCACGTTAAAACAACTAGCTGAGCAAGAGTAGCCGAAAAGTCACGGCCGCTAGATAGCAGCTTACGTATTGCCCAGGAAAGAGCACTATTTTTGGAGTGTGCAGTAAAATCGTGTTTTTGGACAAGGGAGGCATAAGTGCGCTGCGCTCCTAAGCTATCTCCCTGCGAGACACACTGCCAAAGCTTTTCGCTATGATGCAGTCTAGTGCAGATGCACACTACGGCTCTCCGGAGCTGTCCGAAGCCAAGCGCCGGTGGCCGGCGTCTTTCGGCTGAAGCAGCGCTTCGGAGAGTACGGCTGCCGCTCCGCTGTTGTGTGCGCGAAGCAGCCGCTTCTCCTGCTCCGGGAGCCGGAGAGAGCTGTAGCTTGTACGAGGGCGAAGAACGTTGCTGCAGAGAGACGAAATTGTGTGCACAGCCTTGCGACTGATAGAGGACGGTGGCTAAAGCTCCCTGCCTTTTCAATGCACTGCTGGCATGCTTTATTGAAGGTGCTCCGAGACAATTTTCCTGGGTTTTGACTTCGTCCTGATGAAGCCCCTCTTGGGAAACTCGTGCTCGTTTCCGAAGGCTCGAGATGCAGAGAACTCGATGGCAGCTGCAGAAATGAAGGGCTGCGTTGAGTTGTCGAGAAGCAAGAACATAGCCAGCGCCTTGTGTTTGGCAGTCAGCAGCTGCTGGACTTTTGCGATTGCTTTCACTGTGCACTGAAAGCCAGGACGGCACGTGCACGTTAAAACAACGAGCTGGGCAAGAGTGGGCAGAAGAGAACGGGCGTCAGACAGCAGCTTACATATTACCATAGGAAGAGCAGTGTTTTTGGAGTGTGCAGCAAATGCGTGTTTCTGGACAAGGGAGGCAAAAGTGCGCTGCGCTCCTAAGCTATCTCCCTGCGAGACACACTGCCAAAGCTTTTCGCTAGGATGCAGTCTAGTGCAGACGCACACTACGGCTCTCCGGAGCTGTCCGAAGCCAAGCGCCGGTGGCCGGCGTCTTTCGGCTGAAGCAGCGCTTCGGAGCGTACGGCTGCCGCTCCGCTGTTGTGTGCGCGAAGCAGCCGCTTCTCCTGCTCCGGGAGCCGGAGAGAGCGGTAGCTTGTACGAGGGCGAAGAACGAAGCCGCAGAGCACCCGGCTTCTCCGCGCACCCTAAGGACTGCTAGAGGACCGTGGTGGCCGCTCGCCTGCCTCTTCAATTCCATTCTAGCATCCTTAGGGAAGGTGTTCCAGGACAATTTTCCTGAGTTTTGAATTCGTCCTGATGCAGCCCCTCCTGGGAAACTCGTGCGCGTCCTCTGAGGCTCCGAGTGCAGAGACCTCGATGGCAAGTGCAGAAATGAAGGGCTGCGTTGAGTTGTCGAGAAGCAAGAACATAGCCAGCGCCTTGTGTTTGGAAGTCAGCAGCTGCTAGACTTTTGCGATTGCTATCACTGTGCACTGAAAGCCAGGACGGCCTGTGCACGTTAAAACAACTAGCTGAGCAAGAGTAATCGAAAGATCACGGCCGTCAGAAATCAGCTTATATATTGCCCTGGAAAGAGCATTGTTTTTGGAGTGTGCAGTAAAATCGTGTTTCTGGACAAGGGAGGCATAAGTGCGCTGCGCTCCTAAGCTATCTCCCTGCGAGACACACTGCCAAAGCTTTTCGCTATCATGCAGTTTAGTGCAGACGCACACTACGGCTCTCCGGAGCTGTCCGAAGCCAAGCGCCGGTGGCCGGCGTCTTTCGGCTGAAGCAGCGCTTCGGAGCGTAGGGCTGCCGCTCCGCTGTTGTGTGCGCGAAGCAGCCGCTTCTCCTGCTCCGGGAGCCGGAGAGAGCTGTAGCTTGTACGAGGGCGAAGAACGTTGCTGCAGAGAGACGAAATTGTGTGCACAGCCTTGCGACTGATAGAGGACGGTGGCTAAAGCTCCCTGCCTTTTCAATGCACTGCTGGCATGCTTTATTGAAGGTGCTCCGAGACAATTTTCCTGGGTTTTGACTTCGTCCTGATGAAGCCCCTCTTGGGAAACTCGTGCTCGTTTCCGAAGGCTCGAGATGCAGAGAACTCGATGGCAGCTGCAGAAATGAAGGGCTGCGTTGAGTTGTCGAGAAGCAAGAACATAGCCAGCGCCTTGTGTTTGGCAGTCAGCAGCTGCTGGACTTTTGCGATTGCTTTCACTGTGCACTGAATGCCAGGACGGCACGTGCACGTTAAAACAACGAGCTGGGCAAGAGTGGGCAGAAGAGAACGGGCGTCAGACAGCAGCTTACATATTACCATAGGAAGAGCAGTGTTTTTGGAGTGTGCAGCAAATGCGTGTTTCTGGACAAGGGAGGCAAAAGTGCGCTGCGCTCCTAAGCTATCTCCCTGCGAGACACACTGCCAAAGCTTTTCGCTAGGATGCAGTCTAGTGCAGACGCACACTACGGCTCTCCGGAGCTGTCCGAAGCCAAGCGCCGGTGGCCGGCGTCTTTCGGCTGAAGCAGCGCTTCGGAGCGTACGGCTGCCGCTCCGCTGTTGTGTGCGCGAAGCAGCCGCTTCTCCTGCTCCGGGAGCGGAGAGAGCGGTAGCTTGTACGAGGGCGAAGAACGAAGCCGCAGAGCACCCGGCTTCTCCGCGCACCCTAAGGAGTGCTAGAGGACCGTGGTGGCCGCTCGCCTGCCTCTTCAATTCCTTTCTAGCATCCTTAGGGAAGGTGTTCCAGGACAATTTTCCTGAGTTTTGAATTCGTCCTGATGCAGCCCCTCCTGGGAAACTCGTGCGCGTCCTCTGAGGCTCCGAGTGCAGAGACCTCGTTGGCAAGTGCAGAAATGAAGGGCTGCGTTGAGTTGTCGAGAAGCAAGAACATAGCCAGCGCCTTGTGTTTGGCAGTCAGCAGCTGCTGGACTTTTGCGATTGCTATCACTGTGCACTGAAAGCCAGGACGGCCTGTGCACGTTAAAACAACTAGCTGAGCAACAGTAGCCGAAAAATCACGGCCGCTAGATAGCAGCTTACGTATTGCCCAGGAAAGAGCACTATTTTTGGAGTGTGCAGTAAAATCGTGTTTTTGGACAAGGGAGGCATAAGTGCGCTGCGCTCCTAAGCTATCTCCCTGCGAGACACACTGCCAAAGCTTTTCGCTATGATGCAGTCTAGTGCAGACGCACACTACGGCTCTCCGGAGCTGTCCGAAGCCAAGCGCCGGTGGCCGGCGTCTTTCGGCTGAAGCAGCGCTTCGGAGAGTACGGCTGCCGCTCCGCTGTTGTGTGCGCGAAGCAGCCGCTTCTCCTGCTCCGGGAGCCGGAGAGAGCTGTAGCTTGTACGAGGGCGAAGAACGTTGCTGCAGAGAGACGAAATTGTGTGCACAGCCTTGCGACTGATAGAGGACGGTGGCTAAAGCTCCCTGCCTTTTCAATGCACTGCTGGCATGCTTTATTGAAGGTGCTCCGAGACAATTTTCCTGGGTTTTGACTTCGTCCTGATGAAGCCCCTCTTGGGAAACTCGTGCTCGTTTCCGAAGGCTCGAGATGCAGAGAACTCGATGGCAGCTGCAGAAATGAAGGGCTGCGTTGAGTTGTCGAGAAGCAAGAACATAGCCAGCGCCTTGTGTTTGGCAGTCAGCAGCTGCTGGACTTTTGCGATTGCTTTCACTGTGCACTGAATGCCAGGACGGCACGTGCACGTTAAAACAACGAGCTGGGCAAGAGTGGGCAGAAGAGAACGGGCGTCAGACAGCAGCTTACATATTACCATAGGAAGAGCAGTGTTTTTGGAGTGTGCAGCAAATGCGTGTTTCTGGACAAGGGAGGCAAAAGTGCGCTGCGCTCCTAAGCTATCTCCCTGCGAGACACACTGCCAAAGCTTTTCGCTAGGATGCAGTCTAGTGCAGACGCACACTACGGCTCTCCGGAGCTGTCCGAAGCCAAGCGCCGGTGGCCGGCGTCTTTCGGCTGAAGCAGCGCTTCGGAGCGTACGGCTGCCGCTCCGCTGTTGTGTGCGCGAAGCAGCCGCTTCTCCTGCTCCGGGAGCCGGAGAGAGCGGTAGCTTGTACGAGGGCGAAGAACGAAGCCGCAGAGCACCCGGCTTCTCCGCGCACCCTAAGGACTGCTAGAGGACCGTGGTGGCCGCTCGCCTGCCTCTTCAATTCCATTCTAGCATCCTTAGGGAAGGTGTTCCAGGACAATTTTCCTGAGTTTTGAATTCGTCCTGATGCAGCCCCTCCTGGGAAACTCGTGCGCGTCCTCTGAGGCTCCGAGTGCAGAGACCTCGTTGGCAAGTGCAGAAATGAAGGGCTGCGTTGAGTTGTCGAGAAGCAAGAACATAGCCAGCGCCTTGTGTTTGGAAGTCAGCAGCTGCTAGACTTTTGCGATTGCTATCACTGTGCACTGAAAGCCAGGACGGCCTGTGCACGTTAAAACAACTAGCTGAGCAAGAGTAATCGAAAGATCACGGCCGTCAGAAATCAGCTTATATATTGCCCTGGAAAGAGCATTGTATTTGGAGTGTGCAGTAAAATCGTGTTTCTGGACAAGGGAGGCATAAGTGCGCTGCGCTCCTAAGCTATCTCCCTGCGAGACACACTGCCAAAGTTTTTCGCTATCATGCAGTTTAGTGCAGACGCACACTACGGCTCTCCGGAGCTGTCCGAAGCCAAGCGCCGGTGGCCGGCGTCTTTCGGCTGAAGCAGCGCTTCGGAGCGTACGGCTGCCGCTCCGCTGTTGTGTGCGCGAAGCAGCCGCTTCTCCTGCTCCGGGAGCCGGAGAGAGCGGTAGCTTGTACGAGGGCGAAGAACGAAGCCGCAGAGCACCGGCCTTCTGCGCGCACCCTAAGGACTGCTAGAGGACCGTGGTGGCCGCTCGCCTGCCTCTTCAATTCCATTCTAGCATCCTTAGGGAAGGTGTTCCAGGACAATTTTCCTGAGTTTTGAATTCGTCCTGATGCAGCCCCTCCTGGGAAACTCGTGCTCGTCCTCTGAGTCTCCGACATGCAGAGACCTCGATGGCAACTGCAGAAATGAAGAGCTGCGTTGAGTTGTCGAGAAGCAAGAACATAGCCAGCGCCTTGTGTTTGGGAGTCAGCAGCTGCTGGACTTTTGCGATTGCTATCACTGTGCACTGAAAGCCAGGACGGCCTGTGCACGTTAAAACAACTAGCTGAGCAAGAGTAGCCGAAAAATCACGGCCGCTAGATAGCAGCTTACGTATTGCCCAGGAAAGAGCACTATTTTTGGAGTGTGCAGTAAAATCGTGTTTTTGGACAAGGGAGGCATAAGTGCGCTGCGCTCCTAAGCTATCTCTCTACGAGACACACTGCCAAAGCTTTTCGCTATGATGCAGTCTAGTGCAGATGCACACTACGGCTCTCCGGAGCTGTCCGAAGCCAAGCGCCGGTGGCCGGCGTCTTTCGGCTGAAGCAGCGCTTCGGAGAGTACGGCTGCCGCTCCGCTGTTGTGTGCGCGAAGCAGCCGCTTCTCCTGCTCCGGGAGCCGGAGAGAGCTGTAGCTTGTACGAGGGCGAAGAACGTTGCTGCAGAGAGACGAAATTGTGTGCACAGCCTTGCGACTGATAGAGGACGGTGGCTAAAGCTCCCTGCCTTTTCAATGCACTGCTGGCATGCTTTATTGAAGGTGCTCCGAGACAATTTTCCTGGGTTTTGACTTCGTCCTGATGAAGCCCCTCTTGGGAAACTCGTGCTCGTTTCCGAAGGCTCGAGATGCAGAGAACTCGATGGCAGCTGCAGAAATGAAGGGCTGCGTTGAGTTGTCGAGAAGCAAGAACATAGCCAGCGCCTTGTGTTTGGCAGTCAGCAGCTGCTGGACTTTTGCGATTGCTTTCACTGTGCACTGAATGCCAGGACGGCACGTGCACGTTAAAACAACGAGCTGGGCAAGAGTGGGCAGAAGAGAACGGGCGTCAGACAGCAGCTTACATATTACCATAGGAAGAGCAGTGTTTTTGGAGTGTGCAGCAAATGCGTGTTTCTGGACAAGGGAGGCAAAAGTGCGCTGCGCTCCTAAGCTATCTCCCTGCGAGACACACTGCCAAAGCTTTTCGCTAGGATGCAGTCTAGTGCAGACGCACACTACGGCTCTCCGGAGCTGTCCGAAGCCAAGCGCCGGTGGCCGGCGTCTTTCGGCTGAAGCAGCGCTTCGGAGCGTACGGCTGCCGCTCCGCTGTTGTGTGCGCGAAGCAGCCGCTTCTCCTGCTCCGGGAGCCGGAGAGAGCGGTAGCTTGTACGAGGGCGAAGAACGAAGCCGCAGAGCACCCGGCTTCTCCGCGCACCCTAAGGACTGCTAGAGGACCGTGGTGGCCGCTCGCCTGCCTCTTCAATTCCATTCTAGCATCCTTAGGGAAGGTGTTCCAGGACAATTTTCCTGAGTTTTGAATTCGTCCTGATGCAGCCCCTCCTGGGAAACTCGTGCGCGTCCTCTGAGGCTCCGAGTGCAGAGACCTCGTTGGCAAGTGCAGAAATGAAGGGCTGCGTTGAGTTGTCGAGAAGCAAGAACATAGCCAGCGCCTTGTGTTTGGAAGTCAGCAGCTGCTAGACTTTTGCGATTGCTATCACTGTGCACTGAAAGCCAGGACGGCCTGTGCACGTTAAAACAACTAGCTGAGCAACAGTAGCCGAAAAATCACGGCCGCTAGATAGCAGCTTACGTATTGCCCAGGAAAGAGCACTATTTTTGGAGTGTGCAGTAAAATCGTGTTTTTGGACAAGGGAGGCATAAGTGCGCTGCGCTCCTAAGCTATCTCCCTGCGAGACACACTGCCAAAGCTTTTCGCTATGATGCAGTCTAGTGCAGACGCACACTACGGCTCTCCGGAGCTGTCCGAAGCCAAGCGCCGGTGGCCGGCGTCTTTCGGCTGAAGCAGCGCTTCGGAGAGTACGGCTGCCGCTCCGCTGTTGTGTGCGCGAAGCAGCCGCTTCTCCTGCTCCGGGAGCCGGAGAGAGCTGTAGCTTGTACGAGGGCGAAGAACGTTGCTGCAGAGAGACGAAATTGTGTGCACAGCCTTGCGACTGATAGAGGACGGTGGCTAAAGCTCCCTGCCTTTTCAATGCACTGCTGGCATGCTTTATTGAAGGTGCTCCAAGACAATTTTCCTGGGTTTTGACTTCGTCCTGATGAAGCCCCTCTTGGGAAACTCGTGCTCGTTTCCGAAGGCTCGAGATGCAGAGAACTCGATGGCAGCTGCAGAAATGAAGGGCTGCGTTGAGTTGTCGAGAAGCAAGAACATAGCCAGCGCCTTGTGTTTGGCAGTCAGCAGCTGCTGGACTTTTGCGATTGCTTTCACTGTGCACTGAATGCCAGGACGGCACGTGCACGTTAAAACAACGAGCTGGGCAAGAGTGGGCAGAAGAGAACGGGCGTCAGACAGCAGCTTACATATTACCATAGGAAGAGCAGTGTTTTTGGAGTGTGCAGCAAATGCGTCTTTCTGGACAAGGGAGGCAAAAGTGCGCTGCGCTCCTAAGCTATCTCCCTGCGAGACACACTGCCAAAGCTTTTCGCTAGGATGCAGTCTAGTGCAGACGCACACTACGGCTCTCCGGAGCTGTCCGAAGCCAAGCGCCGGTGGCCGGCGTCTTTCGGCTGAAGCAGCGCTTCGGAGCGTACGGCTGCCGCTCCGCTGTTGTGTGCGCGAAGCAGCCGCTTCTCCTGCTCCGGGAGCCGGACAGAGCGGTAGCTTGTACGAGGGCGAAGAACGAAGCCGCAGAGCACCCGGCTTCTCCGCGCACCCTAAGGACTGCTAGAGGACCGTGGTGGCCGCTCGCCTGCCTCTTCAATTCCATTCTAGCATCCTTAGGGAAGGTGTTCCAGGACAATTTTCCTGAGTTTTGAATTCGTCCTGATGCAGCCCCTCCTGGGAAACTCGTGCGCGTCCTCTGAGGCTCCGAGTGCAGAGACCTCGTTGGCAAGTGCAGAAATGAAGGGCTGCGTTGAGTTGTCGAGAAGCAAGAACATAGCCAGCGCCTTGTGTTTGGAAGTCAGCAGCTGCTAGACTTTTGCGATTGCTATCACTGTGCACTGAAAGCCAGGACGGCCTGTGCACGTTAAAACAACTAGCTGAGCAAGAGTAATCGAAAGATCACGGCCGTCAGAAATCAGCTTATATATTGCCCTGGAAAGAGCATTGTTTTTGGAGTGTGCAGTAAAATCGTGTTTCTGGACAAGGGAGGCATAAGTGCGCTGCGCTCCTAAGCTATCTCCCTGCGAGACACACTGCCAAAGCTTTTCGCTATCATGCAGTTTAGTGCAGACGCACACTACGGCTCTCCGGAGCTGTCCGAAGCCAAGCGCCGGTGGCCGGCGTCTTTCGGCTGAAGCAGCGCTTCGGAGCGTACGGCTGCCGCTCCGCTGTTGTGTGCGCGAAGCAGCCGCTTCTCCTGCTCCGGGAGCCGGAGAGAGCGGTAGCTTGTACGAGGGCGAAGAACGAAGCCGCAGAGCACCGGCCTTCTGCGCGCACCCTAAGGACTGCTAGAGGACCGTGGTGGCCGCTCGCCTGCCTCTTCAATTCCATTCTAGCATCCTTAGGGAAGGTGTTCCAGGACAATTTTCCTGAGTTTTGAATTCGTCCTGATGCAGCCCCTCCTGGGAAACTCGTGCTCGTCCTCTGAGTCTCCGACATGCAGAGACCTCGATGGCAACTGCAGAAATGAAGAGCTGCGTTGAGTTGTCGAGAAGCAAGAACATAGCCAGCGCCTTGTGTTTGGGAGTCAGCAGCTGCTGGACTTTTGCGATTGCTATCACTGTGCACTGAAAGCCAGGACGGCCTGTGCACGTTAAAACAACTAGCTGAGCAAGAGTAGCCGAAAAATCACGGCCGCTAGATAGCAGCTTACGTATTGCCCAGGAAAGAGCACTATTTTTGGAGTGTGCAGTAAAATCGTGTTTTTGGACAAGGGAGGCATAAGTGCGCTGCGCTCCTAAGCTATCTCTCTGCGAGACACACTGCCAAAGCTTTTCGCTATGATGCAGTCTAGTGCAGATGCACACTACGGCTCTCCGGAGCTGTCCGAAGCCAACTGCCGGTGGCCGGCGTCTTTCGGCTGAAGCAGCGCTTCGGAGAGTACGGCTGCCGCTCCGCTGTTGTGTGCGCGAAGCAGCCGCTTCTCCTGCTCCGGGAGCCGGAGAGAGCTGTAGCTTGTACGAGGGCGAAGAACGTTGCTGCAGAGAGACGAAATTGTGTGCACAGCCTTGCGACTGATAGAGGACGGTGGCTAAAGCTCCCTGCCTTTTCAATGCACTGCTGGCATGCTTTATTGAAGGTGCTCCGAGACAATTTTCCTGGGTTTTGACTTCGTCCTGATGAAGCCCCTCTTGGGAAACTCGTGCTCGTTTCCGAAGGCTCGAGATGCAGAGAACTCGATGGCAGCTGCAGAAATGAAGGGCTGCGTTGAGTTGTCGAGAAGCAAGAACATAGCCAGCGCCTTGTGTTTGGCAGTCAGCAGCTGCTGGACTTTTGCGATTGCTTTCACTGTGCACTGAATGCCAGGACGGCACGTCCACGTTAAAACAACGAGCTGGGCAAGAGTGGGCAGAAGAGAACGGGCGTCAGACAGCAGCTTACATATTACCATAGGAAGAGCAGTGTTTTTGGAGTGTGCAGCAAATGCGTCTTTCTGGACAAGGGAGGCAAAAGTGCGCTGCGCTCCTAAGCTATCTCCCTGCGAGACACACTGCCAAAGCTTTTCGCTAGGATGCAGTCTAGTGCAGACGCACACTACGGCTCTCCGGAGCTGTCCGAAGCCAAGCGCCGGTGGCCGGCGTCTTTCGGCTGAAGCAGCGCTTCGGAGCGTACGGCTGCCGCTCCGCTGTTGTGTGCGCGAAGCAGCCGCTTCTCCTGCTCCGGGAGCCGGAGAGAGCGGTAGCTTGTACGAGGGCGAAGAACGAAGCCGCAGAGCACCCGGCTTCTCCGCGCACCCTAAGGACTGCTAGAGGACCGTGGTGGCCGCTCGCCTGCCTCTTCAATTCCATTCTAGCATCCTTAGGGAAGGTGTTCCAGGACAATTTTCCTGAGTTTTGAATTCGTCCTGATGCAGCCCCTCCTGGGAAACTCGTGCGCGTCCTCTGAGGCTCCGAGTGCAGAGACCTCGTTGGCAAGTGCAGAAATGAAGGGCTGCGTTGAGTTGTCGAGAAGCAAGAACATAGCCAGCGCCTTGTGTTTGGAAGTCAGCAGCTGCTAGACTTTTGCGATTGCTATCACTGTGCACTGAAAGCCAGGACGGCCTGTGCACGTTAAAACAACTAGCTGAGCAAGAGTAATCGAAAGATCACGGCCGTCAGAAATCAGCTTATATATTGCCCTGGAAAGAGCATTGTTTTTGGAGTGTGCAGTAAAATCGTGTTTCTGGACAAGGGAGGCATAAGTGCGCTGCGCTCCTAAGCTATCTCCCTGCGAGACACACTGCCAAAGCTTTTCGCTAGGATGCAGTCTAGTGCAGACGCACACTACGGCTCTCCGGAGCTGTCCGAAGCCAAGCGCCGGTGGCCGGCGTCTTTCGGCTGAAGCAGCGCTTCGGAGAGTACGGCTGCCGCTCCGCTGTTGTGTGCGCGAAGCAGCCGCTTCTCCTGCTCCGGGAGCCGGAGAGAGCGGTAGCTTGTACGAGGGCGAAGAACGAAGCCGCAGAGCACCGGCCTTCTGCGCGCACCCTAAGGACTGCTAGAGGACCGTGGTGGCCGCTCGCCTGCCTCTTCAATTCCATTCTAGCATCCTTAGGGAAGGTGTTCCAGGACAATTTTCCTGAGTTTTGAATTCGTCCTGATGCAGCCCCTCCTGGGAAACTCGTGCTCGTCCTCTGAGTCTCCGAGATGCAGAGACCTCGATGGCAACTGCAGAAATGAAGGGCTGCGTTGAGTTGTCGAGAAGCAAGAACATAGCCAGCGCCTTGTGTTTGGAAGTCAGCAGCTGCTAGACTTTTGCGATTGCTATCACTGTGCACTGAAAGCCAGGACGGCACGTGCACGTTAAAACAACTAGCTGAGCAAGAGTAGCCGAAAAGTCACGGCCGCTAGATAGCAGCTTACGTATTGCCCAGGAAAGAGCACTATTTTTGGAGTGTGCAGTAAAATCGTGTTTTTGGACAAGGGAGGCATAAGTGCGCTGCGCTCCTAAGCTATCTCCCTGCGAGACACACTGCCAAAGCTTTTCGCTATGATGCAGTCTAGTGCAGACGCACACTACGGCTCTCCGGAGCTGTCCGAAGCCAAGCGCCGGTGGCCGGCGTCTTTCGGCTGAAGCAGCGCTTCGGAGCGTACGGCTGCCGCTCCGCTGTTGTGTGCGCGAAGCAGCCGCTTCTCCTGCTCCGGGAGCCGGAGAGAGCGGTAGCTTGTACGAGGGCGAAGAACGAAGCCGCAGAGCACCCGGCTTCTCCGCGCACCCTAAGGACTGCTAGAGGACCGTGGTGGCCGCTCGCCTGCCTCTTCAATTCCATTCTAGCATCCTTAGGGAAGGTGTTCCAGGACAATTTTCCTGAGTTTTGAATTCGTCCTGATGCAGCCCCTCCTGGGAAACTCGTGCGCGTCCTCTGAGGCTCCGAGTGCAGAGACCTCGTTGGCAAGTGCAGAAATGAAGGGCTGCGTTGAGTTGTCGAGAAGCAAGAACATAGCCAGCGCCTTGTGTTTGGAAGTCAGCAGCTGCTAGACTTTTGCGATTGCTATCACTGTGCACTGAAAGCCAGGACGGCCTGTGCACGTTAAAACAACTAGCTGAGCAAGAGTAATCGAAAGATCACGGCCGTCAGAAATCAGCTTATATATTGCCCTGGAAAGAGCATTGTTTTTGGAGTGTGCAGTAAAATCGTGTTTCTGGACAAGGGAGGCATAAGTGCGCTGCGCTCCTAAGCTATCTCCCTGCGAGACACACTGCCAAAGCTTTTCGCTATCATGCAGTCTAGTGCAGACGCACACTACGGCTCTCCGGAGCTGTCCGAAGCCAAGCGCCGGTGGCCGGCGTCTTTCGGCTGAAGCAGCGCTTCGGAGCGTACGGCTGCCGCTCCGCTGTTGTGTGCGCGAAGCAGCCGCTTCTCCTGCTCCGGGAGCCGGAGAGAGCGGTAGCTTGTACGAGGGCGAAGAACGAAGCCGCAGAGCACCGGCCTTCTGCGCGCACCCTAAGGACTGCTAGAGGACCGTGGTGGCCGCTCGCCTGCCTCTTCAATTCCATTCTAGCATCCTTAGGGAAGGTGTTCCAGGACAATTTTCCTGAGTTTTGAATTCGTCCTGATGCAGCCCCTCCTGGGAAACTCGTGCTCGTCCTCTGAGTCTCCGACATGCAGAGACCTCGATGGCAACTGCAGAAATGAAGAGCTGCGTTGAGTTGTCGAGAAGCAAGAACATAGCCAGCGCCTTGTGTTTGGGAGTCAGCAACTGCTGGACTTTTGCGATTGCTATCACTGTGCACTGAAAGCCAGGACGGCCTGTGCACGTTAAAACAACTAGCTGAGCAAGAGTAGCCGAAAAATCACGGCCGCTAGATAGCAGCTTACGTATTGCCCAGGAAAGAGCACTATTTTTGGAGTGTGCAGTAAAATCGTGTTTTTGGACAAGGGAGGCATAAGTGCGCTGCGCTCCTAAGCTATCTCTCTGCGAGACACACTGCCAAAGCTTTTCGCTATGATGCAGTCTAGTGCAGATGCACACTACGGCTCTCCGGAGCTGTCCGAAGCCAAGCGCCGGTGGCCGGCGTCTTTCGGCTGAAGCAGCGCTTCGGAGAGTACGGCTGCCGCTCCGCTGTTGTGTGCGCGAAGCAGCCGCTTCTCCTGCTCCGGGAGCCGGAGAGAGCTGTAGCTTGTACGAGGGCGAAGAACGTTGCTGCAGAGAGACGAAATTGTGTGCACAGCCTTGCGACTGATAGAGGACGGTGGCTAAAGCTCCCTGCCTTTTCAATGCACTGCTGGCATGCTTTATTGAAGGTGCTCCAAGACAATTTTCCTGGGTTTTGACTTCGTCCTGATGAAGCCCCTCTTGGGAAACTCGTGCTCGTTTCCGAAGGCTCGAGATGCAGAGAACTCGATGGCAGCTGCAGAAATGAAGGGCTGCGTTGAGTTGTCGAGAAGCAAGAACATAGCCAGCGCCTTGTGTTTGGCAGTCAGCAGCTGCTGGACTTTTGCGATTGCTTTCACTGTGCACTGAATGCCAGGACGGCACGTCCACGTTAAAACAACGAGCTGGGCAAGAGTGGGCAGAAGAGAACGGGTGTCAGACAGCAGCTTACATATTACCATAGGAAGAGCAGTGTTTTTGGAGTGTGCAGCAAATGCGTCTTTCTGGACAAGGGAGGCAAAAGTGCGCTGCGCTCCTAAGCTATCTCCCTGCGAGACACACTGCCAAAGCTTTTCGCTATCATGCAGTTTAGTGCAGACGCACACTACGGCTCTCCGGAGCTGTCCGAAGCCAAGCGCCGGTGGCCGGCGTCTTTCGGCTGAAGCAGCGCTTCGGAGCGTACGGCTGCCGCTCCGCTGTTGTGTGCGCGAAGCAGCCGCTTCTCCTGCTCCGGGAGCCGGAGAGAGCGGTAGCTTGTACGAGGGCGAAGAACGAAGCCGCAGAGCACCCGGCTTCTCCGCGCACCCTAAGGACTGCTAGAGGACCGTGGTGGCCGCTCGCCTGCCTCTTCAATTCCATTCTAGCATCCTTAGGGAAGGTGTTCCAGGACAATTTTCCTGAGTTTTGAATTCGTCCTGATGCAGCCCCTCCTGGGAAACTCGTGCGCGTCCTCTGAGGCTCCGAGTGCAGAGACCTCGTTGGCAAGTGCAGAAATGAAGGGCTGCGTTGAGTTGTCGAGAAGCAAGAACATAGCCAGCGCCTTGTGTTTGGAAGTCAGCAGCTGCTAGACTTTTGCGATTGCTATCACTGTGCACTGAAAGCCAGGACGGCCTGTGCACGTTAAAACAACTAGCTGAGCAAGAGTAATCGAAAGATCACGGCCGTCAGAAATCAGCTTATATATTGCCCTGGAAAGAGCATTGTTTTTGGAGTGTGCAGTAAAATCGTGTTTCTGGACAAGGGAGGCATAAGTGCGCTGCGCTCCTAAGCTATCTCCCTGCGAGACACACTGCCAGAGCTTTTCGCTAGGATGCAGTCTAGTGCAGACGCACACTACGGCTCTCCGGAGCTGTCCGAAGCCAAGCGCCGGTGGCCGGCGTCTTTCGGCTGAAGCAGCGCTTCGGAGCGTACGGCTGCCGCTCCGCTGTTGTGTGCGCGAAGCAGCCGCTTCTCCTGCTCCGGGAGCCGGAGAGAGCGGTAGCTTGTACGAGGGCGAAGAACGAAGCCGCAGAGCACCGGCCTTCTGCGCGCACCCTAAGGACTGCTAGAGGACCGTGGTGGCCGCTCGCCTGCCTCTTCAATTCCATTCTAGCATCCTTAGGGAAGGTGTTCCAGGACAATTTTCCTGAGTTTTGAATTCGTCCTGATGCAGCCCCTCCTG
Source organism: Lonchura striata (assembly GCF_046129695.1). NCBI lineage: Eukaryota > Metazoa > Chordata > Aves > Passeriformes > Estrildidae > Lonchura > Lonchura striata. The sequence goes on along the minus strand of NC_134626.1, from coordinate 10,171,832 downwards.
GGAAACTCGTGCTCGTCCTCTGAGTCTCCGAGATGCAGAGACCTCGATGGCAACTGCAGAAATGAAGGGCTGCGTTGAGTTGTCGAGAAGCAAGAACATAGCCAGCGCCTTGTGTTTGGGAGTCAGCAGCTGCTAGACTTTTGGGATTGCTATCACTGTGCACTGAAAGCCAGGACGGCACGTGCACGTTAAAACAACTAGCTGAGCAAGAGTAGCCGAAAAGTCACGGCCGCTAGATAGCAGCTTACGTATTGCCCAGGAAAGAGCACTATTTTTGGAGTGTGCAGTAAAATCGTGTTTTTGGACAAGGGAGGCATAAGTGCGCTGCGCTCCTAAGCTATCTCTCTGCGAGACACACTGCCAAAGCTTTTCGCTATGATGCAGTCTAGTGCAGATGCACACTACGGCTCTCCGGAGCTGTCCGAAGCCAAGCGCCGGTGGCCGGCGTCTTTCGGCTGAAGCAGCGCTTCGGAGAGTACGGCTGCCGCTCCGCTGTTGTGTGCGCGAAGCAGCCGCTTCTCCTGCTCCGGGAGCCGGAGAGAGCTGTAGCTTGTACGAGGGCGAAGAACGTTGCTGCAGAGAGACGAAATTGTGTGCACAGCCTTGCGACTGATAGAGGACGGTGGCTAAAGCTCCCTGCCTTTTCAATGCACTGCTGGCATGCTTTATTGAAGGTGCTCCGAGACAATTTTCCTGGGTTTTGACTTCGTCCTGATGAAGCCCCTCTTGGGAAACTCGTGCTCGTTTCCGAAGGCTCGAGATGCAGAGAACTCGATGGCAGCTGCAGAAATGAAGGGCTGCGTTGAGTTGTCGAGAAGCAAGAACATAGCCAGCGCCTTGTGTTTGGCAGTCAGCAGCTGCTGGACTTTTGCGATTGCTTTCACTGTGCACTGAATGCCAGGACGGCACGTGCACGTTAAAACAACGAGCTGGGCAAGAGTGGGCAGAAGAGAACGGGCGTCAGACAGCAGCTTACATATTACCATAGGAAGAGCAGTGTTTTTGGAGTGTGCAGCAAATGCGTCTTTCTGGACAAGGGAGGCAAAAGTGCGCTGCGCTCCTAAGCTATCTCCCTGCGAGACACACTGCCAAAGCTTTTCGCTAGGATGCAGTCTAGTGCAGACGCACACTACGGCTCTCCGGAGCTGTCCGAAGCCAAGCGCCGGTGGCCGGCGTCTTTCGGCTGAAGCAGCGCTTCGGAGCGTAGGGCTGCCGCTCCGCTGTTGTGTGCGCGAAGCAGCCGCTTCTCCTGCTCCGGGTGCGGAGAGAGCGGTAGCTTGTACGAGGGCGAAGAACGAAGCCGCAGAGCACCCGGCTTCTCCGCGCACCCTAAGGAGTGCTAGAGGACCGTGGTGGCCGCTCGCCTGCCTCTTCAATTCCTTTCTAGCATCCTTAGGGAAGGTGTTCCAGGACAATTTTCCTGAGTTTTGAATTCGTCCTGATGCAGCCCCTCCTGGGAAACTCGTGCGCGTCCTCTGAGGCTCCGAGTGCAGAGACCTCGTTGGCAAGTGCAGAAATGAAGGGCTGCGTTGAGTTGTCGAGAAGCAAGAACATAGCCAGCGCCTTGTGTTTGGGAGTCAGCAGCTGCTGGACTTTTGCGATTGCTATCACTGTGCACTGAAAGCCAGGACGGCCTGTGCACGTTAAAACAACTAGCTGAGCAACAGTAGCCGAAAAATCACGGCCGCTAGATAGCAGCTTACGTATTGCCCAGGAAAGAGCACTATTTTTGGAGTGTGCAGTAAAATCGTGTTTTTGGACAAGGGAGGCATAAGTGCGCTGCGCTCCTAAGCTATCTCCCTGCGAGACACACTGCCAAAGCTTTTCGCTATGATGCAGTCTAGTGCAGACGCACACTACGGCTCTCCGGAGCTGTCCGAAGCCAAGCGCCGGTGGCCGGCGTCTTTCGGCTGAAGCAGCGCTTCGGAGCGTACGGCTGCCGCTCCGCTGTTGTGTGCGCGAAGCAGCCGCTTCTCCTGCTCCGGGAGCCGGAGAGAGCGGTAGCTTGTACGAGGGCGAAGAACGAAGCCGCAGAGCACCGGCCTTCTGCGCGCACCCTAAGGACTGCTAGAGGACCGTGGTGGCCGCTCGCCTGCCTCTTCAATTCCATTCTAGCATCCTTAGGGAAGGTGTTCCAGGACAATTTTCCTGAGTTTTGAATTCGTCCTGATGCAGCCCCTCCTGGGAAACTCGTGCTCGTCCTCTGAGTCTCCGACATGCAGAGACCTCGATGGCAACTGCAGAAATGAAGAGCTGCGTTGAGTTGTCGAGAAGCAAGAACATAGCCAGCGCCTTGTGTTTGGGAGTCAGCAGCTGCTGGACTTTTGCGATTGCTATCACTGTGCACTGAAAGCCAGGACGGCCTGTGCACGTTAAAACAACTAGCTGAGCAAGAGTAGCCGAAAAATCACGGCCGCTAGATAGCAGCTTACGTATTGCCCAGGAAAGAGCACTATTTTTGGAGTGTGCAGTAAAATCGTGTTTTTGGACAAGGGAGGCATAAGTGCGCTGCGCTCCTAAGCTATCTCTCTGCGAGACACACTGCCAAAGCTTTTCGCTATGATGCAGTCTAGTGCAGATGCACACTACGGCTCTCCGGAGCTGTCCGAAGCCAAGCGCCGGTGGCCGGCGTCTTTCGGCTGAAGCAGCGCTTCGGAGAGTACGGCTGCCGCTCCGCTGTTGTGTGCGCGAAGCAGCCGCTTCTCCTGCTCCGGGAGCCGGAGAGAGCTGTAGCTTGTACGAGGGCGAAGAACGTTGCTGCAGAGAGACGAAATTGTGTGCACAGCCTTGCGACTGATAGAGGACGGTGGCTAAAGCTCCCTGCCTTTTCAATGCACTGCTGGCATGCTTTATTGAAGGTGCTCCGAGACAATTTTCCTGGGTTTTGACTTCGTCCTGATGAAGCCCCTCTTGGGAAACTCGTGCTCGTTTCCGAAGGCTCGAGATGCAGAGAACTCGATGGCAGCTGCAGAAATGAAGGGCTGCGTTGAGTTGTCGAGAAGCAAGAACATAGCCAGCGCCTTGTGTTTGGCAGTCAGCAGCTGCTGGACTTTTGCGATTGCTTTCACTGTGCACTGAATGCCAGGACGGCACGTCCACGTTAAAACAACGAGCTGGGCAAGAGTGGGCAGAAGAGAACGGGCGTCAGACAGCAGCTTACATATTACCATAGGAAGAGCAGTGTTTTTGGAGTGTGCAGCAAATGCGTCTTTCTGGACAAGGGAGGCAAAAGTGCGCTGCGCTCCTAAGCTATCTCCCTGCGAGACACACTGCCAAAGCTTTTCGCTATCATGCAGTTTAGTGCAGACGCACACTACGGCTCTCCGGAGCTGTCCGAAGCCAAGCGCCGGTGGCCGGCGTCTTTCGGCTGAAGCAGCGCTTCGGAGCGTACGGCTGCCGCTCCGCTGTTGTGTGCGCGAAGCAGCCGCTTCTCCTGCTCCGGGAGCCGGAGAGAGCGGTAGCTTGTACGAGGGCGAAGAACGAAGCCGCAGAGCACCCGGCTTCTCCGCGCACCCTAAGGACTGCTAGAGGACCGTGGTGGCCGCTCGCCTGCCTCTTCAATTCCATTCTAGCATCCTTAGGGAAGGTGTTCCAGGACAATTTTCCTGAGTTTTGAATTCGTCCTGATGCAGCCCCTCCTGGGAAACTCGTGCGCGTCCTCTGAGGCTCCGAGTGCAGAGACCTCGTTGGCAAGTGCAGAAATGAAGGGCTGCGTTGAGTTGTCGAGAAGCAAGAACATAGCCAGCGCCTTGTGTTTGGAAGTCAGCAGCTGCTAGACTTTTGCGATTGCTATCACTGTGCACTGAAAGCCAGGACGGCCTGTGCACGTTAAAACAACTAGCTGAGCAAGAGTAATCGAAAGATCACGGCCGTCAGAAATCAGCTTATATATTGCCCTGGAAAGAGCATTGTTTTTGGAGTGTGCAGTAAAATCGTGTTTCTGGACAAGGGAGGCATAAGTGCGCTGCGCTCCTAAGCTATCTCCCTGCGAGACACACTGCCAGAGCTTTTCGCTAGGATGCAGTCTAGTGCAGACGCACACTACGGCTCTCCGGAGCTGTCCGAAGCCAAGCGCCGGTGGCCGGCGTCTTTCGGCTGAAGCAGCGCTTCGGAGCGTACGGCTGCCGCTCCGCTGTTGTGTGCGCGAAGCAGCCGCTTCTCCTGCTCCGGGAGCCGGAGAGAGCGGTAGCTTGTACGAGGGCGAAGAACGAAGCCGCAGAGCACCGGCCTTCTGCGCGCACCCTAAGGACTGCTAGAGGACCGTGGTGGCCGCTCGCCTGCCTCTTCAATTCCATTCTAGCATCCTTAGGGAAGGTGTTCCAGGACAATTTTCCTGAGTTTTGAATTCGTCCTGATGCAGCCCCTCCTGGGAAACTCGTGCTCGTCCTCTGAGTCTCCGAGATGCAGAGACCTCGATGGCAAGTGCAGAAATGAAGGGCTGCGTTGAGTTGTCGAGAAGCAAGAACATAGCCAGCGCCTTGTGTTTGGGAGTCAGCAGCTGCTAGACTTTTGCGATTGCTATCACTGTGCACTGAAAGCCAGGACGGCACGTGCACGTTAAAACAACTAGCTGAGCAAGAGTAGCCGAAAAGTCACGGCCGCTAGATAGCAGCTTACGTATTGCCCAGGAAAGAGCACTATTTTTGGAGTGTGCAGTAAAATCGTGTTTTTGGACAAGGGAGGCATAAGTGCGCTGCGCTCCTAAGCTATCTCTCTGCGAGACACACTGCCAAAGCTTTTCGCTATGATGCAGTCTAGTGCAGATGCACACTACGGCTCTCCGGAGCTGTCCGAAGCCAAGCGCCGGTGGCCGGCGTCTTTCGGCTGAAGCAGCGCTTCGGAGAGTACGGCTGCCGCTCCGCTGTTGTGTGCGCGAAGCAGCCGCTTCTCCTGCTCCGGGAGCCGGAGAGAGCTGTAGCTTGTACGAGGGCGAAGAACGTTGCTGCAGAGAGACGAAATTGTGTGCACAGCCTTGCGACTGATAGAGGACGGTGGCTAAAGCTCCCTGCCTTTTCAATGCACTGCTGGCATGCTTTATTGAAGGTGCTCCGAGACAATTTTCCTGGGTTTTGACTTCGTCCTGATGAAGCCCCTCTTGGGAAACTCGTGCTCGTTTCCGAAGGCTCGAGATGCAGAGAACTCGATGGCAGCTGCAGAAATGAAGGGCTGCGTTGAGTTGTCGAGAAGCAAGAACATAGCCAGCGCCTTGTGTTTGGCAGTCAGCAGCTGCTGGACTTTTGCGATTGCTTTCACTGTGCACTGAATGCCAGGACGGCACGTGCACGTTAAAACAACGAGCTGGGCAAGAGTGGGCAGAAGAGAACGGGCGTCAGACAGCAGCTTACATATTACCATAGGAAGAGCAGTGTTTTTGGAGTGTGCAGCAAATGCGTCTTTCTGGACAAGGGAGGCAAAAGTGCGCTGCGCTCCTAAGCTATCTCCCTGCGAGACACACTGCCAAAGCTTTTCGCTAGGATGCAGTCTAGTGCAGACGCACACTACGGCTCTCCGGAGCTGTCCGAAGCCAAGCGCCGGTGGCCGGCGTCTTTCGGCTGAAGCAGCGCTTCGGAGCGTAGGGCTGCCGCTCCGCTGTTGTGTGCGCGAAGCAGCCGCTTCTCCTGCTCCGGGTGCGGAGAGAGCGGTAGCTTGTACGAGGGCGAAGAACGAAGCCGCAGAGCACCCGGCTTCTCCGCGCACCCTAAGGAGTGCTAGAGGACCGTGGTGGCCGCTCGCCTGCCTCTTCAATTCCTTTCTAGCATCCTTAGGGAAGGTGTTCCAGGACAATTTTCCTGAGTTTTGAATTCGTCCTGATGCAGCCCCTCCTGGGAAACTCGTGCGCGTCCTCTGAGGCTCCGAGTGCAGAGACCTCGTTGGCAAGTGCAGAAATGAAGGGCTGCGTTGAGTTGTCGAGAAGCAAGAACATAGCCAGCGCCTTGTGTTTGGGAGTCAGCAGCTGCTGGACTTTTGCGATTGCTATCACTGTGCACTGAAAGCCAGGACGGCCTGTGCACGTTAAAACAACTAGCTGAGCAACAGTAGCCGAAAAATCACGGCCGCTAGATAGCAGCTTACGTATTGCCCAGGAAAGAGCACTATTTTTGGAGTGTGCAGTAAAATCGTGTTTTTGGACAAGGGAGGCATAAGTGCGCTGCGCTCCTAAGCTATCTCCCTGCGAGACACACTGCCAAAGCTTTTCGGTATGATGCAGTCTAGTGCAGACGCACACTACGGCTCTCCGGAGCTGTCCGAAGCCAAGCGCCGGTGGCCGGCGTCTTTCGGCTGAAGCAGCGCTTCGGAGCGTACGGCTGCCGCTCCGCTGTTGTGTGCGCGAAGCAGCCGCTTCTCCTGCTCCGGGAGCCGGAGAGAGCGGTAGCTTGTACGAGGGCGAAGAACGAAGCCGCAGCGCACCGGCCTTCTGCGCGCACCCTAAGGACTGCTAGAGGACCGTGGTGGCCGCTCGCCTGCCTCTTCAATTCCATTCTAGCATCCTTAGGGAAGGTGTTCCAGGACAATTTTCCTGAGTTTTGAATTCGTCCTGATGCAGCCCCTCCTGGGAAACTCGTGCTCGTCCTCTGAGTCTCCGACATGCAGAGACCTCGATGGCAACTGCAGAAATGAAGAGCTGCGTTGAGTTGTCGAGAAGCAAGAACATAGCCAGCGCCTTGTGTTTGGGAGTCAGCAGCTGCTGGACTTTTGCGATTGCTATCACTGTGCACTGAAAGCCAGGACGGCCTGTGCACGTTAAAACAACTAGCTGAGCAAGAGTAGCCGAAAAATCACGGCCGCTAGATAGCAGCTTACGTATTGCCCAGGAAAGAGCACTATTTTTGGAGTGTGCAGTAAAATCGTGTTTTTGGACAAGGGAGGCATAAGTGCGCTGCGCTCCTAAGCTATCTCTCTGCGAGACACACTGCCAAAGCTTTTCGCTATGATGCAGTCTAGTGCAGATGCACACTACGGCTCTCCGGAGCTGTCCGAAGCCAAGCGCCGGTGGCCGGCGTCTTTCGGCTGAAGCAGCGCTTCGGAGAGTACGGCTGCCGCTCCGCTGTTGTGTGCGCGAAGCAGCCGCTTCTCCTGCTCCGGGAGCCGGAGAGAGCTGTAGCTTGTACGAGGGCGAAGAACGTTGCTGCAGAGAGACGAAATTGTGTGCACAGCCTTGCGACTGATAGAGGACGGTGGCTAAAGCTCCCTGCCTTTTCAATGCACTGCTGGCATGCTTTATTGAAGGTGCTCCGAGACAATTTTCCTGGGTTTTGACTTCGTCCTGATGAAGCCCCTCTTGGGAAACTCGTGCTCGTTTCCGAAGGCTCGAGATGCAGAGAACTCGATGGCAGCTGCAGAAATGAAGGGCTGCGTTGAGTTGTCGAGAAGCAAGAACATAGCCAGCGCCTTGTGTTTGGCAGTCAGCAGCTGCTGGACTTTTGCGATTGCTTTCACTGTGCACTGAATGCCAGGACGGCACGTCCACGTTAAAACAACGAGCTGGGCAAGAGTGGGCAGAAGAGAACGGGCGTCAGACAGCAGCTTACATATTACCATAGGAAGAGCAGTGTTTTTGGAGTGTGCAGCAAATGCGTCTTTCTGGACAAGGGAGGCAAAAGTGCGCTGCGCTCCTAAGCTATCTCCCTGCGAGACACACTGCCAAAGCTTTTCGCTATCATGCAGTTTAGTGCAGACGCACACTACGGCTCTCCGGAGCTGTCCGAAGCCAAGCGCCGGTGGCCGGCGTCTTTCGGCTGAAGCAGCGCTTCGGAGCGTACGGCTGCCGCTCCGCTGTTGTGTGCGCGAAGCAGCCGCTTCTCCTGCTCCGGGAGCCGGAGAGAGCGGTAGCTTGTACGAGGGCGAAGAACGAAGCCGCAGAGCACCCGGCTTCTCCGCGCACCCTAAGGACTGCTAGAGGACCGTGGTGGCCGCTCGCCTGCCTCTTCAATTCCATTCTAGCATCCTTAGGGAAGGTGTTCCAGGACAATTTTCCTGAGTTTTGAATTCGTCCTGATGCAGCCCCTCCTGGGAAACTCGTGCGCGTCCTCTGAGGCTCCGAGTGCAGAGACCTCGTTGGCAAGTGCAGAAATGAAGGGCTGCGTTGAGTTGTCGAGAAGCAAGAACATAGCCAGCGCCTTGTGTTTGGAAGTCAGCAGCTGCTAGACTTTTGCGATTGCTATCACTGTGCACTGAAAGCCAGGACGGCCTGTGCACGTTAAAACAACTAGCTGAGCAAGAGTAATCGAAAGATCACGGCCGTCAGAAATCAGCTTATATATTGCCCAGGAAAGAGCACTATTTTTGGAGTGTGCAGTAAAATCGTGTTTTTGGACAAGGGAGGCATAAGTGCGCTGCGCTCCTAAGCTATCTCTCTGCGAGACACACTGCCAAAGCTTTTCGCTATGATGCAGTCTAGTGCAGATGCACACTACGGCTCTCCGGAGCTGTCCGAAGCCAAGCGCCGGTGGCCGGCGTCTTTCGGCTGAAGCAGCGCTTCGGAGAGTACGGCTGCCGCTCCGCTGTTGTGTGCGCGAAGCAGCCGCTTCTCCTGCTCCGGGAGCCGGAGAGAGCTGTAGCTTGTACGAGGGCGAAGAACGTTGCTGCAGAGAGACGAAATTGTGTGCACAGCCTTGCGACTGATAGAGGACGGTGGCTAAAGCTCCCTGCCTTTTCAATGCACTGCTGGCATGCTTTATTGAAGGTGCTCCGAGACAATTTTCCTGGGTTTTGACTTCGTCCTGATGAAGCCCCTCTTGGGAAACTCGTGCTCGTTTCCGAAGGCTCGAGATGCAGAGAACTCGATGGCAGCTGCAGAAATGAAGGGCTGCGTTGAGTTGTCGAGAAGCAAGAACATAGCCAGCGCCTTGTGTTTGGCAGTCAGCAGCTGCTGGACTTTTGCGATTGCTTTCACTGTGCACTGAATGCCAGGACGGCACGTGCACGTTAAAACAACGAGCTGGGCAAGAGTGGGCAGAAGAGAACGGGCGTCAGACAGCAGCTTACATATTACCATAGGAAGAGCAGTGTTTTTGGAGTGTGCAGCAAATGCGTCTTTCTGGACAAGGGAGGCAAAAGTGCGCTGCGCTCCTAAGCTATCTCCCTGCGAGACACACTGCCAAAGCTTTTCGCTAGGATGCAGTCTAGTGCAGACGCACACTACGGCTCTCCGGAGCTGTCCGAAGCCAAGCGCCGGTGGCCGGCGTCTTTCGGCTGAAGCAGCGCTTCGGAGCGTAGGGCTGCCGCTCCGCTGTTGTGTGCGCGAAGCAGCCGCTTCTCCTGCTCCGGGTGCGGAGAGAGCGGTAGCTTGTACGAGGGCGAAGAACGAAGCCGCAGAGCACCCGGCTTCTCCGCGCACCCTAAGGAGTGCTAGAGGACCGTGGTGGCCGCTCGCCTGCCTCTTCAATTCCTTTCTAGCATCCTTAGGGAAGGTGTTCCAGGACAATTTTCCTGAGTTTTGAATTCGTCCTGATGCAGCCCCTCCTGGGAAACTCGTGCGCGTCCTCTGAGGCTCCGAGTGCAGAGACCTCGTTGGCAAGTGCAGAAATGAAGGGCTGCATTGAGTTGTCGAGAAGCAAGAACATAGCCAGCGCCTTGTGTTTGGGAGTCAGCAGCTGCTGGACTTTTGCGATTGCTATCACTGTGCACTGAAAGCCAGGACGGCCTGTGCACGTTAAAACAACTAGCTGAGCAACAGTAGCCGAAAAATCACGGCCGCTAGATAGCAGCTTACGTATTGCCCAGGAAAGAGCACTATTTTTGGAGTGTGCAGTAAAATCGTGTTTTTGGACAAGGGAGGCATAAGTGCGCTGCGCTCCTAAGCTATCTCCCTGCGAGACACACTGCCAAAGCTTTTCGCTATGATGCAGTCTAGTGCAGACGCACACTACGGCTCTCCGGAGCTGTCCGAAGCCAAGCGCCGGTGGCCGGCGTCTTTCGGCTGAAGCAGCGCTTCGGAGAGTACGGCTGCCGCTCCGCTGTTGTGTGCGCGAAGCAGCCGCTTCTCCTGCTCCGGGAGCCGGAGAGAGCTGTAGCTTGTACGAGGGCGAAGAACGTTGCTGCAGAGAGACGAAATTGTGTGCACAGCCTTGCGACTGATAGAGGACGGTGGCTAAAGCTCCCTGCCTTTTCAATGCACTGCTGGCATGCTTTATTGAAGGTGCTCCAAGACAATTTTCCTGGGTTTTGACTTCGTCCTGATGAAGCCCCTCTTGGGAAACTCGTGCTCGTTTCCGAAGGCTCGAGATGCAGAGAACTCGATGGCAGCTGCAGAAATGAAGGGCTGCGTTGAGTTGTCGAGAAGCAAGAACATAGCCAGCGCCTTGTGTTTGGCAGTCAGCAGCTGCTGGACTTTTGCGATTGCTTTCACTGTGCACTGAATGCCAGGACGGCACGTGCACGTTAAAACAACGAGCTGGGCAAGAGTGGGCAGAAGAGAACGGGCGTCAGACAGCAGCTTACATATTACCATAGGAAGAGCAGTGTTTTTGGAGTGTGCAGCAAATGCGTGTTTCTGGACAAGGGAGGCAAAAGTGCGCTGCGCTCCTAAGCTATCTCCCTGCGAGACACACTGCCAAAGCTTTTCGCTAGGATGCAGTCTAGTGCAGACGCACACTACGGCTCTCCGGAGCTGTCCGAAGCCAAGCGCCGGTGGCCGGCGTCTTTCGGCTGAAGCAGCGCTTCGGAGCGTACGGCTGCCGCTCCGCTGTTGTGTGCGCGAAGCAGCCGCTTCTCCTGCTCCGGGAGCCGGAGAGAGCGGTAGCTTGTACGAGGGCGAAGAACGAAGCCGCAGAGCACCCGGCTTCTCCGCGCACCCTAAGGACTGCTAGAGGACCGTGGTGGCCGCTCGCCTGCCTCTTCAATTCCATTCTAGCATCCTTAGGGAAGGTGTTCCAGGACAATTTTCCTGAGTTTTGAATTCGTCCTGATGCAGCCCCTCCTGGGAAACTCGTGCGCGTCCTCTGAGGCTCCGAGTGCAGAGACCTCGTTGGCAAGTGCAGAAATGAAGGGCTGCGTTGAGTTGTCGAGAAGCAAGAACATAGCCAGCGCCTTGTGTTTGGAAGTCAGCAGCTGCTAGACTTTTGCGATTGCTATCACTGTGCACTGAAAGCCAGGACGGCCTGTGCACGTTAAAACAACTAGCTGAGCAAGAGTAATCGAAAGATCACGGCCGTCAGAAATCAGCTTATATATTGCCCTGGAAAGAGCATTGTTTTTGGAGTGTGCAGTAAAATCGTGTTTCTGGACAAGGGAGGCATAAGTGCGCTGCGCTCCTAAGCTATCTCCCTGCGAGACACACTGCCAAAGCTTTTCGCTATCATGCAGTTTAGTGCAGACGCACACTACGGCTCTCCGGAGCTGTCCGAAGCCAAGCGCCGGTGGCCGGCGTCTTTCGGCTGAAGCAGCGCTTCGGAGCGTACGGCTGCCGCTCCGCTGTTGTGTGCGCGAAGCAGCCGCTTCTCCTGCTCCGGGAGCCGGAGAGAGCGGTAGCTTGTACGAGGGCGAAGAACGAAGCCGCAGAGCACCGGCCTTCTGCGCGCACCCTAAGGACTGCTAGAGGACCGTGGTGGCCGCTCGCCTGCCTCTTCAATTCCATTCTAGCATCCTTAGGGAAGGTGTTCCAGGACAATTTTCCTGAGTTTTGAATTCGTCCTGATGCAGCCCCTCCTGGGAAACTCGTGCTCGTCCTCTGAGTCTCCGACATGCAGAGACCTCGATGGCAACTGCAGAAATGAAGAGCTGCGTTGAGTTGTCGAGAAGCAAGAACATAGCCAGCGCCTTGTGTTTGGGAGTCAGCAGCTGCTGGACTTTTGCGATTGCTATCACTGTGCACTGAAAGCCAGGACGGCCTGTGCACGTTAAAACAACTAGCTGAGCAAGAGTAGCCGAAAAATCACGGCCGCTAGATAGCAGCTTACGTATTGCCCAGGAAAGAGCACTATTTTTGGAGTGTGCAGTAAAATCGTGTTTTTGGACAAGGGAGGCATAAGTGCGCTGCGCTCCTAAGCTATCTCTCTGCGAGACACACTGCCAAAGCTTTTCGCTATGATGCAGTCTAGTGCAGATGCACACTACGGCTCTCCGGAGCTGTCCGAAGCCAACCGCCGGTGGCCGGCGTCTTTCGGCTGAAGCAGCGCTTCGGAGCGTACGGCTGCCGCTCCGCTGTTGTGTGCGCGAAGCAGCCGCTTCTCCTGCTCCGGGAGCCGGAGAGAGCTGTAGCTTGTACGAGGGCGAAGAACGTTGCTGCAGAGAGACGAAATTGTGTGCACAGCCTTGCGACTGATAGAGGACGGTGGCTAAAGCTCCCTGCCTTTTCAATGCACTGCTGGCATGCTTTATTGAAGGTGCTCCGAGACAATTTTCCTGGGTTTTGACTTCGTCCTGATGAAGCCCCTCTTGGGAAACTCGTGCTCGTTTCCGAAGGCTCGAGATGCAGAGAACTCGATGGCAGCTGCAGAAATGAAGGGCTGCGTTGAGTTGTCGAGAAGCAAGAACATAGCCAGCGCCTTGTGTTTGGCAGTCAGCAGCTGCTGGACTTTTGCGATTGCTTTCACTGTGCACTGAATGCCAGGACGGCACGTCCACGTTAAAACAACGAGCTGGGCAAGAGTGGGCAGAAGAGAACGGGCGTCAGACAGCAGCTTACATATTACCATAGGAAGAGCAGTGTTTTTGGAGTGTGCAGCAAATGCGTCTTTCTGGACAAGGGAGGCAAAAGTGCGCTGCGCTCCTAAGCTATCTCCCTGCGAGACACACTGCCAAAGCTTTTCGCTATCATGCAGTTTAGTGCAGACGCACACTACGGCTCTCCGGAGCTGTCCGAAGCCAAGCGCCGGTGGCCGGCGTCTTTCGGCTGAAGCAGCGCTTCGGAGCGTACGGCTGCCGCTCCGCTGTTGTGTGCGCGAAGCAGCCGCTTCTCCTGCTCCGGGAGCCGGAGAGAGCGGTAGCTTGTACGAGGGCGAAGAACGAAGCCGCAGAGCACCCGGCTTCTCCGCGCACCCTAAGGACTGCTAGAGGACCGTGGTGGCCGCTCGCCTGCCTCTTCAATTCCATTCTAGCATCCTTAGGGAAGGTGTTCCAGGACAATTTTCCTGAGTTTTGAATTCGTCCTGATGCAGCCCCTCCTGGGAAACTCGTGCGCGTCCTCTGAGGCTCCGAGTGCAGAGACCTCGTTGGCAAGTGCAGAAATGAAGGGCTGCGTTGAGTTGTCGAGAAGCAAGAACATAGCCAGCGCCTTGTGTTTGGAAGTCAGCAGCTGCTAGACTTTTGCGATTGCTATCACTGTGCACTGAAAGCCAGGACGGCCTGTGCACGTTAAAACAACTAGCTGAGCAAGAGTAATCGAAAGATCACGGCCGTCAGAAATCAGCTTATATATTGCCCTGGAAAGAGCATTGTTTTTGGAGTGTGCAGTAAAATCGTGTTTCTGGACAAGGGAGGCATAAGTGCGCTGCGCTCCTAAGCTATCTCCCTGCGAGACACACTGCCAGAGCTTTTCGCTAGGATGCAGTCTAGTGCAGACGCACACTACGGCTCTCCGGAGCTGTCCGAAGCCAAGCGCCGGTGGCCGGCGTCTTTCGGCTGAAGCAGCGCTTCGGAGCGTACGGCTGCCGCTCCGCTGTTGTGTGCGCGAAGCAGCCGCTTCTCCTGCTCCGGGAGCCGGAGAGAGCGGTAGCTTGTACGAGGGCGAAGAACGAAGCCGCAGAGCACCGGCCTTCTGCGCGCACCCTAAGGACTGCTAGAGGACCGTGGTGGCCGCTCGCCTGCCTCTTCAATTCCATTCTAGCATCCTTAGGGAAGGTGTTCCAGGACAATTTTCCTGAGTTTTGAATTCGTCCTGATGCAGCCCCTCCTGGGAAACTCGTGCGCGTCCTCTGAGGCTCCGAGTGCAGAGACCTCGATGGCAACTGCAGAAATGAAGGGCTGCGTTGAGTTGTCGAGAAGCAAGAACATAGCCAGCGCCTTGTGTTTGGAAGTCAGCAGCTGCTAGACTTTTGCGATTGCTATCACTGTGCACTGAAAGCCAGGACGGCCTGTGCACGTTAAAACAACTAGCTGAGCAAGAGTAATCGAAAGATCACGGCCGTCAGAAATCAGCTTATATATTGCCCAGGAAAGAGCACTATTTTTGGAGTGTGCAGTAAAATCGTGTTTTTGGACAAGGGAGGCATAAGTGCGCTGCGCTCCTAAGCTATCTCTCTGCGAGACACACTGCCAAAGCTTTTCGCTATGATGCAGTCTAGTGCAGATGCACACTACGGCTCTCCGGAGCTGTCCGAAGCCAAGCGCCGGTGGCCGGCGTCTTTCGGCTGAAGCAGCGCTTCGGAGAGTACGGCTGCCGCTCCGCTGTTGTGTGCGCGAAGCAGCCGCTTCTCCTGCTCCGGGAGCCGGAGAGAGCTGTAGCTTGTACGAGGGCGAAGAACGTTGCTGCAGAGAGACGAAATTGTGTGCACAGCCTTGCGACTGATAGAGGACGGTGGCTAAAGCTCCCTGCCTTTTCAATGCACTGCTGGCATGCTTTATTGAAGGTGCTCCGAGACAATTTTCCTGGGTTTTGACTTCGTCCTGATGAAGCCCCTCTTGGGAAACTCGTGCTCGTTTCCGAAGGCTCGAGATGCAGAGAACTCGATGGCAGCTGCAGAAATGAAGGGCTGCGTTGAGTTGTCGAGAAGCAAGAACATAGCCAGCGCCTTGTGTTTGGCAGTCAGCAGCTGCTGGACTTTTGCGATTGCTTTCACTGTGCACTGAATGCCAGGACGGCACGTGCACGTTAAAACAACGAGCTGGGCAAGAGTGGGCAGAAGAGAACGGGCGTCAGACAGCAGCTTACATATTACCATAGGAAGAGCAGTGTTTTTGGAGTGTGCAGCAAATGCGTGTTTCTGGACAAGGGAGGCAAAAGTGCGCTGCGCTCCTAAGCTATCTCCCTGCGAGACACACTGCCAAAGCTTTTCGCTAGGATGCAGTCTAGTGCAGACGCACACTACGGCTCTCCGGAGCTGTCCGAAGCCAAGCGCCGGTGGCCGGCGTCTTTCGGCTGAAGCAGCGCTTCGGAGCGTAGGGCTGCCGCTCCGCTGTTGTGTGCGCGAAGCAGCCGCTTCTCCTGCTCCGGGAGCCGGAGAGAGCGGTAGCTTGTACGAGGGCGAAGAACGAAGCCGCAGAGCACCCGGCTTCTCCGCGCACCCTAAGGACTGCTAGAGGACCGTGGTGGCCGCTCGCCTGCCTCTTCAATTCCATTCTAGCATCCTTAGGGAAGGTGTTCCAGGACAATTTTCCTGAGTTTTGAATTCGTCCTGATGCAGCCCCTCCTGGGAAACTCGTGCTCGTCCTCTGAGTCTCCGACATGCAGAGACCTCGATGGCAACTGCAGAAATGAAGGGCTGCTTTGAGTTGTCGAGAAGCAAGAACATAGCCAGCGCCTTGTGTTTGGAAGTCAGCAGCTGCTAGACTTTTGCGATTGCTATCACTGTGCACTGAAAGCCAGGACGGCCTGTGCACGTTAAAACAACTAGCTGAGCAAGAGTAATCGAAAGATCACGGCCGTCAGAAATCAGCTTATATATTGCCCTGGAAAGAGCATTGTTTTTGGAGTGTGCAGTAAAATCGTGTTTCTGGACAAGGGAGGCATAAGTGCGCTGCGCTCCTAAGCTATCTCCCTGCGAGACACACTGCCAAAGCTTTTCGCTATGATGCAGTTTAGTGCAGACGCACACTACGGCTCTCCGGAGCTGTCCGAAGCCAAGCGCCGGTGGCCGGCGTCTTTCGGCTGAAGCAGCGCTTCGGAGCGTACGGCTGCCGCTCCGCTGTTGTGTGCGCGAAGCAGCCGCTTCTCCTGCTCCGGGAGCCGGAGAGAGCGGTAGCTTGTACGAGGGCGAAGAACGAAGCCGCAGAGCACCGGCCTTCTGCGCGCACCCTAAGGACTGCTAGAGGACCGTGGTGGCCGCTCGCCTGCCTCTTCAATTCCATTCTAGCATCCTTAGGGAAGGTGTTCCAGGACAATTTTCCTGAGTTTTGAATTCGTCCTGATGCAGCCCCTCCTGGGAAACTCGTGCTCGTCCTCTGAGTCTCCGAGATGCAGAGACCTCGATGGCAACTGCAGAAATGAAGAGCTGCGTTGAGTTGTCGAGAAGCAAGAACATAGTCAGCGCCTTGTGTTTGGAAGTCAGCAGCTGCTAGACTTTTGCGATTGCTTTCACTGTGCACTGAATGCCAGGACGGCACGTGCACGTTAAAACAACGAGCTGGGCAAGAGTGGGCAGAAGAGAACGGGCGTCAGGCAGCAGCTTACATATTACCATAGGAAGAGCAGTGTTTTTGGAGTGTGCAGCAAATGCGTGTTTCTGGACAAGGGAGGCAAAAGTGCGCTGCGCTCCTAAGCTATCTCCCTGCGAGACACACTGCCAAAGCTTTTCGCTAGGATGCAGTCTAGTGCAGACGCACACTACGGCTCTCCGGAGCTGTCCGAAGCCAAGCGCCGGTGGCCGGCGTCTTTCGGCTGAAGCAGCGCTTCGGAGCGTAGGGCTGCCGCTCCGCTGTTGTGTGCGCGAAGCAGCCGCTTCTCCTGCTCCGGGAGCCGGAGAGAGCGGTAGCTTGTACGAGGGCGAAGAACGAAGCCGCAGAGCACCCGGCTTCTCCGCGCACCCTAAGGACTGCTAGAGGACCGTGGTGGCCGCTCGCCTGCCTCTTCAATTCCATTCTAGCATCCTTAGGGAAGGTGTTCCAGGACAATTTTCCTGAGTTTTGAATTCGTCCTGATGCAGCCCCTCCTGGGAAACTCGTGCTCGTCCTCTGAGTCTCCGACATGCAGAGACCTCGATGGCAACTGCAGAAATGAAGGGCTGCTTTGAGTTGTCGAGAAGCAAGAACATAGCCAGCGCCTTGTGTTTGGAAGTCAGCAGCTGCTAGACTTTTGCGATTGCTATCACTGTGCACTGAAAGCCAGGACGGCCTGTGCACGTTAAAACAACTAGCTGAGCAAGAGTAATCGAAAGATCACGGCCGTCAGAAATCAGCTTATATATTGCCCTGGAAAGAGCATTGTTTTTGGAGTGTGCAGTAAAATCGTGTTTCTGGACAAGGGAGGCATAAGTGCGCTGCGCTCCTAAGCTATCTCCCTGCGAGACACACTGCCAAAGCTTTTCGCTATCATGCAGTTTAGTGCAGACGCACACTACGGCTCTCCGGAGCTGTCCGAAGCCAAGCGCCGGTGGCCGGCGTCTTTCGGCTGAAGCAGCGCTTCGGAGCGTACGGCTGCCGCTCCGCTGTTGTGTGCCCGAAGCAGCCGCTTCTCCTGCTCCGGGAGCCGGAGAGAGCGGTAGCTTGTACGAGGGCGAAGAACGAAGCCGCAGAGCACCGGTCTTCTGCGCGCACCCTAAGGACTGCTAGAGGACCGTGGTGGCCGCTCGCCTGCCTCTTCAATTCCATTCTAGCATCCTTAGGGAAGGTGTTCCAGGACAATTTTCCTGAGTTTTGAATTCGTCCTGATGCAGCCCCTCCTGGGAAACTCGTGCTCGTCCTCTGAGTCTCCGAGATGCAGAGACCTCCATGGCAACTGCAGAAATGAAGAGCTGCGTTGAGTTGTCGAGAAGCAAGAACGTAGTCAGCGCCTTGTGTTTGGAAGTCAGCAGCTGCTAGACTTTTGCGATTGCTATCACTGTGCACTGAAAGCCAGGACGGCCTGTGCACGTTAAAACAACTAGCTGAGCAAGAGTAGCCGAAAAATCACGGCCGCTAGATAGCAGCTTACGTATTGCCCAGGAAAGAGCACTATTTTTGGAGTGTGCAGTAAAATCGTGTTTTTGGACAAGGGAGGCATAAGTGCGCTGCGCTCCTAAGCTATCTCCCTGCGAGACACACTGCCAAAGCTTTTCGCTATGATGCAGTCTAGTGCAGATGCACACTACGGCTCTCCGGAGCTGTCCGAAGCCAAGCGCCGGTGGCCGGCGTCTTTCGGCTGAAGCAGCGCTTCGGAGAGTACGGCTGCCGCTCCGCTGTTGTGTGCGCGAAGCAGCCGCTTCTCCTGCTCCGGGAGCCGGAGAGAGCTGTAGCTTGTACGAGGGCGAAGAACGTTGCTGCAGAGAGACGAAATTGTGTGCACAGCCTTGCGACTGATAGAGGACGGTGGCTAAAGCTCCCTGCCTTTTCAATGCACTGCTGGCATGCTTTATTGAAGGTGCTCCGAGACAATTTTCCTGAGTTTTGACTTCGTCCTGATGAAGCCCCTCTTGGGAAACTCGTGCTCGTTTCCGAAGGCTCGAGATGCAGAGAACTCGATGGCAGCTGCAGAAATGAAGGGCTGCGTTGAGTTGTCGAGAAGCAAGAACATAGTCAGCGCCTTGTGTTTGGAAGTCAGCAGCTGCTAGACTTTTGCGATTGCTTTCACTGTGCACTGAATGCCAGGACGGCACGTGCACGTTAAAACAACGAGCTGGGCAAGAGTGGGCAGAAGAGAACGGGCGTCAGACAGCAGCTTACATATTACCATAGGAAGAGCAGTGTTTTTGGAGTGTGCAGCAAATGCGTGTTTCTGGACAAGGGAGGCAAAAGTGCGCTGCGCTCCTAAGCTATCTCCCTGCGAGACACACTGCCAAAGCTTTTCGCTAGGATGCAGTCTAGTGCAGACGCACACTACGGCTCTCCGGAGCTGTCCGAAGCCAAGCGCCGGTGGCCGGCGTCTTTCGGCTGAAGCAGCGCTTCGGAGCGTACGGCTGCCGCTCCGCTGTTGTGTGCGCGAAGCAGCCGCTTCTCCTGCTCCGGGAGCCGGAGAGAGCGGTAGCTTGTACGAGGGCGAAGAACGAAGCCGCAGAGCACCCGGCTTCTCCGCGCACCCTAAGGACTGCTAGAGGACCGTGGTGGCCGCTCGCCTGCCTCTTCAATTCCATTCTAGCATCCTTAGGGAAGGTGTTCCAGGACAATTTTCCTGAGTTTTGAATTCGTCCTGATGCAGCCCCTCCTGGGAAACTCGTGCTCGTCCTCTGAGTCTCCGACATGCAGAGACCTCGATGGCAACTGCAGAAATGAAGGGCTGCTTTGAGTTGTCGAGAAGCAAGAACATAGCCAGCGCCTTGTGTTTGGAAGTCAGCAGCTGCTAGACTTTTGCGATTGCTATCACTGTGCACTGAAAGCCAGGACGGCCTGTGCACGTTAAAACAACTAGCTGAGCAAGAGTAATCGAAAGATCACGGCCGTCAGAAATCAGCTTATATATTGCCCTGGAAAGAGCATTGTTTTTGGAGTGTGCAGTAAAATCGTGTTTCTGGACAAGGGAGGCATAAGTGCGCTGCGCTCCTAAGCTATCTCCCTGCGAGACACACTGCCAAAGCTTTTCGCTATCATGCAGTTTAGTGCAGACGCACACTACGGCTCTCCGGAGCTGTCCGAAGCCAAGCGCCGGTGGCCGGCGTCTTTCGGCTGAAGCAGCGCTTCGGAGCGTACGGCTGCCGCTCCGCTGTTGTGTGCCCGAAGCAGCCGCTTCTCCTGCTCCGGGAGCCGGAGAGAGCGGTAGCTTGTACGAGGGCGAAGAACGAAGCCGCAGAGCACCGGTCTTCTGCGCGCACCCTAAGGACTGCTAGAGGACCGTGGTGGCCGCTCGCCTGCCTCTTCAATTCCATTCTAGCATCCTTAGGGAAGGTGTTCCAGGACAATTTTCCTGAGTTTTGAATTCGTCCTGATGCAGCCCCTCCTGGGAAACTCGTGCTCGTCCTCTGAGTCTCCGAGATGCAGAGACCTCCATGGCAACTGCAGAAATGAAGAGCTGCGTTGAGTTGTCGAGAAGCAAGAACATAGTCAGCGCCTTGTGTTTGGAAGTCAGCAGCTGCTAGACTTTTGCGATTGCTATCACTGTGCACTGAAAGCCAGGACGGCCTGTGCACGTTAAAACAACTAGCTGAGCAAGAGTAGCCGAAAAATCACGGCCGCTAGATAGCAGCTTACGTATTGCCCAGGAAAGAGCACTATTTTTGGAGTGTGCAGTAAAATCGTGTTTTTGGACAAGGGAGGCATAAGTGCGCTGCGCTCCTAAGCTATCTCCCTGCGAGACACACTGCCAAAGCTTTTCGCTATGATGCAGTCTAGTGCAGATGCACACTACGGCTCTCCGGAGCTGTCCGAAGCCAAGCGCCGGTGGCCGGCGTCTTTCGGCTGAAGCAGCGCTTCGGAGAGTACGGCTGCCGCTCCGCTGTTGTGTGCGCGAAGCAGCCGCTTCTCCTGCTCCGGGAGCCGGAGAGAGCTGTAGCTTGTACGAGGGCGAAGAACGTTGCTGCAGAGAGACGAAATTGTGTGCACAGCCTTGCGACTGATAGAGGACGGTGGCTAAAGCTCCCTGCCTTTTCAATGCACTGCTGGCATGCTTTATTGAAGGTGCTCCGAGACAATTTTCCTGAGTTTTGACTTCGTCCTGATGAAGCCCCTCTTGGGAAACTCGTGCTCGTTTCCGAAGGCTCGAGATGCAGAGAACTCGATGGCAGCTGCAGAAATGAAGGGCTGCGTTGAGTTGTCGAGAAGCAAGAACATAGCCAGCGCCTTGTGTTTGGCAGTCAGCAGCTGCTGGACTTTTGCGATTGCTTTCACTGTGCACTGAATGCCAGGACGGCACGTGCACGTTAAAACAACGAGCTGGGCAAGAGTGGGCAGAAGAGAACGGGCGTCAGACAGCAGCTTACATATTACCATAGGAAGAGCAGTGTTTTTGGAGTGTGCAGCAAATGCGTGTTTCTGGACAAGGGAGGCATAAGTGCGCTGCGCTCCTAAGCTATCTCCCTGCGAGACACACTGCCAAAGCTTTTCGCTATGATGCAGTCTAGTGCAGATGCACACTACGGCTCTCCGGAGCTGTCCGAAGCCAACCGCCGGTGGCCGGCGTCTTTCGGCTGAAGCAGCGCTTCGGAGCGTACGGCTGCCGCTCCGCTGTTGTGTGCGCGAAGCAGCCGCTTCTCCTGCTCCGGGAGCCGGAGAGAGCGGTAGCTTGTACGAGGGCGAAGAACGAAGCCGCAGAGCACCCGGCTTCTCCGCGCACCCTAAGGACTGCTAGAGGACCGTGGTGGCCGCTCGCCTGCCTCTTCAATTCCATTCTAGCATCCTTAGGGAAGGTGTTCCAGGACAATTTTCCTGAGTTTTGAATTCGTCCTGATGCAGCCCCTCCTGGGAAACTCGTGCGCGTCCTCTGAGGCTCCGAGTGCAGAGACCTCGTTGGCAACTGCAGAAATGAAGGGCTGCTTTGAGTTGTCGAGAAGCAAGAACATAGCCAGCGCCTTGTGTTTGGAAGTCAGCAGCTGCTAGACTTTTGCGATTGCTATCACTGTGCACTGAAAGCCAGGACGGCCTGTGCACGTTAAAACAACTAGCTGAGCAAGAGTAATCGAAAGATCACGGCCGTCAGAAATCAGCTTATATATTGCCCTGGAAAGAGCATTGTTTTTGGAGTGTGCAGTAAAATCGTGTTTCTGGACAAGGGAGGCATAAGTGCGCTGCGCTCCTAAGCTATCTCCCTGCGAGACACACTGCCAAAGCTTTTCGCTATCATGCAGTCCAGTGCAGACGCACACTACGGCTCTCCGGAGCTGTCCGAAGCCAAGCGCCGGTGGCCGGCGTCTTTCGGCTGAAGCAGCGCTTCGGAGCGTACGGCTGCCGCTCCGCTGTTGTGTGCGCGAAGCAGCCGCTTCTCCTGCTCCGGGAGCCGGAGAGAGCGGTAGCTTGTACGAGGGCGAAGAACGAAGCCGCAGAGCACCGGTCTTCTGCGCGCACCCTAAGGACTGCTAGAGGACCGTGGTGGCCGCTCGCCTGCCTCTTCAATTCCATTCTAGCATCCTTAGGGAAGGTGTTCCAGGACAATTTTCCTGAGTTTTGAATTCGTCCTGATGCAGCCCCTCCTGGGAAACTCGTGCTCGTCCTCTGAGTCTCCGACATGCAGAGACCTCGTTGGCAACTGCAGAAATGAAGGGCTGCGTTGAGTTGTCGAGAAGCAAGAACATAGCCAGCGCCTTGTGTTTGGAAGTCAGCAGCTGCTAGACTTTTGCGATTGCTATCACTGTGCACTGAAAGCCAGGACGGCCTGTGCACGTTAAAACAACTAGCTGAGCAAGAGTAGCCGAAAAGTCACGGCCGCTAGATAGCAGCTTACGTATTGCCCAGGAAAGAGCACTATTTTTGGAGTGTGCAGTAAAATCGTGTTTTTGGACAAGGGAGGCATAAGTGCGCTGCGCTCCTAAGCTATCTCCCTGCGAGACACACTGCCAAAGCTTTTCGCTATGATGCAGTCTAGTGCAGACGCACACTACGGCTCTCCGGAGCTGTCCGAAGCCAAGCGCCGGTGGCCGGCGTCTTTCGGCTGAAGCAGCGCTTCGGAGCGTAGGGCTGCCGCTCCGCTGTTGTGTGCGCGAAGCAGCCGCTTCTCCTGCTCCGGGAGCCGGAGAGAGCTGTAGCTTGTACGAGGGCGAAGAACGTTGCTGCAGAGAGACGAAATTGTGTGCACAGCCTTGCGACTGATAGAGGACGGTGGCTAAAGCTCCCTGCCTTTTCAATGCACTGCTGGCATGCTTTATTGAAGGTGCTCCGAGACAATTTTCCTGGGTTTTGACTTCGTCCTGATGAAGCCCCTCTTGGGAAACTCGTGCTCGTTTCCGAAGGCTCGAGATGCAGAGAACTCGATGGCAGCTGCAGAAATGAAGGGCTGCGTTGAGTTGTCGAGAAGCAAGAACATAGCCAGCGCCTTGTGTTTGGCAGTCAGCAGCTGCTGGACTTTTGCGATTGCTTTCACTGTGCACTGAATGCCAGGACGGCACGTGCACGTTAAAACAACGAGCTGGGCAAGAGTGGGCAGAAGAGAACGGGCGTCAGACAGCAGCTTACATATTACCATAGGAAGAGCAGTGTTTTTGGAGTGTGCAGCAAATGCGTGTTTCTGGACAAGGGAGGCAAAAGTGCGCTGCGCTCCTAAGCTATCTCCCTGCGAGACACACTGCCAAAGCTTTTCGCTAGGATGCAGTCTAGTGCAGACGCACACTACGGCTCTCCGGAGCTGTCCGAAGCCAAGCGCCGGTGGCCGGCGTCTTTCGGCTGAAGCAGCGCTTCGGAGCGTAGGGCTGCCGCTCCGCTGTTGTGTGCGCGAAGCAGCCGCTTCTCCTGCTCCGGGAGCGGAGAGAGCGGTAGCTTGTACGAGGGCGAAGAACGAAGCCGCAGAGCACCCGGCTTCTCCGCGCACCCTAAGGAGTGCTAGAGGACCGTGGTGGCCGCTCGCCTGCCTCTTCAATTCCATTCTAGCATCCTTAGGGAAGGTGTTCCAGGACAATTTTCCTGAGTTTTGAATTCGTCCTGATGCAGCCCCTCCTGGGAAACTCGTGCGCGTCCTCTGAGGCTCCGAGTGCAGAGACCTCGTTGGCAAGTGCAGAAATGAAGGGCTGCGTTGAGTTGTCGAGAAGCAAGAACATAGCCAGCGCCTTGTGTTTGGGAGTCAGCAGCTGCTGGACTTTTGCGATTGCTATCACTGTGCACTGAAAGCCAGGACGGCCTGTGCACGTTAAAACAACTAGCTGAGCAACAGTAGCCGAAAAATCACGGCCGCTAGATAGCAGCTTACGTATTGCCCAGGAAAGAGCACTATTTTTGGAGTGTGCAGTAAAATCGTGTTTTTGGACAAGGGAGGCATAAGTGTGCTGCGCTCCTAAGCTATCTCCCTGCGAGACACACTGCCAAAGCTTTTCGCTATGATGCAGTCTAGTGCAGATGCACACTACGGCTCTCCGGAGCTGTCCGAAGCCAAGCGCCGGTGGCCGGCGTCTTTCGGCTGAAGCAGCGCTTCGGAGAGTACGGCTGCCGCTCCGCTGTTGTGTGCGCGAAGCAGCCGCTTCTCCTGCTCCGGGAGCCGGAGAGAGCTGTAGCTTGTACGAGGGCGAAGAACGTTGCTGCAGAGAGACGAAATTGTGTGCACAGCCTTGCGACTGATAGAGGACGGTGGCTAAAGCTCCCTGCCTTTTCAATGCACTGCTGGCATGCTTTATTGAAGGTGCTCCGAGACAATTTTCCTGGGTTTTGACTTCGTCCTGATGAAGCCCCTCTTGGGAAACTCGTGCTCGTTTCCGAAGGCTCGAGATGCAGAGAACTCGATGGCAGCTGCAGAAATGAAGGGCTGCGTTGAGTTGTCGAGAAGCAAGAACATAGCCAGCGCCTTGTGTTTGGCAGTCAGCAGCTGCTGGACTTTTGCGATTGCTTTCACTGTGCACTGAAAGCCAGGACGGCACGTGCACGTTAAAACAACGAGCTGGGCAAGAGTGGGCAGAAGAGAACGGGCGTCAGACAGCAGCTTACATATTACCATAGGAAGAGCAGTGTTTTTGGAGTGTGCAGCAAATGCGTGTTTCTGGACAAGGGAGGCAAAAGTGCGCTGCGCTCCTAAGCTATCTCCCTGCGAGACACACTGCCAAAGCTTTTCGCTAGGATGCAGTCTAGTGCAGACGCACACTACGGCTCTCCGGAGCTGTCCGAAGCCAAGCGCCGGTGGCCGGCGTCTTTCGGCTGAAGCAGCGCTTCGGAGCGTAGGGCTGCCGCTCCGCTGTTGTGTGCGCGAAGCAGCCGCTTCTCCTGCTCCGGGAGCCGGAGAGAGCGGTAGCTTGTACGAGGGCGAAGAACGAAGCCGCAGAGCACCCGGCTTCTCCGCGCACCCTAAGGACTGCTAGAGGACCGTGGTGGCCGCTCGCCTGCCTCTTCAATTCCATTCTAGCATCCTTAGGGAAGGTGTTCCAGGACAATTTTCCTGAGTTTTGAATTCGTCCTGATGCAGCCCCTCCTGGGAAACTCGTGCGCGTCCTCTGAGGCTCCGAGTGCAGAGACCTCGATGGCAAGTGCAGAAATGAAGGGCTGCGTTGAGTTGTCGAGAAGCAAGAACATAGCCAGCGCCTTGTGTTTGGAAGTCAGCAGCTGCTAGACTTTTGCGATTGCTATCACTGTGCACTGAAAGCCAGGACGGCCTGTGCACGTTAAAACAACTAGCTGAGCAAGAGTAATCGAAAGATCACGGCCGTCAGAAATCAGCTTATATATTGCCCTGGAAAGAGCATTGTTTTTGGAGTGTGCAGTAAAATCGTGTTTCTGGACAAGGGAGGCATAAGTGCGCTGCGCTCCTAAGCTATCTCCCTGCGAGACACACTGCCAAAGCTTTTCGCTATCATGCAGTTTAGTGCAGACGCACACTACGGCTCTCCGGAGCTGTCCGAAGCCAAGCGCCGGTGGCCGGCGTCTTTCGGCTGAAGCAGCGCTTCGGAGCGTACGGCTGCCGCTCCGCTGTTGTGTGCGCGAAGCAGCCGCTTCTCCTGCTCCGGGAGCCGGAGAGAGCGGTAGCTTGTACGAGGGCGAAGAACGAAGCCGCAGAGCACCGGTCTTCTGCGCGCACCCTAAGGACTGCTAGAGGACCGTGGTGGCCGCTCGCCTGCCTCTTCAATTCCATTCTAGCATCCTTAGGGAAGGTGTTCCAGGACAATTTTCCTGAGTTTTGAATTCGTCCTGATGCAGCCCCTCCTGGGAAACTCGTGCTCGTCCTCTGAGTCTCCGAGATGCAGAGACCTCGATGGCAACTGCAGAAATGAAGAGCTGCGTTGAGTTGTCGAGAAGCAAGAACATAGCCAGCGCCTTGTGTTTGGAAGTCAGCAGCTGCTAGACTTTTGCGATTGCTTTCACTGTGCACTGAATGCCAGGACGGCACGTGCACGTTAAAACAACTAGCTGAGCAAGAGTAGCCGAAAAGTCACGGCCGCTAGATAGCAGCTTACGTATTGCCCAGGAAAGAGCACTATTTTTGGAGTGTGCAGTAAAATCGTGTTTTTGGACAAGGGAGGCATAAGTGCGCTGCGCTCCTAAGCTATCTCCCTGCGAGACACACTGCCAAAGCTTTTCGCTATGATGCAGTCTAGTGCAGACGCACACTACGGCTCTCCGGAGCTGTCCGAAGCCAAGCGCCGGTGGCCGGCGTCTTTCGGCTGAAGCAGCGCTTCGGAGCGTAGGGCTGCCGCTCCGCTGTTGTGTGCGCGAAGCAGCCGCTTCTCCTGCTCCGGGAGCCGGAGAGAGCTGTAGCTTGTACGAGGGCGAAGAACGTTGCTGCAGAGAGACGAAATTGTGTGCACAGCCTTGCGACTGATAGAGGACGGTGGCTAAAGCTCCCTGCCTTTTCAATGCACTGCTGGCATGCTTTATTGAAGGTGCTCCGAGACAATTTTCCTGGGTTTTGACTTCGTCCTGATGAAGCCCCTCTTGGGAAACTCGTGCTCGTTTCCGAAGGCTCGAGATGCAGAGAACTCGATGGCAGCTGCAGAAATGAAGGGCTGCGTTGAGTTGTCGAGAAGCAAGAACATAGCCAGCGCCTTGTGTTTGGCAGTCAGCAGCTGCTGGACTTTTGCGATTGCTTTCACTGTGCACTGAATGCCAGGACGGCACGTGCACGTTAAAACAACGAGCTGGGCAAGAGTGGGCAGAAGAGAACGGGCGTCAGACAGCAGCTTACATATTACCATAGGAAGAGCAGTGTTTTTGGAGTGTGCAGCAAATGCGTGTTTCTGGACAAGGGAGGCAAAAGTGCGCTGCGCTCCTAAGCTATCTCCCTGCGAGACACACTGCCAAAGCTTTTCGCTAGGATGCAGTCTAGTGCAGACGCACACTACGGCTCTCCGGAGCTGTCCGAAGCCAAGCGCCGGTGGCCGGCGTCTTTCGGCTGAAGCAGCGCTTCGGAGCGTAGGGCTGCCGCTCCGCTGTTGTGTGCGCGAAGCAGCCGCTTCTCCTGCTCCGGGAGCGGAGAGAGCGGTAGCTTGTACGAGGGCGAAGAACGAAGCCGCAGAGCACCCGGCTTCTCCGCGCACCCTAAGGAGTGCTAGAGGACCGTGGTGGCCGCTCGCCTGCCTCTTCAATTCCTTTCTAGCATCCTTAGGGAAGGTGTTCCAGGACAATTTTCCTGAGTTTTGAATTCGTCCTGATGCAGCCCCTCCTGGGAAACTCGTGCGCGTCCTCTGAGGCTCCGAGTGCAGAGACCTCGTTGGCAAGTGCAGAAATGAAGGGCTGCGTTGAGTTGTCGAGAAGCAAGAACATAGCCAGCGCCTTGTGTTTGGGAGTCAGCAGCTGCTGGACTTTTGCGATTGCTATCACTGTGCACTGAAAGCCAGGACGGCCTGTGCACGTTAAAACAACTAGCTGAGCAACAGTAGCCGAAAAATCACGGCCGCTAGATAGCAGCTTACGTATTGCCCAGGAAAGAGCACTATTTTTGGAGTGTGCAGTAAAATCGTGTTTTTGGACAAGGGAGGCATAAGTGCGCTGCGCTCCTAAGCTATCTCCCTGCGAGACACACTGCCAAAGCTTTTCGCTATGATGCAGTCTAGTGCAGACGCACACTACGGCTCTCCGGAGCTGTCCGAAGCCAAGCGCCGGTGGCCGGCGTCTTTCGGCTGAAGCAGCGCTTCGGAGAGTACGGCTGCCGCTCCGCTGTTGTGTGCGCGAAGCAGCCGCTTCTCCTGCTCCGGGAGCCGGAGAGAGCTGTAGCTTGTACGAGGGCGAAGAACGTTGCTGCAGAGAGACGAAATTGTGTGCACAGCCTTGCGACTGATAGAGGACGGTGGCTAAAGCTCCCTGCCTTTTCAATGCACTGCTGGCATGCTTTATTGAAGGTGCTCCGAGACAATTTTCCTGGGTTTTGACTTCGTCCTGATGAAGCCCCTCTTGGGAAACTCGTGCTCGTTTCCGAAGGCTCGAGATGCAGAGAACTCGATGGCAGCTGCAGAAATGAAGGGCTGCGTTGAGTTGTCGAGAAGCAAGAACATAGCCAGCGCCTTGTGTTTGGCAGTCAGCAGCTGCTGGACTTTTGCGATTGCTTTCACTGTGCACTGAATGCCAGGACGGCACGTGCACGTTAAAACAACGAGCTGGGCAAGAGTGGGCAGAAGAGAACGGGCGTCAGACAGCAGCTTACATATTACCATAGGAAGAGCAGTGTTTTTGGAGTGTGCAGCAAATGCGTGTTTCTGGACAAGGGAGGCAAAAGTGCGCTGCGCTCCTAAGCTATCTCCCTGCGAGACACACTGCCAAAGCTTTTCGCTAGGATGCAGTCTAGTGCAGACGCACACTACGGCTCTCCGGAGCTGTCCGAAGCCAAGCGCCGGTGGCCGGCGTCTTTCGGCTGAAGCAGCGCTTCGGAGCGTACGGCTGCCGCTCCGCTGTTGTGTGCGCGAAGCAGCCGCTTCTCCTGCTCCGGGAGCCGGAGAGAGCGGTAGCTTGTACGAGGGCGAAGAACGAAGCCGCAGAGCACCCGGCTTCTCCGCGCACCCTAAGGACTGCTAGAGGACCGTGGTGGCCGCTCGCCTGCCTCTTCAATTCCATTCTAGCATCCTTAGGGAAGGTGTTCCAGGACAATTTTCCTGAGTTTTGAATTCGTCCTGATGCAGCCCCTCCTGGGAAACTCGTGCGCGTCCTCTGAGGCTCCGAGTGCAGAGACCTCGTTGGCAAGTGCAGAAATGAAGGGCTGCGTTGAGTTGTCGAGAAGCAAGAACATAGCCAGCGCCTTGTGTTTGGAAGTCAGCAGCTGCTAGACTTTTGCGATTGCTATCACTGTGCACTGAAAGCCAGGACGGCCTGTGCACGTTAAAACAACTAGCTGAGCAAGAGTAATCGAAAGATCACGGCCGTCAGAAATCAGCTTATATATTGCCCTGGAAAGAGCATTGTTTTTGGAGTGTGCAGTAAAATCGTGTTTCTGGACAAGGGAGGCATAAGTGCGCTGCGCTCCTAAGCTATCTCCCTGCGAGACACACTGCCAAAGCTTTTCGCTATCATGCAGTTTAGTGCAGACGCACACTACGGCTCTCCGGAGCTGTCCGAAGCCAAGCGCCGGTGGCCGGCGTCTTTCGGCTGAAGCAGCGCTTCGGAGCGTAGGGCTGCCGCTCCGCTGTTGTGTGCGCGAAGCAGCCGCTTCTCCTGCTCCGGGAGCCGGAGAGAGCAGTAGCTTGTACGAGGGCGAAGAACGAAGCCGCAGAGCACCGGCCTTCTGCGCGCACCCTAAGGACTGCTAGAGGACCGTGGTGGCCGCTCGCCTGCCTCTTCAATTCCATTCTAGCATCCTTAGGGAAGGTGTTCCAGGACAATTTTCCTGAGTTTTGAATTCGTCCTGATGCAGCCCCTCCTGGGAAACTCGTGCTCGTCCTCTGAGTCTCCGACATGCAGAGACCTCGATGGCAACTGCAGAAATGAAGAGCTGCGTTGAGTTGTCGAGAAGCAAGAACATAGCCAGCGCCTTGTGTTTGGGAGTCAGCAGCTGCTGGACTTTTGCGATTGCTATCACTGTGCACTGAAAGCCAGGACGGCCTGTGCACGTTAAAACAACTAGCTGAGCAAGAGTAGCCGAAAAATCACGGCCGCTAGATAGCAGCTTACGTATTGCCCAGGAAAGAGCACTATTTTTGGAGTGTGCAGTAAAATCGTGTTTTTGGACAAGGGAGGCATAAGTGCGCTGCGCTCCTAAGCTATCTCTCTACGAGACACACTGCCAAAGCTTTTCGCTATGATGCAGTCTAGTGCAGATGCACACTACGGCTCTCCGGAGCTGTCCGAAGCCAAGCGCCGGTGGCCGGCGTCTTTCGGCTGAAGCAGCGCTTCGGAGAGTACGGCTGCCGCTCCGCTGTTGTGTGCGCGAAGCAGCCGCTTCTCCTGCTCCGGGAGCCGGAGAGAGCTGTAGCTTGTACGAGGGCGAAGAACGTTGCTGCAGAGAGACGAAATTGTGTGCACAGCCTTGCGACTGATAGAGGACGGTGGCTAAAGCTCCCTGCCTTTTCAATGCACTGCTGGCATGCTTTATTGAAGGTGCTCCGAGACAATTTTCCTGGGTTTTGACTTCGTCCTGATGAAGCCCCTCTTGGGAAACTCGTGCTCGTTTCCGAAGGCTCGAGATGCAGAGAACTCGATGGCAGCTGCAGAAATGAAGGGCTGCGTTGAGTTGTCGAGAAGCAAGAACATAGCCAGCGCCTTGTGTTTGGCAGTCAGCAGCTGCTGGACTTTTGCGATTGCTTTCACTGTGCACTGAATGCCAGGACGGCACGTCCACGTTAAAACAACGAGCTGGGCAAGAGTGGGCAGAAGAGAACGGGCGTCAGACAGCAGCTTACATATTACCATAGGAAGAGCAGTGTTTTTGGAGTGTGCAGCAAATGCGTCTTTCTGGACAAGGGAGGCAAAAGTGCGCTGCGCTCCTAAGCTATCTCCCTGCGAGACACACTGCCAAAGCTTTTCGCTAGGATGCAGTCTAGTGCAGACGCACACTACGGCTCTCCGGAGCTGTCCGAAGCCAAGCGCCGGTGGCCGGCGTCTTTCGGCTGAAGCAGCGCTTCGGAGCGTACGGCTGCCGCTCCGCTGTTGTGTGCGCGAAGCAGCCGCTTCTCCTGCTCCGGGAGCCGGAGAGAGCGGTAGCTTGTACGAGGGCGAAGAACGAAGCCGCAGAGCACCCGGCTTCTCCGCGCACCCTAAGGACTGCTAGAGGACCGTGGTGGCCGCTCGCCTGCCTCTTCAATTCCATTCTAGCATCCTTAGGGAAGGTGTTCCAGGACAATTTTCCTGAGTTTTGAATTCGTCCTGATGCAGCCCCTCCTGGGAAACTCGTGCGCGTCCTCTGAGGCTCCGAGTGCAGAGACCTCGTTGGCAAGTGCAGAAATGAAGGGCTGCGTTGAGTTGTCGAGAAGCAAGAACATAGCCAGCGCCTTGTGTTTGGAAGTCAGCAGCTGCTAGACTTTTGCGATTGCTATCACTGTGCACTGAAAGCCAGGACGGCCTGTGCACGTTAAAACAACTAGCTGAGCAAGAGTAATCGAAAGATCACGGCCGTCAGAAATCAGCTTATATATTGCCCTGGAAAGAGCATTGTTTTTGGAGTGTGCAGTAAAATCGTGTTTCTGGACAAGGGAGGCATAAGTGCGCTGCGCTCCTAAGCTATCTCCCTGCGAGACACACTGCCAAAGCTTTTCGCTATCATGCAGTTTAGTGCAGACGCACACTACGGCTCTCCGGAGCTGTCCGAAGCCAAGCGCCGGTGGCCGGCGTCTTTCGGCTGAAGCAGCGCTTCGGAGCGTACGGCTGCCGCTCCGCTGTTGTGTGCGCGAAGCAGCCGCTTCTCCTGCTCCGGGAGCCGGAGAGAGCGGTAGCTTGTACGAGGGCGAAGAACGAAGCCGCAGAGCACCGGCCTTCTGCGCGCACCCTAAGGACTGCTAGAGGACCGTGGTGGCCGCTCGCCTGCCTCTTCAATTCCATTCTAGCATCCTTAGGGAAGGTGTTCCAGGACAATTTTCCTGAGTTTTGAATTCGTCCTGATGCAGCCCCTCCTGGGAAACTCGTGCTCGTCCTCTGTGGCTCCCACATGCAGAGACCTCGATGGCAACTGCAGAAATGAAGGGCTGCGTTGAGTTGTCGAGAAGCAAGAACATAGCCAGCGCCTTGTGTTTGGAAGTCAGCAGCTGCTAGACTTTTGCGATTGCTATCACTGTGCACTGAAAGCCAGGACGGCACGTGCACGTTAAAACAACTAGCTGAGCAAGAGTAGCCGAAAAGTCACGGCCGCTAGATAGCAGCTTACGTATTGCCCAGGAAAGAGCACTATTTTTGGAGTGTGCAGTAAAATCGTGTTTTTGGACAAGGGAGGCATAAGTGCGCTGCGCTCCTAAGCTATCTCTCTACGAGACACACTGCCAAAGCTTTTCGCTATGATGCAGTCTAGTGCAGATGCACACTACGGCTCTCCGGAGCTGTCCGAAGCCAAGCGCCGGTGGCCGGCGTCTTTCGGCTGAAGCAGCGCTTCGGAGAGTACGGCTGCCGCTCCGCTGTTGTGTGCGCGAAGCAGCCGCTTCTCCTGCTCCGGGAGCCGGAGAGAGCTGTAGCTTGTACGAGGGCGAAGAACGTTGCTGCAGAGAGACGAAATTGTGTGCACAGCCTTGCGACTGATAGAGGACGGTGGCTAAAGCTCCCTGCCTTTTCAATGCACTGCTGGCATGCTTTATTGAAGGTGCTCCGAGACAATTTTCCTGGGTTTTGACTTCGTCCTGATGAAGCCCCTCTTGGGAAACTCGTGCTCGTTTCCGAAGGCTCGAGATGCAGAGAACTCGATGGCAGCTGCAGAAATGAAGGGCTGCGTTGAGTTGTCGAGAAGCAAGAACATAGCCAGCGCCTTGTGTTTGGCAGTCAGCAGCTGCTGGACTTTTGCGATTGCTTTCACTGTGCACTGAATGCCAGGACGGCACGTCCACGTTAAAACAATGAGCTGGGCAAGAGTGGGCAGAAGAGAACGGGCGTCAGACAGCAGCTTACATATTACCATAGGAAGAGCAGTGTTTTTGGAGTGTGCAGCAAATGCGTCTTTCTGGACAAGGGAGGCAAAAGTGCGCTGCGCTCCTAAGCTATCTCCCTGCGAGACACACTGCCAAAGCTTTTCGCTAGGATGCAGTCTAGTGCAGACGCACACTACGGCTCTCCGGAGCTGTCCGAAGCCAAGCGCCGGTGGCCGGCGTCTTTCGGCTGAAGCAGCGCTTCGGAGCGTACGGCTGCCGCTCCGCTGTTGTGTGCGCGAAGCAGCCGCTTCTCCTGCTCCGGGAGCCGGAGAGAGCGGTAGCTTGTACGAGGGCGAAGAACGAAGCCGCAGAGCACCCGGCTTCTCCGCGCACCCTAAGGACTGCTAGAGGACCGTGGTGGCCGCTCGCCTGCCTCTTCAATTCCATTCTAGCATCCTTAGGGAAGGTGTTCCAGGACAATTTTCCTGAGTTTTGAATTCGTCCTGATGCAGCCCCTCCTGGGAAACTCGTGCGCGTCCTCTGAGGCTCCGAGTGCAGAGACCTCGTTGGCAAGTGCAGAAATGAAGGGCTGCGTTGAGTTGTCGAGAAGCAAGAACATAGCCAGCGCCTTGTGTTTGGAAGTCAGCAGCTGCTAGACTTTTGCGATTGCTATCACTGTGCACTGAAAGCCAGGACGGCCTGTGCACGTTAAAACAACTAGCTGAGCAAGAGTAATCGAAAGATCACGGCCGTCAGAAATCAGCTTATATATTGCCCTGGAAAGAGCATTGTTTTTGGAGTGTGCAGTAAAATCGTGTTTCTGGACAAGGGAGGCATAAGTGCGCTGCGCTCCTAAGCTATCTCCCTGCGAGACACACTGCCAAAGCTTTTCGCTATGATGCAGTTTAGTGCAGACGCACACTACGGCTCTCCGGAGCTGTCCGAAGCCAAGCGCCGGTGGCCGGCGTCTTTCGGCTGAAGCAGCGCTTCGGAGCGTACGGCTGCCGCTCCGCTGTTGTGTGCGCGAAGCAGCCGCTTCTCCTGTTTCGGGAGCCGGAGAGAGCGGTAGCTTGTACGAGGGCGAAGAACGAAGCCGCAGAGCACCGGCCTTCTGCGCGCACCCTAAGGACTGCTAGAGGACCGTGGTGGCCGCTCGCCTGCCTCTTCAATTCCATTCTAGCATCCTTAGGGAAGGTGTTCCAGGACAATTTTCCTGAGTTTTGAATTCGTCCTGATGCAGCCCCTCCTGGGAAACTCGTGCTCGTCCTCTGTGGCTCCCACATGCAGAGACCTCGATGGCAACTGCAGAAATGAAGGGCTGCGTTGAGTTGTCGAGAAGCAAGAACATAGCCAGCGCCTTGTGTTTGGAAGTCAGCAGCTGCTAGACTTTTGCGATTGCTATCACTGTGCACTGAAAGCCAGGACGGCACGTGCACGTTAAAACAACTAGCTGAGCAACAGTAGCCGAAAAATCACGGCCGCTAGATAGCAGCTTACGTATTGCCCAGGAAAGAGCACTATTTTTGGAGTGTGCAGTAAAATCGTGTTTTTGGACAAGGGAGGCATAAGTGCGCTGCGCTCCTAAGCTATCTCCCTGCGAGACACACTGCCAAAGCTTTTCGCTATGATGCAGTCTAGTGCAGATGCACACTACGGCTCTCCGGAGCTGTCCGAAGCCAAGCGCCGGTGGCCGGCGTCTTTCGGCTGAAGCAGCGCTTCGGAGAGTACGGCTGCCGCTCCGCTGTTGTGTGCGCGAAGCAGCCGCTTCTCCTGCTCCGGGAGCCGGAGAGAGCTGTAGCTTGTACGAGGGCGAAGAACGTTGCTGCAGAGAGACGAAATTGTGTGCACAGCCTTGCGACTGATAGAGGACGGTGGCTAAAGCTCCCTGCCTTTTCAATGCACTGCTGGCATGCTTTATTGAAGGTGCTCCGAGACAATTTTCCTGGGTTTTGACTTCGTCCTGATGAAGCCCCTCTTGGGAAACTCGTGCTCGTTTCCGAAGGCTCGAGATGCAGAGAACTCGATGGCAGCTGCAGAAATGAAGGGCTGCGTTGAGTTGTCGAGAAGCAAGAACATAGCCAGCGCCTTGTGTTTGGCAGTCAGCAGCTGCTGGACTTTTGCGATTGCTTTCACTGTGCACTGAATGCCAGGACGGCACGTGCACGTTAAAACAACGAGCTGGGCAAGAGTGGGCAGAAGAGAACGGGCGTCAGACAGCAGCTTACATATTACCATAGGAAGAGCAGTGTTTTTGGAGTGTGCAGCAAATGCGTGTTTCTGGACAAGGGAGGCAAAAGTGCGCTGCGCTCCTAAGCTATCTCCCTGCGAGACACACTGCCAAAGCTTTTCGCTAGGATGCAGTCTAGTGCAGACGCACACTACGGCTCTCCGGAGCTGTCCGAAGCCAAGCGCCGGTGGCCGGCGTCTTTCGGCTGAAGCAGCGCTTCGGAGCGTAGGGCTGCCGCTCCGCTGTTGTGTGCGCGAAGCAGCCGCTTCTCCTGCTCCGGGAGCGGAGAGAGCGGTAGCTTGTACGAGGGCGAAGAACGAAGCCGCAGAGCACCCGGCTTCTCCGCGCACCCTAAGGAGTGCTAGAGGACCGTGGTGGCCGCTCGCCTGCCTCTTCAATTCCTTTCTAGCATCCTTAGGGAAGGTGTTCCAGGACAATTTTCCTGAGTTTTGAATTCGTCCTGATGCAGCCCCTCCTGGGAAACTCGTGCGCGTCCTCTGAGGCTCCGAGTGCAGAGACCTCGTTGGCAAGTGCAGAAATGAAGGGCTGCGTTGAGTTGTCGAGAAGCAAGAACATAGCCAGCGCCTTGTGTTTGGGAGTCAGCAGCTGCTGGACTTTTGCGATTGCTATCACTGTGCACTGAAAGCCAGGACGGCCTGTGCACGTTAAAACAACTAGCTGAGCAACAGTAGCCGAAAAATCACGGCCGCTAGATAGCAGCTTACGTATTGCCCAGGAAAGAGCACTATTTTTGGAGTGTGCAGTAAAATCGTGTTTTTGGACAAGGGAGGCATAAGTGCGCTGCGCTCCTAAGCTATCTCCCTGCGAGACACACTGCCAAAGCTTTTCGCTATGATGCAGTCTAGTGCAGACGCACACTACGGCTCTCCGGAGCTGTCCGAAGCCAAGCGCCGGTGGCCGGCGTCTTTCGGCTGAAGCAGCGCTTCGGAGAGTACGGCTGCCGCTCCGCTGTTGTGTGCGCGAAGCAGCCGCTTCTCCTGCTCCGGGAGCCGGAGAGAGCTGTAGCTTGTACGAGGGCGAAGAACGTTGCTGCAGAGAGACGAAATTGTGTGCACAGCCTTGCGACTGATAGAGGACGGTGGCTAAAGCTCCCTGCCTTTTCAATGCACTGCTGGCATGCTTTATTGAAGGTGCTCCGAGACAATTTTCCTGGGTTTTGACTTCGTCCTGATGAAGCCCCTCTTGGGAAACTCGTGCTCGTTTCCGAAGGCTCGAGATGCAGAGAACTCGATGGCAGCTGCAGAAATGAAGGGCTGCGTTGAGTTGTCGAGAAGCAAGAACATAGCCAGCGCCTTGTGTTT
The DNA here is from genome assembly GCF_046129695.1 of Lonchura striata. Taxonomy (NCBI): domain Eukaryota; kingdom Metazoa; phylum Chordata; class Aves; order Passeriformes; family Estrildidae; genus Lonchura; species Lonchura striata. The sequence continues at coordinate 10,136,034 of NC_134626.1, read as the reverse complement.
GGCAGTCAGCAGCTGCTGGACTTTTGCGATTGCTTTCACTGTGCACTGAATGCCAGGACGGCACGTGCACGTTAAAACAACGAGCTGAGCAAGAGTGGGCAGAAGAGAACGGGCGTCAGACAGCAGCTTACATATTACCATAGGAAGAGCAGTGTTTTTGGAGTGTGCAGCAAATGCGTGTTTCTGGACAAGGGAGGCAAAAGTGCGCTGCGCTCCTAAGCTATCTCCCTGCGAGACACACTGCCAAAGCTTTTCGCTAGGATGCAGTCTAGTGCAGACGCACACTACGGCTCTCCGGAGCTGTCCGAAGCCAAGCGCCGGTGGCCGGCGTCTTTCGGCTGAAGCAGCGCTTCGGAGCGTACGGCTGCCGCTCCGCTGTTGTGTGCGCGAAGCAGCCGCTTCTCCTGCTCCGGGAGCCGGAGAGAGCGGTAGCTTGTACGAGGGCGAAGAACGAAGCCGCAGAGCACCCGGCTTCTCCGCGCACCCTAAGGACTGCTAGAGGACCGTGGTGGCCGCTCGCCTGCCTCTTCAATTCCATTCTAGCATCCTTAGGGAAGGTGTTCCAGGACAATTTTCCTGAGTTTTGAATTCGTCCTGATGCAGCCCCTCCTGGGAAACTCGTGCGCGTCCTCTGAGGCTCCGAGTGCAGAGACCTCGTTGGCAAGTGCAGAAATGAAGGGCTGCGTTGAGTTGTCGAGAAGCAAGAACATAGCCAGCGCCTTGTGTTTGGAAGTCAGCAGCTGCTAGACTTTTGCGATTGCTATCACTGTGCACTGAAAGCCAGGACGGCCTGTGCACGTTAAAACAACTAGCTGAGCAAGAGTAATCGAAAGATCACGGCCGTCAGAAATCAGCTTATATATTGCCCTGGAAAGAGCATTGTTTTTGGAGTGTGCAGTAAAATCGTGTTTCTGGACAAGGGAGGCATAAGTGCGCTGCGCTCCTAAGCTATCTCCCTGCGAGACACACTGCCAAAGCTTTTCGCTATCATGCAGTTTAGTGCAGACGCACACTACGGCTCTCCGGAGCTGTCCGAAGCCAAGCGCCGGTGGCCGGCGTCTTTCGGCTGAAGCAGCGCTTCGGAGCGTAGGGCTGCCGCTCCGCTGTTGTGTGCGCGAAGCAGCCGCTTCTCCTGCTCCGGGAGCCGGAGAGAGCAGTAGCTTGTACGAGGGCGAAGAACGAAGCCGCAGAGCACCGGCCTTCTGCGCGCACCCTAAGGACTGCTAGAGGACCGTGGTGGCCGCTCGCCTGCCTCTTCAATTCCATTCTAGCATCCTTAGGGAAGGTGTTCCAGGACAATTTTCCTGAGTTTTGAATTCGTCCTGATGCAGCCCCTCCTGGGAAACTCGTGCTCGTCCTCTGAGTCTCCGACATGCAGAGACCTCGATGGCAACTGCAGAAATGAAGAGCTGCGTTGAGTTGTCGAGAAGCAAGAACATAGCCAGCGCCTTGTGTTTGGGAGTCAGCAGCTGCTGGACTTTTGCGATTGCTATCACTGTGCACTGAAAGCCAGGACGGCCTGTGCACGTTAAAACAACTAGCTGAGCAAGAGTAGCCGAAAAATCACGGCCGCTAGATAGCAGCTTACGTATTGCCCAGGAAAGAGCACTATTTTTGGAGTGTGCAGTAAAATCGTGTTTTTGGACAAGGGAGGCATAAGTGCGCTGCGCTCCTAAGCTATCTCTCTACGAGACACACTGCCAAAGCTTTTCGCTATGATGCAGTCTAGTGCAGATGCACACTACGGCTCTCCGGAGCTGTCCGAAGCCAAGCGCCGGTGGCCGGCGTCTTTCGGCTGAAGCAGCGCTTCGGAGAGTACGGCTGCCGCTCCGCTGTTGTGTGCGCGAAGCAGCCGCTTCTCCTGCTCCGGGAGCCGGAGAGAGCTGTAGCTTGTACGAGGGCGAAGAACGTTGCTGCAGAGAGACGAAATTGTGTGCACAGCCTTGCGACTGATAGAGGACGGTGGCTAAAGCTCCCTGCCTTTTCAATGCACTGCTGGCATGCTTTATTGAAGGTGCTCCGAGACAATTTTCCTGGGTTTTGACTTCGTCCTGATGAAGCCCCTCTTGGGAAACTCGTGCTCGTTTCCGAAGGCTCGAGATGCAGAGAACTCGATGGCAGCTGCAGAAATGAAGGGCTGCGTTGAGTTGTCGAGAAGCAAGAACATAGCCAGCGCCTTGTGTTTGGCAGTCAGCAGCTGCTGGACTTTTGCGATTGCTTTCACTGTGCACTGAATGCCAGGACGGCACGTCCACGTTAAAACAATGAGCTGGGCAAGAGTGGGCAGAAGAGAACGGGCGTCAGACAGCAGCTTACATATTACCATAGGAAGAGCAGTGTTTTTGGAGTGTGCAGCAAATGCGTCTTTCTGGACAAGGGAGGCAAAAGTGCGCTGCGCTCCTAAGCTATCTCCCTGCGAGACACACTGCCAAAGCTTTTCGCTAGGATGCAGTCTAGTGCAGACGCACACTACGGCTCTCCGGAGCTGTCCGAAGCCAAGCGCCGGTGGCCGGCGTCTTTCGGCTGAAGCAGCGCTTCGGAGCGTACGGCTGCCGCTCCGCTGTTGTGTGCGCGAAGCAGCCGCTTCTCCTGCTCCGGGAGCCGGAGAGAGCGGTAGCTTGTACGAGGGCGAAGAACGAAGCCGCAGAGCACCCGGCTTCTCCGCGCACCCTAAGGACTGCTAGAGGACCGTGGTGGCCGCTCGCCTGCCTCTTCAATTCCATTCTAGCATCCTTAGGGAAGGTGTTCCAGGACAATTTTCCTGAGTTTTGAATTCGTCCTGATGCAGCCCCTCCTGGGAAACTCGTGCGCGTCCTCTGAGGCTCCGAGTGCAGAGACCTCGTTGGCAAGTGCAGAAATGAAGGGCTGCGTTGAGTTGTCGAGAAGCAAGAACATAGCCAGCGCCTTGTGTTTGGAAGTCAGCAGCTGCTAGACTTTTGCGATTGCTATCACTGTGCACTGAAAGCCAGGACGGCCTGTGCACGTTAAAACAACTAGCTGAGCAAGAGTAATCGAAAGATCACGGCCGTCAGAAATCAGCTTATATATTGCCCTGGAAAGAGCATTGTTTTTGGAGTGTGCAGTAAAATCGTGTTTCTGGACAAGGGAGGCATAAGTGCGCTGCGCTCCTAAGCTATCTCCCTGCGAGACACACTGCCAAAGCTTTTCGCTATGATGCAGTTTAGTGCAGACGCACACTACGGCTCTCCGGAGCTGTCCGAAGCCAAGCGCCGGTGGCCGGCGTCTTTCGGCTGAAGCAGCGCTTCGGAGCGTACGGCTGCCGCTCCGCTGTTGTGTGCGCGAAGCAGCCGCTTCTCCTGCTCCGGGAGCCGGAGAGAGCGGTAGCTTGTACGAGGGCGAAGAACGAAGCCGCACAGCACCGGCCTTCTGCGCGCACCCTAAGGACTGCTAGAGGACCGTGGTGGCCGCTCGCCTGCCTCTTCAATTCCATTCTAGCATCCTTAGGGAAGGTGTTCCAGGACAATTTTCCTGAGTTTTGAATTCGTCCTGATGCAGCCCCTCCTGGGAAACTCGTGCTCGTCCTCTGTGGCTCCCACATGCAGAGACCTCGATGGCAACTGCAGAAATGAAGGGCTGCGTTGAGTTGTCGAGAAGCAAGAACATAGCCAGCGCCTTGTGTTTGGAAGTCAGCAGCTGCTAGACTTTTGCGATTGCTATCACTGTGCACTGAAAGCCAGGACGGCACGTGCACGTTAAAACAACTAGCTGAGCAAGAGTAGCCGAAAAGTCACGGCCGCTAGATAGCAGCTTACGTATTGCCCAGGAAAGAGCACTATTTTTGGAGTGTGCAGTAAAATCGTGTTTTTGGACAAGGGAGGCATAAGTGCGCTGCGCTCCTAAGCTATCTCCCTGCGAGACACACTGCCAAAGCTTTTCGCTATGATGCAGTCTAGTGCAGACGCACACTACGGCTCTCCGGAGCTGTCCGAAGCCAAGCGCCGGTGGCCGGCGTCTTTCGGCTGAAGCAGCGCTTCGGAGCGTAGGGCTGCCGCTCCGCTGTTGTGTGCGCGAAGCAGCCGCTTCTCCTGCTCCGGGAGCCGGAGAGAGCTGTAGCTTGTACGAGGGCGAAGAACGTTGCTGCAGAGAGACGAAATTGTGTGCACAGCCTTGCGACTGATAGAGGACGGTGGCTAAAGCTCCCTGCCTTTTCAATGCACTGCTGGCATGCTTTATTGAAGGTGCTCCGAGACAATTTTCCTGGGTTTTGACTTCGTCCTGATGAAGCCCCTCTTGGGAAACTCGTGCTCGTTTCCGAAGGCTCGAGATGCAGAGAACTCGATGGCAGCTGCAGAAATGAAGGGCTGCGTTGAGTTGTCGAGAAGCAAGAACATAGCCAGCGCCTTGTGTTTGGCAGTCAGCAGCTGCTGGACTTTTGCGATTGCTTTCACTGTGCACTGAATGCCAGGACGGCACGTGCACGTTAAAACAACGAGCTGGGCAAGAGTGGGCAGAAGAGAACGGGCGTCAGACAGCAGCTTACATATTACCATAGGAAGAGCAGTGTTTTTGGAGTGTGCAGCAAATGCGTCTTTCTGGACAAGGGAGGCAAAAGTGCGCTGCGCTCCTAAGCTATCTCCCTGCGAGACACACTGCCAAAGCTTTTCGCTAGGATGCAGTCTAGTGCAGACGCACACTACGGCTCTCCGGAGCTGTCCGAAGCCAAGCGCCGGTGGCCGGCGTCTTTCGGCTGAAGCAGCGCTTCGGAGCGTAGGGCTGCCGCTCCGCTGTTGTGTGCGCGAAGCAGCCGCTTCTCCTGCTCCGGGTGCGGAGAGAGCGGTAGCTTGTACGAGGGCGAAGAACGAAGCCGCAGAGCACCCGGCTTCTCCGCGCACCCTAAGGAGTGCTAGAGGACCGTGGTGGCCGCTCGCCTGCCTCTTCAATTCCTTTCTAGCATCCTTAGGGAAGGTGTTCCAGGACAATTTTCCTGAGTTTTGAATTCGTCCTGATGCAGCCCCTCCTGGGAAACTCGTGCGCGTCCTCTGAGGCTCCGAGTGCAGAGACCTCGTTGGCAAGTGCAGAAATGAAGGGCTGCGTTGAGTTGTCGAGAAGCAAGAACATAGCCAGCGCCTTGTGTTTGGGAGTCAGCAGCTGCTGGACTTTTGCGATTGCTATCACTGTGCACTGAAAGCCAGGACGGCCTGTGCACGTTAAAACAACTAGCTGAGCAACAGTAGCCGAAAAATCACGGCCGCTAGATAGCAGCTTACGTATTGCCCAGGAAAGAGCACTATTTTTGGAGTGTGCAGTAAAATCGTGTTTTTGGACAAGGGAGGCATAAGTGCGCTGCGCTCCTAAGCTATCTCCCTGCGAGACACACTGCCAAAGCTTTTCGCTAGGATGCAGTCTAGTGCAGACGCACACTACGGCTCTCCGGAGCTGTCCGAAGCCAAGCGCCGGTGGCCGGCGTCTTTCGGCTGAAGCAGCGCTTCGGAGAGTACGGCTGCCGCTCCGCTGTTGTGTGCGCGAAGCAGCCTCTTCTCCTGCTCCGGGAGCCGGAGAGAGCTGTAGCTTGTACGAGGGCGAAGAACGTTGCTGCAGAGAGACGAAATTGTGTGCACAGCCTTGCGACTGATAGAGGACGGTGGCTAAAGCTCCCTGCCTTTTCAATGCACTGCTGGCATGCTTTATTGAAGGTGCTCCGAGACAATTTTCCTGGGTTTTGACTTCGTCCTGATGAAGCCCCTCTTGGGAAACTCGTGCTCGTTTCCGAAGGCTCGAGATGCAGAGAACTCGATGGCAGCTGCAGAAATGAAGGGCTGCGTTGAGTTGTCGAGAAGCAAGAACATAGCCAGCGCCTTGTGTTTGGCAGTCAGCAGCTGCTGGACTTTTGCGATTGCTTTCACTGTGCACTGAATGCCAGGACGGCACGTGCACGTTAAAACAACGAGCTGGGCAAGAGTGGGCAGAAGAGAACGGGCGTCAGACAGCAGCTTACATATTACCATAGGAAGAGCAGTGTTTATGGAGTGTGCAGCAAATGCGTGTTTCTGGACAAGGGAGGCAAAAGTGCGCTGCGCTCCTAAGCTATCTCCCTGCGAGACACACTGCCAAAGCTTTTCGCTAGGATGCAGTCTAGTGCAGACGCACACTACGGCTCTCCGGAGCTGTCCGAAGCCAAGCGCCGGTGGCCGGCGTCTTTCGGCTGAAGCAGCGCTTCGGAGCGTACGGCTGCCGCTCCGCTGTTGTGTGCGCGAAGCAGCCGCTTCTCCTGCTCCGGGAGCCGGAGAGAGCGGTAGCTTGTACGAGGGCGAAGAACGAAGCCGCAGAGCACCCGGCTTCTCCGCGCACCCTAAGGACTGCTAGAGGACCGTGGTGGCCGCTCGCCTGCCTCTTCAATTCCATTCTAGCATCCTTAGGGAAGGTGTTCCAGGACAATTTTCCTGAGTTTTGAATTCGTCCTGATGCAGCCCCTCCTGGGAAACTCGTGCGCGTCCTCTGAGGCTCCGAGTGCAGAGACCTCGTTGGCAAGTGCAGAAATGAAGGGCTGCGTTGAGTTGTCGAGAAGCAAGAACATAGCCAGCGCCTTGTGTTTGGAAGTCAGCAGCTGCTAGACTTTTGCGATTGCTATCACTGTGCACTGAAAGCCAGGACGGCCTGTGCACGTTAAAACAACTAGCTGAGCAAGAGTAATCGAAAGATCACGGCCGTCAGAAATCAGCTTATATATTGCCCTGGAAAGAGCATTGTTTTTGGAGTGTGCAGTAAAATCGTGTTTCTGGACAAGGGAGGCATAAGTGCGCTGCGCTCCTAAGCTATCTCCCTGCGAGACACACTGCCAAAGCTTTTCGCTATCATGCAGTTTAGTGCAGACGCACACTACGGCTCTCCGGAGCTGTCCGAAGCCAAGCGCCGGTGGCCGGCGTCTTTCGGCTGAAGCAGCGCTTCGGAGCGTACGGCTGCCGCTCCGCTGTTGTGTGCGCGAAGCAGCCGCTTCTCCTGCTCCGGGAGCCGGAGAGAGCGGTAGCTTGTACGAGGGCGAAGAACGAAGCCGCAGAGCACCGGCCTTCTGCGCGCACCCTAAGGACTGCTAGAGGACCGTGGTGGCCGCTCGCCTGCCTCTTCAATTCCATTCTAGCATCCTTAGGGAAGGTGTTCCAGGACAATTTTCCTGAGTTTTGAATTCGTCCTGATGCAGCCCCTCCTGGGAAACTCGTGCTCGTCCTCTGAGTCTCCGACATGCAGAGACCTCGATGGCAACTGCAGAAATGAAGAGCTGCGTTGAGTTGTCGAGAAGCAAGAACATAGCCAGCGCCTTGTGTTTGGGAGTCAGCAGCTGCTGGACTTTTGCGATTGCTATCACTGTGCACTGAAAGCCAGGATGGCCTGTGCACGTTAAAACAACTAGCTGAGCAAGAGTAGCCGAAAAATCACGGCCGCTAGATAGCAGCTTACGTATTGCCCAGGAAAGAGCACTATTTTTGGAGTGTGCAGTAAAATCGTGTTTTTGGACAAGGGAGGCATAAGTGCGCTGCGCTCCTAAGCTATCTCTCTGCGAGACACACTGCCAAAGCTTTTCGCTATGATGCAGTCTAGTGCAGATGCACACTACGGCTCTCCGGAGCTGTCCGAAGCCAAGCGCCGGTGGCCGGCATCTTTCGGCTGAAGCAGCGCTTCGGAGAGTACGGCTGCCGCTCCGCTGTTGTGTGCGCGAAGCAGCCGCTTCTCCTGCTCCGGGAGCCGGAGAGAGCTGTAGCTTGTACGAGGGCGAAGAACGTTGCTGCAGAGAGACGAAATTGTGTGCACAGCCTTGCGACTGATAGAGGACGGTGGCTAAAGCTCCCTGCCTTTTCAATGCACTGCTGGCATGCTTTATTGAAGGTGCTCCGAGACAATTTTCCTGGGTTTTGACTTCGTCCTGATGAAGCCCCTCTTGGGAAACTCGTGCTCGTTTCCGAAGGCTCGAGATGCAGAGAACTCGATGGCAGCTGCAGAAATGAAGGGCTGCGTTGAGTTGTCGAGAAGCAAGAACATAGCCAGCGCCTTGTGTTTGGCAGTCAGCAGCTGCTGGACTTTTGCGATTGCTTTCACTGTGCACTGAATGCCAGGACGGCACGTCCACGTTAAAACAACGAGCTGGGCAAGAGTGGGCAGAAGAGAACGGGCGTCAGACAGCAGCTTACATATTACCATAGGAAGAGCAGTGTTTTTGGAGTGTGCAGCAAATGCGTCTTTCTGGACAAGGGAGGCAAAAGTGCGCTGCGCTCCTAAGCTATCTCCCTGCGAGACACACTGCCAAAGCTTTTCGCTAGGATGCAGTCTAGTGCAGACGCACACTACGGCTCTCCGGAGCTGTCCGAAGCCAAGCGCCGGTGGCCGGCGTCTTTCGGCTGAAGCAGCGCTTCGGAGCGTACGGCTGCCGCTCCGCTGTTGTGTGCGCGAAGCAGCCGCTTCTCCTGCTCCGGGAGCCGGAGAGAGCGGTAGCTTGTACGAGGGCGAAGAACGAAGCCGCAGAGCACCCGGCTTCTCCGCGCACCCTAAGGACTGCTAGAGGACCGTGGTGGCCGCTCGCCTGCCTCTTCAATTCCATTCTAGCATCCTTAGGGAAGGTGTTCCAGGACAATTTTCCTGAGTTTTGAATTCGTCCTGATGCAGCCCCTCCTGGGAAACTCGTGCGCGTCCTCTGAGGCTCCGAGTGCAGAGACCTCGTTGGCAAGTGCAGAAATGAAGGGCTGCGTTGAGTTGTCGAGAAGCAAGAACATAGCCAGCGCCTTGTGTTTGGAAGTCAGCAGCTGCTAGACTTTTGCGATTGCTATCACTGTGCACTGAAAGCCAGGACGGCCTGTGCACGTTAAAACAACTAGCTGAGCAAGAGTAATCGAAAGATCACGGCCGTCAGAAATCAGCTTATATATTGCCCTGGAAAGAGCAGTGTTTTTGGAGTGTGCAGTAAAATCGTGTTTCTGGACAAGGGAGGCATAAGTGCGCTGCGCTCCTAAGCTATCTCCCTGCGAGACACACTGCCAAAGCTTTTCGCTAGGATGCAGTCTAGTGCAGACGCACACTACGGCTCTCCGGAGCTGTCCGAAGCCAAGCGCCGGTGGCCGGCGTCTTTCGGCTGAAGCAGCGCTTCGGAGAGTACGGCTGCCGCTCCGCTGTTGTGTGCGCGAAGCAGCCGCTTCTCCTGCTCCGGGAGCCGGAGAGAGCGGTAGCTTGTACGAGGGCGAAGAACGAAGCCGCAGAGCACCGGCCTTCTGCGCGCACCCTAAGGACTGCTAGAGGACCGTGGTGGCCGCTCGCCTGCCTCTTCAATTCCATTCTAGCATCCTTAGGGAAGGTGTTCCAGGACAATTTTCCTGAGTTTTGAATTCGTCCTGATGCAGCCCCTCCTGGGAAACTCGTGCTCGTCCTCTGAGTCTCCGACATGCAGAGACCTCGATGGCAACTGCAGAAATGAAGGGCTGCGTTGAGTTGTCGAGAAGCAAGAACATAGCCAGCGCCTTGTGTTTGGAAGTCAGCAGCTGCTAGACTTTTGCGATTGCTATCACTGTGCACTGAAAGCCAGGACGGCACGTGCACGTTAAAACAACTAGCTGAGCAAGAGTAGCCGAAAAGTCACGGCCGCTAGATAGCAGCTTACGTATTGCCCAGGAAAGAGCACTATTTTTGGAGTGTGCAGTAAAATCGTGTTTTTGGACAAGGGAGGCATAAGTGCGCTGCGCTCCTAAGCTATCTCCCTGCGAGACACACTGCCAAAGCTTTTCGCTATGATGCAGTCTAGTGCAGACGCACACTACGGCTCTCCGGAGCTGTCCGAAGCCAAGCGCCGGTGGCCGGCGTCTTTCGGCTGAAGCAGCGCTTCGGAGCGTAGGGCTGCCGCTCCGCTGTTGTGTGCGCGAAGCAGCCGCTTCTCCTGCTCCGGGAGCCGGAGAGAGCTGTAGCTTGTACGAGGGCGAAGAACGAAGCCGCAGAGCACCCGGCTTCTCCGCGCACCCTAAGGACTGCTAGAGGACCGTGGTGGCCGCTCGCCTGCCTCTTCAATTCCATTCTAGCATCCTTAGGGAAGGTGTTCCAGGACAATTTTCCTGAGTTTTGAATTCGTCCTGATGCAGCCCCTCCTGGGAAACTCGTGCGCGTCCTCTGAGGCTCCGAGTGCAGAGACCTCGTTGGCAAGTGCAGAAATGAAGGGCTGCGTTGAGTTGTCGAGAAGCAAGAACATAGCCAGCGCCTTGTGTTTGGAAGTCAGCAGCTGCTAGACTTTTGCGATTGCTATCACTGTGCACTGAAAGCCAGGACGGCCTGTGCACGTTAAAACAACTAGCTGAGCAAGAGTAATCGAAAGATCACGGCCGTCAGAAATCAGCTTATATATTGCCCTGGAAAGAGCATTGTTTTTGGAGTGTGCAGTAAAATCGTGTTTCTGGACAAGGGAGGCATAAGTGCGCTGCGCTCCTAAGCTATCTCCCTGCGAGACACACTGCCAAAGCTTTTCGCTATCATGCAGTCTAGTGCAGACGCACACTACGGCTCTCCGGAGCTGTCCGAAGCCAAGCGCCGGTGGCCGGCGTCTTTCGGCTGAAGCAGCGCTTCGGAGCGTACGGCTGCCGCTCCGCTGTTGTGTGCGCGAAGCAGCCGCTTCTCCTGCTCCGGGAGCCGGAGAGAGCGGTAGCTTGTACGAGGGCGAAGAACGAAGCCGCAGAGCACCGGCCTTCTGCGCGCACCCTAAGGACTGCTAGAGGACCGTGGTGGCCGCTCGCCTGCCTCTTCAATTCCATTCTAGCATCCTTAGGGAAGGTGTTCCAGGACAATTTTCCTGAGTTTTGAATTCGTCCTGATGCAGCCCCTCCTGGGAAACTCGTGCTCGTCCTCTGAGTCTCCGACATGCAGAGACCTCGATGGCAACTGCAGAAATGAAGAGCTGCGTTGAGTTGTCGAGAAGCAAGAACATAGCCAGCGCCTTGTGTTTGGGAGTCAGCAGCTGCTGGACTTTTGCGATTGCTATCACTGTGCACTGAAAGCCAGGACGGCCTGTGCACGTTAAAACAACTAGCTGAGCAAGAGTAGCCGAAAAATCACGGCCGCTAGATAGCAGCTTACGTATTGCCCAGGAAAGAGCACTATTTTTGGAGTGTGCAGTAAAATCGTGTTTTTGGACAAGGGAGGCATAAGTGCGCTGCGCTCCTAAGCTATCTCTCTGCGAGACACACTGCCAAAGCTTTTCGCTATGATGCAGTCTAGTGCAGACGCACACTACGGCTCTCCGGAGCTGTCCGAAGCCAAGCGCCGGTGGCCGGCGTCTTTCGGCTGAAGCAGCGCTTCGGAGAGTACGGCTGCCGCTCCGCTGTTGTGTGCGCGAAGCAGCCTCTTCTCCTGCTCCGGGAGCCGGAGAGAGCTGTAGCTTGTACGAGGGCGAAGAACGTTGCTGCAGAGAGACGAAATTGTGTGCACAGCCTTGCGACTGATAGAGGACGGTGGCTAAAGCTCCCTGCCTTTTCAATGCACTGCTGGCATGCTTTATTGAAGGTGCTCCGAGACAATTTTCCTGGGTTTTGACTTCGTCCTGATGAAGCCCCTCTTGGGAAACTCGTGCTCGTTTCCGAAGGCTCGAGATGCAGAGAACTCGATGGCAGCTGCAGAAATGAAGGGCTGCGTTGAGTTGTCGAGAAGCAAGAACATAGCCAGCGCCTTGTGTTTGGCAGTCAGCAGCTGCTGGACTTTTGCGATTGCTTTCACTGTGCACTGAATGCCAGGACGGCACGTGCACGTTAAAACAACGAGCTGGGCAAGAGTGGGCAGAAGAGAACGGGCGTCAGACAGCAGCTTACATATTACCATAGGAAGAGCAGTGTTTTTGGAGTGTGCAGCAAATGCGTGTTTCTGGACAAGGGAGGCAAAAGTGCGCTGCGCTCCTAAGCTATCTCCCTGCGAGACACACTGCCAAAGCTTTTCGCTATCATGCAGTTTAGTGCAGACGCACACTACGGCTCTCCGGAGCTGTCCGAAGCCAAGCGCCGGTGGCCGGCGTCTTTCGGCTGAAGCAGCGCTTCGGAGCGTACGGCTGCCGCTCCGCTGTTGTGTGCGCGAAGCAGCCGCTTCTCCTGCTCCGGGAGCCGGAGAGAGCGGTAGCTTGTACGAGGGCGAAGAACGAAGCCGCAGAGCACCCGGCTTCTCCGCGCACCCTAAGGACTGCTAGAGGACCGTGGTGGCCGCTCGCCTGCCTCTTCAATTCCATTCTAGCATCCTTAGGGAAGGTGTTCCAGGACAATTTTCCTGAGTTTTGAATTCGTCCTGATGCAGCCCCTCCTGGGAAACTCGTGCGCGTCCTCTGAGGCTCCGAGTGCAGAGACCTCGTTGGCAAGTGCAGAAATGAAGGGCTGCGTTGAGTTGTCGAGAAGCAAGAACATAGCCAGCGCCTTGTGTTTGGAAGTCAGCAGCTGCTAGACTTTTGCGATTGCTATCACTGTGCACTGAAAGCCAGGACGGCACGTGCACGTTAAAACAACTAGCTGAGCAAGAGTAGCCGAAAAGTCACGGCCGCTAGATAGCAGCTTACGTATTGCCCAGGAAAGAGCACTATTTTTGGAGTGTGCAGTAAAATCGTGTTTCTGGACAACGGAGGCATAAGTGCGCTGCGCTCCTAAGCTATCTCCCTGCGAGACACACTGCCAAAGCTTTTCGCTATGATGCAGTCTAGTGCAGACGCACACTACGGCTCTCCGGAGCTGTCCGAAGCCAAGCGCCGGTGGCCGGCGTCTTTCGGCTGAAGCAGCGCTTCGGAGCGTACGGCTGCCGCTCCGCTGTTGTGTGCGCGAAGCAGCCGCTTCTCCTGCTCCGGGAGCCGGAGAGAGCGGTAGCTTGTACGAGGGCGAAGAACGAAGCCGCAGAGCACCGGCCTTCTGCGCGCACCCTAAGGACTGCTAGAGGACCGTGGTGGCCGCTCGCCTGCCTCTTCAATTCCATTCTAGCATCCTTAGGGAAGGTGTTCCAGGACAATTTTCCTGAGTTTTGAATTCGTCCTGATGCAGCCCCTCCTGGGAAACTCGTGCTCGTCCTCTGAGTCTCCGAGATGCAGAGACCTCGATGGCAACTGCAGAAATGAAGGGCTGCGTTGAGTTGTCGAGAAGCAAGAACATAGCCAGCGCCTTGTGTTTGGAAGTCAGCAGCTGCTAGACTTTTGCGATTGCTATCACTGTGCACTGAAAGCCAGGACGGCACGTGCACGTTAAAACAACTAGCTGAGCAAGAGTAGCCGAAAAGTCACGGCCGCTAGATAGCAGCTTACGTATTGCCCAGGAAAGAGCACTATTTTTGGAGTTTGCAGTAAAATCGTGTTTTTGGACAAGGGAGGCATAAGTGCGCTGCGCTCCTAAGCTATCTCCCTGCGAGACACACTGCCAAAGCTTTTCGCTATGATGCAGTCTAGTGCAGACGCACACTACGGCTCTCCGGAGCTGTCCGAAGCCAAGCGCCGGTGGCCGGCGTCTTTCGGCTGAAGCAGCGCTTCGGAGCGTAGGGCTGCCGCTCCGCTGTTGTGTGCGCGAAGCAGCCGCTTCTCCTGCTCCGGGAGCCGGAGAGAGCTGTAGCTTGTACGAGGGCGAAGAACGTTGCTGCAGAGAGACGAAATTGTGTGCACAGCCTTGCGACTGATAGAGGACGGTGGCTAAAGCTCCCTGCCTTTTCAATGCACTGCTGGCATGCTTTATTGAAGGTGCTCCGAGACAATTTTCCTGGGTTTTGACTTCGTCCTGATGAAGCCCCTCTTGGGAAACTCGTGCTCGTTTCCGAAGGCTCGAGATGCAGAGAACTCGATGGCAGCTGCAGAAATGAAGGGCTGCGTTGAGTTGTCGAGAAGCAAGAACATAGCCAGCGCCTTGTGTTTGGCAGTCAGCAGCTGCTGGACTTTTGCGATTGCTTTCACTGTGCACTGAATGCCAGGACGGCACGTGCACGTTAAAACAACGAGCTGGGCAAGAGTGGGCAGAAGAGAACGGGCGTCAGACAGCAGCTTACATATTACCATAGGAAGAGCAGTGTTTTTGGAGTGTGCAGCAAATGCGTGTTTCTGGACAAGGGAGGCAAAAGTGCGCTGCGCTCCTAAGCTATCTCCCTGCGAGACACACTGCCAAAGCTTTTCGCTAGGATGCAGTCTAGTGCAGACGCACACTACGGCTCTCCGGAGCTGTCCGAAGCCAAGCGCCGGTGGCCGGCGTCTTTCGGCTGAAGCAGCGCTTCGGAGCGTAGGGCTGCCGCTCCGCTGTTGTGTGCGCGAAGCAGCCGCTTCTCCTGCTCCGGGAGCGGAGAGAGCGGTAGCTTGTACGAGGGCGAAGAACGAAGCCGCAGAGCACCGGCCTTCTGCGCGCACCCTAAGGACTGCTAGAGGACCGTGGTGGCCGCTCGCCTGCCTCTTCAATTCCATTCTAGCATCCTTAGGGAAGGTGTTCCAGGACAATTTTCCTGAGTTTTGAATTCGTCCTGATGCAGCCCCTCCTGGGAAACTCGTGCTCGTCCTCTGAGTCTCCGACATGCAGAGACCTCGATGGCAACTGCAGAAATGAAGAGCTGCGTTGAGTTGTCGAGAAGCAAGAACATAGCCAGCGCCTTGTGTTTGGGAGTCAGCAGCTGCTGGACTTTTGCGATTGCTATCACTGTGCACTGAAAGCCAGGACGGCCTGTGCACGTTAAAACAACTAGCTGAGCAAGAGTAGCCGAAAAATCACGGCCGCTAGATAGCAGCTTACGTATTGCCCAGGAAAGAGCACTATTTTTGGAGTGTGCAGTAAAATCGTGTTTTTGGACAAGGGAGGCATAAGTGCGCTGCGCTCCTAAGCTATCTCTCTGCGAGACACACTGCCAAAGCTTTTCGCTATGATGCAGTCTAGTGCAGACGCACACTACGGCTCTCCGGAGCTGTCCGAAGCCAAGCGCCGGTGGCCGGCGTCTTTCGGCTGAAGCAGCGCTTCGGAGAGTACGGCTGCCGCTCCGCTGTTGTGTGCGCGAAGCAGCCGCTTCTCCTGCTCCGGGAGCCGGAGAGAGCTGTAGCTTGTACGAGGGCGAAGAACGTTGCTGCAGAGAGACGAAATTGTGTGCACAGCCTTGCGACTGATAGAGGACGGTGGCTAAAGCTCCCTGCCTTTTCAATGCACTGCTGGCATGCTTTATTGAAGGTGCTCCGAGACAATTTTCCTGGGTTTTGACTTCGTCCTGATGAAGCCCCTCTTGGGAAACTCGTGCTCGTTTCCGAAGGCTCGAGATGCAGAGAACTCGATGGCAGCTGCAGAAATGAAGGGCTGCGTTGAGTTGTCGAGAAGCAAGAACATAGCCAGCGCCTTGTGTTTGGCAGTCAGCAGCTGCTGGACTTTTGCGATTGCTTTCACTGTGCACTGAATGCCAGGACGGCACGTCCACGTTAAAACAACGAGCTGGGCAAGAGTGGGCAGAAGAGAACGGGCGTCAGACAGCAGCTTACATATTACCATAGGAAGAGCAGTGTTTTTGGAGTGTGCAGCAAATGCGTCTTTCTGGACAAGGGAGGCAAAAGTGCGCTGCGCTCCTAAGCTATCTCCCTGCGAGACACACTGCCAAAGCTTTTCGCTATCATGCAGTTTAGTGCAGACGCACACTACGGCTCTCCGGAGCTGTCCGAAGCCAAGCGCCGGTGGCCGGCGTCTTTCGGCTGAAGCAGCGCTTCGGAGCGTACGGCTGCCGCTCCGCTGTTGTGTGCGCGAAGCAGCCGCTTCTCCTGCTCCGGGAGCCGGAGAGAGCGGTAGCTTGTACGAGGGCGAAGAACGAAGCCGCAGAGCACCCGGCTTCTCTGCGCACCCTAAGGACTGCTAGAGGACCGTGGTGGCCGCTCGCCTGCCTCTTCAATTCCATTCTAGCATCCTTAGGGAAGGTGTTCCAGGACAATTTTCCTGAGTTTTGAATTCGTCCTGATGCAGCCCCTCCTGGGAAACTCGTGCGCGTCCTCTGAGGCTCCGAGTGCAGAGACCTCGTTGGCAAGTGCAGAAATGAAGGGCTGCGTTGAGTTGTCGAGAAGCAAGAACATAGCCAGCGCCTTGTGTTTGGAAGTCAGCAGCTGCTAGACTTTTGCGATTGCTATCACTGTGCACTGAAAGCCAGGACGGCACGTGCACGTTAAAACAACTAGCTGAGCAAGAGTAGCCGAAAAGTCACGGCCGCTAGATAGCAGCTTACGTATTGCCCAGGAAAGAGCACTATTTTTGGAGTGTGCAGTAAAATCGTGTTTCTGGACAACGGAGGCATAAGTGCGCTGCGCTCCTAAGCTATCTCCCTGCGAGACACACTGCCAAAGCTTTTCGCTATGATGCAGTCTAGTGCAGACGCACACTACGGCTCTCCGGAGCTGTCCGAAGCCAAGCGCCGGTGGCCGGCGTCTTTCGGCTGAAGCAGCGCTTCGGAGCGTACGGCTGCCGCTCCGCTGTTGTGTGCGCGAAGCAGCCGCTTCTCCTGCTCCGGGAGCCGGAGAGAGCGGTAGCTTGTACGAGGGCGAAGAACGAAGCCGCAGAGCACCGGCCTTCTGCGCGCACCCTAAGGACTGCTAGAGGACCGTGGTGGCCGCTCGCCTGCCTCTTCAATTCCATTCTAGCATCCTTAGGGAAGGTGTTCCAGGACAATTTTCCTGAGTTTTGAATTCGTCCTGATGCAGCCCCTCCTGGGAAACTCGTGCTCGTCCTCTGAGTCTCCGAGATGCAGAGACCTCGATGGCAACTGCAGAAATGAAGGGCTGCGTTGAGTTGTCGAGAAGCAAGAACATAGCCAGCGCCTTGTGTTTGGAAGTCAGCAGCTGCTAGACTTTTGCGATTGCTATCACTGTGCACTGAAAGCCAGGACGGCACGTGCACGTTAAAACAACTAGCTGAGCAAGAGTAGCCGAAAAGTCACGGCCGCTAGATAGCAGCTTACGTATTGCCCAGGAAAGAGCACTATTTTTGGAGTTTGCAGTAAAATCGTGTTTTTGGACAAGGGAGGCATAAGTGCGCTGCGCTCCTAAGCTATCTCCCTGCGAGACACACTGCCAAAGCTTTTCGCTATGATGCAGTCTAGTGCAGACGCACACTACGGCTCTCCGGAGCTGTCCGAAGCCAAGCGCCGGTGGCCGGCGTCTTTCGGCTGAAGCAGCGCTTCGGAGAGTACGGCTGCCGCTCCGCTGTTGTGTGCGCGAAGCAGCCGCTTCTCCTGCTCCGGGAGCCGGAGAGAGCTGTAGCTTGTACGAGGGCGAAGAACGTTGCTGCAGAGAGACGAAATTGTGTGCACAGCCTTGCGACTGATAGAGGACGGTGGCTAAAGCTCCCTGCCTTTTCAATGCACTGCTGGCATGCTTTATTGAAGGTGCTCCGAGACAATTTTCCTGGGTTTTGACTTCGTCCTGATGAAGCCCCTCTTGGGAAACTCGTGCTCGTTTCCGAAGGCTCGAGATGCAGAGAACTCGATGGCAGCTGCAGAAATGAAGGGCTGCGTTGAGTTGTCGAGAAGCAAGAACATAGCCAGCGCCTTGTGTTTGGCAGTCAGCAGCTGCTGGACTTTTGCGATTGCTTTCACTGTGCACTGAATGCCAGGACGGCACGTGCACGTTAAAACAACGAGCTGGGCAAGAGTGGGCAGAAGAGAACGGGCGTCAGACAGCAGCTTACATATTACCATAGGAAGAGCAGTGTTTTTGGAGTGTGCAGCAAATGCGTGTTTCTGGACAAGGGAGGCAAAAGTGCGCTGCGCTCCTAAGCTATCTCCCTGCGAGACACACTGCCAAAGCTTTTCGCTAGGATGCAGTCTAGTGCAGACGCACACTACGGCTCTCCGGAGCTGTCCGAAGCCAAGCGCCGGTGGCCGGCGTCTTTCGGCTGAAGCAGCGCTTCGGAGCGTAGGGCTGCCGCTCCGCTGTTGTGTGCGCGAAGCAGCCGCTTCTCCTGCTCCGGGAGCGGAGAGAGCGGTAGCTTGTACGAGGGCGAAGAACGAAGCCGCAGAGCACCCGGCTTCTCCGCGCACCCTAAGGAGTGCTAGAGGACCGTGGTGGCCGCTCGCCTGCCTCTTCAATTCCTTTCTAGCATCCTTAGGGAAGGTGTTCCAGGACAATTTTCCTGAGTTTTGAATTCGTCCTGATGCAGCCCCTCCTGGGAAACTCGTGCGCGTCCTCTGAGGCTCCGAGTGCAGAGACCTCGTTGGCAAGTGCAGAAATGAAGGGCTGCGTTGAGTTGTCGAGAAGCAAGAACATAGCCAGCGCCTTGTGTTTGGGAGTCAGCAGCTGCTGGACTTTTGCGATTGCTATCACTGTGCACTGAAAGCCAGGACGGCCTGTGCACGTTAAAACAACTAGCTGAGCAAGAGTAGCCGAAAAATCACGGCCGCTAGATAGCAGCTTACGTATTGCCCAGGAAAGAGCACTATTTTTGGAGTGTGCAGTAAAATCGTGTTTTTGGACAAGGGAGGCATAAGTGCGCTGCGCTCCTAAGCTATCTCCCTGCGAGACACACTGCCAAAGCTTTTCGCTATGATGCAGTCTAGTGCAGACGCACACTACGGCTCTCCGGAGCTGTCCGAAGCCAAGCGCCGGTGGCCGGCGTCTTTCGGCTGAAGCAGCGCTTCAGAGCGTAGGGCTGCCGCTCCGCTGTTGTGTGCGCGAAGCAGCCGCTTCTCCTGCTCCGGGAGCCGGAGAGAGCTGTAGCTTGTACGAGGGCGAAGAACGTTGCTGCAGAGAGACGAAATTGTGTGCACAGCCTTGCGACTGATAGAGGACGGTGGCTAAAGCTCCCTGCCTTTTCAATGCACTGCTGGCATGCTTTATTGAAGGTGCTCCGAGACAATTTTCCTGGGTTTTGACTTCGTCCTGATGAAGCCCCTCTTGGGAAACTCGTGCTCGTTTCCGAAGGCTCGAGATGCAGAGAACTCGATGGCAGCTGCAGAAATGAAGGGCTGCGTTGAGTTGTCGAGAAGCAAGAACATAGCCAGCGCCTTGTGTTTGGCAGTCAGCAGCTGCTGGACTTTTGCGATTGCTTTCACTGTGCACTGAATGCCAGGACGGCACGTGCACGTTAAAACAACGAGCTGGGCAAGAGTGGGCAGAAGAGAACGGGCGTCAGACAGCAGCTTACATATTACCATAGGAAGAGCAGTGTTTTTGGAGTGTGCAGCAAATGCGTCTTTCTGGACAAGGGAGGCAAAAGTGCGCTGCGCTCCTAAGCTATCTCCCTGCGAGACACACTGCCAAAGCTTTTCGCTAGGATGCAGTCTAGTGCAGACGCACACTACGGCTCTCCGGAGCTGTCCGAAGCCAAGCGCCGGTGGCCGGCGTCTTTCGGCTGAAGCAGCGCTTCGGAGCGTACGGCTGCCGCTCCGCTGTTGTGTGCGCGAAGCAGCCGCTTCTCCTGCTCCGGGAGCCGGAGAGAGCGGTAGCTTGTACGAGGGCGAAGAACGAAGCCGCAGAGCACCGGTCTTCTGCGCGCACCCTAAGGACTGCTAGAGGACCGTGGTGGCCGCTCGCCTGCCTCTTCAATTCCATTCTAGCATCCTTAGGGAAGGTGTTCCAGGACAATTTTCCTGAGTTTTGAATTCGTCCTGATGCAGCCCCTCCTGGGAAACTCGTGCGCGTCCTCTGAGGCTCCGAGTGCAGAGACCTCGATGGCAACTGCAGAAATGAAGGGCTGCTTTGAGTTGTCGAGAAGCAAGAACATAGCCAGCGCCTTGTGTTTGGAAGTCAGCAGCTGCTAGACTTTTGCGATTGCTATCACTGTGCACTGAAAGCCAGGACGGCCTGTGCACGTTAAAACAACTAGCTGAGCAAGAGTAATCGAAAGATCACGGCCGTCAGAAATCAGCTTATATATTGCCCTGGAAAGAGCATTGTTTTTGGAGTGTGCAGTAAAATCGTGTTTCTGTACAAGGGAGGCAAAAGTGCGCTGCGCTCCTAAGCTATCTCCCTGCGAGACACACTGCCAAAGCTTTTCGCTAGGATGCAGTCTAGTGCAGACGCACACTACGGCTCTCCGGAGCTGTCCGAAGCCAAGCGCCGGTGGCCGGCGTCTTTCGGCTGAAGCAGCGCTTCGGAGCGTACGGCTGCCGCTCCGCTGTTGTGTGCGCGAAGCAGCCGCTTCTCCTGCTCCGGGAGCGGAGAGAGCGGTAGCTTGTACGAGGGCGAAGAACGAAGCCGCAGAGCACCGGTCTTCTGCGCGCACCCTAAGGACTGCTAGAGGACCGTGGTGGCCGCTCGCCTGCCTCTTCAATTCCATTCTAGCATCCTTAGGGAAGGTGTTCCAGGACAATTTTCCTGAGTTTTGAATTCGTCCTGATGCAGCCCCTCCTGGGAAACTCGTGCTCGTCCTCTGAGTCTCCGAGATGCAGAGACCTCGATGGCAACTGCAGAAATGAAGAGCTGCGTTGAGTTGTCGAGAAGCAAGAACATAGTCAGCGCCTTGTGTTTGGAAGTCAGCAGCTGCTAGACTTTTGCGATTGCTATCACTGTGCACTGAAAGCCAGGACGGCCTGTGCACGTTAAAACAACTAGCTGAGCAACAGTAGCCGAAAAATCACGGCCGCTAGATAGCAGCTTACGTATTGCCCAGGAAAGAGCACTATTTTTGGAGTGTGCAGTAAAATCGTGTTTTTGGACAAGGGAGGCATAAGTGCGCTGCGCTCCTAAGCTATCTCTCTGCGAGACACACTGCCAAAGCTTTTCGCTATGATGCAGTCTAGTGCAGATGCACACTACGGCTCTCCGGAGCTGTCCGAAGCCAAGCGCCGGTGGCCGGCGTCTTTCGGCTGAAGCAGCGCTTCGGAGAGTACGGCTGCCGCTCCGCTGTTGTGTGCGCGAAGCAGCCGCTTCTCCTGCTCCGGGAGCCGGAGAGAGCTGTAGCTTGTACGAGGGCGAAGAACGTTGCTGCAGAGAGACGAAATTGTGTGCACAGCCTTGCGACTGATAGAGGACGGTGGCTAAAGCTCCCTGCCTTTTCAATGCACTGCTGGCATGCTTTATTGAAGGTGCTCCGAGACAATTTTCCTGGGTTTTGACTTCGTCCTGATGAAGCCCCTCTTGGGAAACTCGTGCTCGTTTCCGAAGGCTCGAGATGCAGAGAACTCGATGGCAGCTGCAGAAATGAAGGGCTGCGTTGAGTTGTCGAGAAGCAAGAACATAGCCAGCGCCTTGTGTTTGGCAGTCAGCAGCTGCTGGACTTTTGCGATTGCTTTCACTGTGCACTGAATGCCAGGACGGCACGTGCACGTTAAAACAACGAGCTGGGCAAGAGTGGGCAGAAGAGAACGGGCGTCAGACAGCAGCTTACATATTACCATAGGAAGAGCAGTGTTTTTGGAGTGTGCAGCAAATGCGTGTTTCTGGACAAGGGAGGCAAAAGTGCGCTGCGCTCCTAAGCTATCTCCCTGCGAGACACACTGCCAAAGCTTTTCGCTAGGATGCAGTCTAGTGCAGACGCACACTACGGCTCTCCGGAGCTGTCCGAAGCCAAGCGCCGGTGGCCGGCGTCTTTCGGCTGAAGCAGCGCTTCGGAGCGTAGGGCTGCCGCTCCGCTGTTGTGTGCGCGAAGCAGCCGCTTCTCCTGCTCCGGGAGCCGGAGAGAGCGGTAGCTTGTACGAGGGCGAAGAACGAAGCCGCAGAGCACCGGTCTTCTGCGCGCACCCTAAGGACTGCTAGAGGACCGTGGTGGCCGCTCGCCTGCCTCTTCAATTCCATTCTAGCATCCTTAGGGAAGGTGTTCCAGGACAATTTTCCTGAGTTTTGAATTCGTCCTGATGCAGCCCCTCCTGGGAAACTCGTGCGCGTCCTCTGAGGCTCCGAGTGCAGAGACCTCGATGGCAACTGCAGAAATGAAGGGCTGCTTTGAGTTGTCGAGAAGCAAGAACATAGCCAGCGCCTTGTGTTTGGAAGTCAGCAGCTGCTGGACTTTTGCGATTGCTATCACTGTGCACTGAAAGCCAGGACGGCCTGTGCACGTTAAAACAACTAGCTGAGCAAGAGTAGCCGAAAAATCACGGCCGCTAGATAGCAGCTTACGTATTGCCCAGGAAAGAGCACTATTTTTGGAGTGTGCAGTAAAATCGTGTTTTTGGACAAGGGAGGCATAAGTGCGCTGCGCTCCTAAGCTATCTCTCTGCGAGACACACTGCCAAAGCTTTTCGCTATGATGCAGTCTAGTGCAGACGCACACTACGGCTCTCCGGAGCTGTCCGAAGCCAAGCGCCGGTGGCCGGCGTCTTTCGGCTGAAGCAGCGCTTCGGAGAGTACGGCTGCCGCTCCGCTGTTGTGTGCGCGAAGCAGCCGCTTCTCCTGCTCCGGGAGCCGGAGAGAGCTGTAGCTTGTACGAGGGCGAAGAACGTTGCTGCAGAGAGACGAAATTGTGTGCACAGCCTTGCGACTGATAGAGGACGGTGGCTAAAGCTCCCTGCCTTTTCAATGCACTGCTGGCATGCTTTATTGAAGGTGCTCCGAGACAATTTTCCTGGGTTTTGACTTCGTCCTGATGAAGCCCCTCTTGGGAAACTCGTGCTCGTTTCCGAAGGCTCGAGATGCAGAGAACTCGATGGCAGCTGCAGAAATGAAGGGCTGCGTTGAGTTGTCGAGAAGCAAGAACATAGCCAGCGCCTTGTGTTTGGCAGTCAGCAGCTGCTGGACTTTTGCGATTGCTTTCACTGTGCACTGAATGCCAGGACGGCACGTCCACGTTAAAACAACGAGCTGGGCAAGAGTGGGCAGAAGAGAACGGGCGTCAGACAGCAGCTTACATATTACCATAGGAAGAGCAGTGTTTTTGGAGTGTGCAGCAAATGCGTCTTTCTGGACAAGGGAGGCAAAAGTGCGCTGCGCTCCTAAGCTATCTCCCTGCGAGACACACTGCCAAAGCTTTTCGCTATCATGCAGTTTAGTGCAGACGCACACTACGGCTCTCCGGAGCTGTCCGAAGCCAAGCGCCGGTGGCCGGCGTCTTTCGGCTGAAGCAGCGCTTCGGAGCGTACGGCTGCCGCTCCGCTGTTGTGTGCGCGAAGCAGCCGCTTCTCCTGCTCCGGGAGCCGGAGAGAGCGGTAGCTTGTACGAGGGCGAAGAACGAAGCCGCAGAGCACCCGGCTTCTCTGCGCACCCTAAGGACTGCTAGAGGACCGTGGTGGCCGCTCGCCTGCCTCTTCAATTCCATTCTAGCATCCTTAGGGAAGGTGTTCCAGGACAATTTTCCTGAGTTTTGAATTCGTCCTGATGCAGCCCCTCCTGGGAAACTCGTGCGCGTCCTCTGAGGCTCCGAGTGCAGAGACCTCGTTGGCAAGTGCAGAAATGAAGGGCTGCGTTGAGTTGTCGAGAAGCAAGAACATAGCCAGCGCCTTGTGTTTGGAAGTCAGCAGCTGCTAGACTTTTGCGATTGCTATCACTGTGCACTGAAAGCCAGGACGGCACGTGCACGTTAAAACAACTAGCTGAGCAAGAGTAGCCGAAAAGTCACGGCCGCTAGATAGCAGCTTACGTATTGCCCAGGAAAGAGCACTATTTTTGGAGTGTGCAGTAAAATCGTGTTTCTGGACAACGGAGGCATAAGTGCGCTGCGCTCCTAAGCTATCTCCCTGCGAGACACACTGCCAAAGCTTTTCGCTATGATGCAGTCTAGTGCAGACGCACACTACGGCTCTCCGGAGCTGTCCGAAGCCAAGCGCCGGTGGCCGGCGTCTTTCGGCTGAAGCAGCGCTTCGGAGCGTACGGCTGCCGCTCCGCTGTTGTGTGCGCGAAGCAGCCGCTTCTCCTGCTCCGGGAGCCGGAGAGAGCGGTAGCTTGTACGAGGGCGAAGAACGAAGCCGCAGAGCACCGGCCTTCTGCGCGCACCCTAAGGACTGCTAGAGGACCGTGGTGGCCGCTCGCCTGCCTCTTCAATTCCATTCTAGCATCCTTAGGGAAGGTGTTCCAGGACAATTTTCCTGAGTTTTGAATTCGTCCTGATGCAGCCCCTCCTGGGAAACTCGTGCTCGTCCTCTGAGTCTCCGAGATGCAGAGACCTCGATGGCAACTGCAGAAATGAAGGGCTGCGTTGAGTTGTCGAGAAGCAAGAACATAGCCAGCGCCTTGTGTTTGGAAGTCAGCAGCTGCTAGACTTTTGCGATTGCTATCACTGTGCACTGAAAGCCAGGACGGCACGTGCACGTTAAAACAACTAGCTGAGCAAGAGTAGCCGAAAAGTCACGGCCGCTAGATAGCAGCTTACGTATTGCCCAGGAAAGAGCACTATTTTTGGAGTTTGCAGTAAAATCGTGTTTTTGGACAAGGGAGGCATAAGTGCGCTGCGCTCCTAAGCTATCTCCCTGCGAGACACACTGCCAAAGCTTTTCGCTATGATGCAGTCTAGTGCAGACGCACACTACGGCTCTCCGGAGCTGTCCGAAGCCAAGCGCCGGTGGCCGGCGTCTTTCGGCTGAAGCAGCGCTTCGGAGCGTAGGGCTGCCGCTCCGCTGTTGTGTGCGCGAAGCAGCCGCTTCTCCTGCTCCGGGAGCCGGAGAGAGCTGTAGCTTGTACGAGGGCGAAGAACGTTGCTGCAGAGAGACGAAATTGTGTGCACAGCCTTGCGACTGATAGAGGACGGTGGCTAAAGCTCCCTGCCTTTTCAATGCACTGCTGGCATGCTTTATTGAAGGTGCTCCGAGACAATTTTCCTGGGTTTTGACTTCGTCCTGATGAAGCCCCTCTTGGGAAACTCGTGCTCGTTTCCGAAGGCTCGAGATGCAGAGAACTCGATGGCAGCTGCAGAAATGAAGGGCTGCGTTGAGTTGTCGAGAAGCAAGAACATAGCCAGCGCCTTGTGTTTGGCAGTCAGCAGCTGCTGGACTTTTGCGATTGCTTTCACTGTGCACTGAATGCCAGGACGGCACGTGCACGTTAAAACAACGAGCTGGGCAAGAGTGGGCAGAAGAGAACGGGCGTCAGACAGCAGCTTACATATTACCATAGGAAGAGCAGTGTTTTTGGAGTGTGCAGCAAATGCGTGTTTCTGGACAAGGGAGGCAAAAGTGCGCTGCGCTCCTAAGCTATCTCCCTGCGAGACACACTGCCAAAGCTTTTCGCTAGGATGCAGTCTAGTGCAGACGCACACTACGGCTCTCCGGAGCTGTCCGAAGCCAAGCGCCGGTGGCCGGCGTCTTTCGGCTGAAGCAGCGCTTCGGAGCGTAGGGCTGCCGCTCCGCTGTTGTGTGCGCGAAGCAGCCGCTTCTCCTGCTCCGGGAGCGGAGAGAGCGGTAGCTTGTACGAGGGCGAAGAACGAAGCCGCAGAGCACCCGGCTTCTCCGCGCACCCTAAGGAGTGCTAGAGGACCGTGGTGGCCGCTCGCCTGCCTCTTCAATTCCTTTCTAGCATCCTTAGGGAAGGTGTTCCAGGACAATTTTCCTGAGTTTTGAATTCGTCCTGATGCAGCCCCTCCTGGGAAACTCGTGCGCGTCCTCTGAGGCTCCGAGTGCAGAGACCTCGTTGGCAAGTGCAGAAATGAAGGGCTGCGTTGAGTTGTCGAGAAGCAAGAACATAGCCAGCGCCTTGTGTTTGGGAGTCAGCAGCTGCTGGACTTTTGCGATTGCTATCACTGTGCACTGAAAGCCAGGACGGCCTGTGCACGTTAAAACAACTAGCTGAGCAAGAGTAGCCGAAAAATCACGGCCGCTAGATAGCAGCTTACGTATTGCCCAGGAAAGAGCACTATTTTTGGAGTGTGCAGTAAAATCGTGTTTTTGGACAAGGGAGGCATAAGTGCGCTGCGCTCCTAAGCTATCTCCCTGCGAGACACACTGCCAAAGCTTTTCGCTATGATGCAGTCTAGTGCAGACGCACACTACGGCTCTCCGGAGCTGTCCGAAGCCAAGCGCCGGTGGCCGGCGTCTTTCGGCTGAAGCAGCGCTTCAGAGCGTAGGGCTGCCGCTCCGCTGTTGTGTGCGCGAAGCAGCCGCTTCTCCTGCTCCGGGAGCCGGAGAGAGCTGTAGCTTGTACGAGGGCGAAGAACGTTGCTGCAGAGAGACGAAATTGTGTGCACAGCCTTGCGACTGATAGAGGACGGTGGCTAAAGCTCCCTGCCTTTTCAATGCACTGCTGGCATGCTTTATTGAAGGTGCTCCGAGACAATTTTCCTGGGTTTTGACTTCGTCCTGATGAAGCCCCTCTTGGGAAACTCGTGCTCGTTTCCGAAGGCTCGAGATGCAGAGAACTCGATGGCAGCTGCAGAAATGAAGGGCTGCGTTGAGTTGTCGAGAAGCAAGAACATAGCCAGCGCCTTGTGTTTGGCAGTCAGCAGCTGCTGGACTTTTGCGATTGCTTTCACTGTGCACTGAATGCCAGGACGGCACGTGCACGTTAAAACAACGAGCTGGGCAAGAGTGGGCAGAAGAGAACGGGCGTCAGACAGCAGCTTACATATTACCATAGGAAGAGCAGTGTTTTTGGAGTGTGCAGCAAATGCGTGTTTCTGGACAAGGGAGGCAAAAGTGCGCTGCGCTCCTAAGCTATCTCCCTGCGAGACACACTGCCAAAGCTTTTCGCTATGATGCAGTCTAGTGCAGACGCACACTACGGCTCTCCGGAGCTGTCCGAAGCCAAGCGCCGGTGGCCGGCGTCTTTCGGCTGAAGCAGCGCTTCGGAGCGTACGGCTGCCGCTCCGCTGTTGTGTGCGCGAAGCAGCCGCTTCTCCTGCTCCGGGAGCCGGAGAGAGCGGTAGCTTGTACGAGGGCGAAGAACGAAGCCGCAGAGCACCCGGCTTCTCCGCGCACCCTAAGGACTGCTAGAGGACCGTGGTGGCCGCTCGCCTGCCTCTTCAATTCCATTCTAGCATCCTTAGGGAAGGTGTTCCAGGACAATTTTCCTGAGTTTTGAATTCGTCCTGATGCAGCCCCTCCTGGGAAACTCGTGCGCGTCCTCTGAGGCTCCGAGTGCAGAGACCTCGTTGGCAAGTGCAGAAATGAAGGGCTGCGTTGAGTTGTCGAGAAGCAAGAACATAGCCAGCGCCTTGTGTTTGGAAGTCAGCAGCTGCTAGACTTTTGCGATTGCTATCACTGTGCACTGAAAGCCAGGACGGCCTGTGCACGTTAAAACAACTAGCTGAGCAAGAGTAATCGAAAGATCACGGCCGTCAGAAATCAGCTTATATATTGCCCTGGAAAGAGCATTGTTTTTGGAGTGTGCAGTAAAATCGTGTTTCTGGACAAGGGAGGCATAAGTGCGCTGCGCTCCTAAGCTATCTCCCTGCGAGACACACTGCCAAAGCTTTTCGCTATGATGCAGTCTAGTGCAGACGCACACTACGGCTCTCCGGAGCTGTCCGAAGCCAAGCGCCGGTGGCCGGCGTCTTTCGGCTGAAGCAGCGCTTCGGAGAGTACGGCTGCCGCTCCGCTGTTGTGTGCGCGAAGCAGCCGCTTCTCCTGCTCCGGGAGCCGGAGAGAGCGGTAGCTTGTACGAGGGCGAAGAACGAAGCCGCAGAGCACCGGCCTTCTGCGCGCACCCTAAGGACTGCTAGAGGACCGTGGTGGCCGCTCGCCTGCCTCTTCAATTCCATTCTAGCATCCTTAGGGAAGGTGTTCCAGGACAATTTTCCTGAGTTTTGAATTCGTCCTGATGCAGCCCCTCCTGGGAAACTCGTGCTCGTCCTCTGAGTCTCCGACATGCAGAGACCTCGATGGCAACTGCAGAAATGAAGAGCTGCGTTGAGTTGTCGAGAAGCAAGAACATAGCCAGCGCCTTGTGTTTGGGAGTCAGCAGCTGCTGGACTTTTGCGATTGCTATCACTGTGCACTGAAAGCCAGGACGGCCTGTGCACGTTAAAACAACTAGCTGAGCAAGAGTAGCCGAAAAATCACGGCCGCTAGATAGCAGCTTACGTATTGCCCAGGAAAGAGCACTATTTTTGGAGTGTGCAGTAAAATCGTGTTTTTGGACAAGGGAGGCATAAGTGCGCTGCGCTCCTAAGCTATCTCTCTGCGAGACACACTGCCAAAGCTTTTCGCTATGATGCAGTCTAGTGCAGATGCACACTACGGCTCTCCGGAGCTGTCCGAAGCCAAGCGCCGGTGGCCGGCGTCTTTCGGCTGAAGCAGCGCTTCGGAGAGTACGGCTGCCGCTCCGCTGTTGTGTGCGCGAAGCAGCCGCTTCTCCTGCTCCGGGAGCCGGAGAGAGCTGTAGCTTGTACGAGGGCGAAGAACGTTGCTGCAGAGAGACGAAATTGTGTGCACAGCCTTGCGACTGATAGAGGACGGTGGCTAAAGCTCCCTGCCTTTTCAATGCACTGCTGGCATGCTTTATTGAAGGTGCTCCGAGACAATTTTCCTGGGTTTTGACTTCGTCCTGATGAAGCCCCTCTTGGGAAACTCGTGCTCGTTTCCGAAGGCTCGAGATGCAGAGAACTCGATGGCAGCTGCAGAAATGAAGGGCTGCGTTGAGTTGTCGAGAAGCAAGAACATAGCCAGCGCCTTGTGTTTGGCAGTCAGCAGCTGCTGGACTTTTGCGATTGCTTTCACTGTGCACTGAAAGCCAGGACGGCACGTCCACGTTAAAACAACGAGCTGGGCAAGAGTGGGCAGAAGAGAACGGGCGTCAGACAGCAGCTTACATATTACCATAGGAAGAGCAGTGTTTTTGGAGTGTGCAGCAAATGCGTCTTTCTGGACAAGGGAGGCAAAAGTGCGCTGCGCTCCTAAGCTATCTCCCTGCGAGACACACTGCCAAAGCTTTTCGCTATCATGCAGTTTAGTGCAGACGCACACTACGGCTCTCCGGAGCTGTCCGAAGCCAAGCGCCGGTGGCCGGCGTCTTTCGGCTGAAGCAGCGCTTCGGAGCGTACGGCTGCCGCTCCGCTGTTGTGTGCGCGAAGCAGCCGCTTCTCCTGCTCCGGGAGCCGGAGAGAGCGGTAGCTTGTACGAGGGCGAAGAACGAAGCCGCAGAGCACCCGGCTTCTCCGCGCACCCTAAGGACTGCTAGAGGACCGTGGTGGCCGCTCGCCTGCCTCTTCAATTCCATTCTAGCATCCTTAGGGAAGGTGTTCCAGGACAATTTTCCTGAGTTTTGAATTCGTCCTGATGCAGCCCCTCCTGGGAAACTCGTGCGCGTCCTCTGAGGCTCCGAGTGCAGAGACCTCGTTGGCAAGTGCAGAAATGAAGGGCTGCGTTGAGTTGTCGAGAAGCAAGAACATAGCCAGCGCCTTGTGTTTGGAAGTCAGCAGCTGCTAGACTTTTGCGATTGCTATCACTGTGCACTGAAAGCCAGGACGGCCTGTGCACGTTAAAACAACTAGCTGAGCAAGAGTAATCGAAAGATCACGGCCGTCAGAAATCAGCTTATATATTGCCCTGGAAAGAGCATTGTTTTTGGAGTGTGCAGTAAAATCGTGTTTCTGGACAACGGAGGCATAAGTGCGCTGCGCTCCTAAGCTATCTCCCTGCGAGACACACTGCCAAAGCTTTTCGCTATGATGCAGTCTAGTGCAGACGCACACTACGGCTCTCCGGAGCTGTCCGAAGCCAAGCGCCGGTGGCCGGCGTCTTTCGGCTGAAGCAGCGCTTCGGAGAGTACGGCTGCCGCTCCGCTGTTGTGTGCGCGAAGCAGCCGCTTCTCCTGCTCCGGGAGCCGGAGAGAGCTGTAGCTTGTACGAGGGCGAAGAACGTTGCTGCAGAGAGACGAAATTGTGTGCACAGCCTTGCGACTGATAGAGGACGGTGGCTAAAGCTCCCTGCCTTTTCAATGCACTGCTGGCATGCTTTATTGAAGGTGCTCCGAGACAATTTTCCTGGGTTTTGACTTCGTCCTGATGAAGCCCCTCTTGGGAAACTCGTGCTCGTTTCCGAAGGCTCGAGATGCAGAGAACTCGATGGCAGCTGCAGAAATGAAGGGCTGCGTTGAGTTGTCGAGAAGCAAGAACATAGCCAGCGCCTTGTGTTTGGCAGTCAGCAGCTGCTGGACTTTTGCGATTGCTTTCACTGTGCACTGAAAGCCAGGACGGCACGTCCACGTTAAAACAACGAGCTGGGCAAGAGTGGGCAGAAGAGAACGGGCGTCAGACAGCAGCTTACATATTACCATAGGAAGAGCAGTGTTTTTGGAGTGTGCAGCAAATGCGTGTTTCTGGACAAGGGAGGCAAAAGTGCGCTGCGCTCCTAAGCTATCTCCCTGCGAGACACACTGCCAAAGCTTTTCGCTAGGATGCAGTCTAGTGCAGACGCACACTACGGCTCTCCGGAGCTGTCCGAAGCCAAGCGCCGGTGGCCGGCGTCTTTCGGCTGAAGCAGCGCTTCGGAGCGTACGGCTGCCGCTCCGCTGTTGTGTGCGCGAAGCAGCCGCTTCTCCTGCTCCGGGAGCCGGAGAGAGCGGTAGCTTGTACGAGGGCGAAGAACGAAGCCGCAGAGCACCGGTCTTCTGCGCGCACCCTAAGGACTGCTAGAGGACCGTGGTGGCCGCTCGCCTGCCTCTTCAATTCCATTCTAGCATCCTTAGGGAAGGTGTTCCAGGACAATTTTCCTGAGTTTTGAATTCGTCCTGATGCAGCCCCTCCTGGGAAACTCGTGCTCGTCCTCTGAGTCTCCGACATGCAGAGACCTCGATGGCAACTGCAGAAATGAAGGGCTGCGTTGAGTTGTCGAGAAGCAAGAACATAGCCAGCGCCTTGTGTTTGGAAGTCAGCAGCTGCTAGACTTTTGCGATTGCTATCACTGTGCACTGAAAGCCAGGACGGCACGTGCACGTTAAAACAACTAGCTGAGCAAGAGTAGCCGAAAAATCACGGCCGCTAGATAGCAGCTTACGTATTGCCCAGGAAAGAGCACTATTTTTGGAGTGTGCAGTAAAATCGTGTTTTTGGACAAGGGAGGCATAAGTGCGCTGCGCTCCTAAGCTATCTCCCTGCGAGACACACTGCCAAAGCTTTTCGCTATGATGCAGTCTAGTGCAGACGCACACTACGGCTCTCCGGAGCTGTCCGAAGCCAAGCGCCGGTGGCCGGCGTCTTTCGGCTGAAGCAGCGCTTCGGAGCGTAGGGCTGCCGCTCCGCTGTTGTGTGCGCGAAGCAGCCGCTTCTCCTGCTCCGGGAGCCGGAGAGAGCTGTAGCTTGTACGAGGGCGAAGAACGTTGCTGCAGAGAGACGAAATTGTGTGCACAGCCTTGCGACTGATAGAGGACGGTGGCTAAAGCTCCCTGCCTTTTCAATGCACTGCTGGCATGCTTTATTGAAGGTGCTCCGAGACAATTTTCCTGGGTTTTGACTTCGTCCTGATGAAGCCCCTCTTGGGAAACTCGTGCTCGTTTCCGAAGGCTCGAGATGCAGAGAACTCGATGGCAGCTGCAGAAATGAAGGGCTGCGTTGAGTTGTCGAGAAGCAAGAACATAGCCAGCGCCTTGTGTTTGGCAGTCAGCAGCTGCTGGACTTTTGCGATTGCTTTCACTGTGCACTGAATGCCAGGACGGCACGTGCACGTTAAAACAACGAGCTGGGCAAGAGTGGGCAGAAGAGAACGGGCGTCAGACAGCAGCTTACATATTACCATAGGAAGAGCAGTGTTTTTGGAGTGTGCAGCAAATGCGTGTTTCTGGACAAGGGAGGCAAAAGTGCGCTGCGCTCCTAAGCTATCTCCCTGCGAGACACACTGCCAAAGCTTTTCGCTAGGATGCAGTCTAGTGCAGACGCACACTACGGCTCTCCGGAGCTGTCCGAAGCCAAGCGCCGGTGGCCGGCGTCTTTCGGCTGAAGCAGCGCTTCGGAGAGTACGGCTGCCGCTCCGCTGTTGTGTGCGCGAAGCAGCCTCTTCTCCTGCTCCGGGAGCCGGAGAGAGCTGTAGCTTGTACGAGGGCGAAGAACGTTGCTGCAGAGAGACGAAATTGTGTGCACAGCCTTGCGACTGATAGAGGACGGTGGCTAAAGCTCCCTGCCTTTTCAATGCACTGCTGGCATGCTTTATTGAAGGTGCTCCGAGACAATTTTCCTGGGTTTTGACTTCGTCCTGATGAAGCCCCTCTTGGGAAACTCGTGCTCGTTTCCGAAGGCTCGAGATGCAGAGAACTCGATGGCAGCTGCAGAAATGAAGGGCTGCGTTGAGTTGTCGAGAAGCAAGAACATAGCCAGCGCCTTGTGTTTGGCAGTCAGCAGCTGCTGGACTTTTGCGATTGCTTTCACTGTGCACTGAATGCCAGGACGGCACGTGCACGTTAAAACAACGAGCTGGGCAAGAGTGGGCAGAAGAGAACGGGCGTCAGACAGCAGCTTACATATTACCATAGGAAGAGCAGTGTTTTTGGAGTGTGCAGCAAATGCGTGTTTCTGGACAAGGGAGGCAAAAGTGCGCTGCGCTCCTAAGCTATCTCCCTGCGAGACACACTGCCAAAGCTTTTCGCTAGGATGCAGTCTAGTGCAGACGCACACTACGGCTCTCCGGAGCTGTCCGAAGCCAAGCGCCGGTGGCCGGCGTCTTTCGGCTGAAGCAGCGCTTCGGAGCGTACGGCTGCCGCTCCGCTGTTGTGTGCGCGAAGCAGCCGCTTCTCCTGCTCCGGGAGCGGAGAGAGCGGTAGCTTGTACGAGGGCGAAGAACGAAGCCGCAGAGCACCCGGCTTCTCCGCGCACCCTAAGGAGTGCTAGAGGACCGTGGTGGCCGCTCGCCTGCCTCTTCAATTCCTTTCTAGCATCCTTAGGGAAGGTGTTCCAGGACAATTTTCCTGAGTTTTGAATTCGTCCTGATGCAGCCCCTCCTGGGAAACTCGTGCGCGTCCTCTGAGGCTCCGAGTGCAGAGACCTTGTTGGCAAGTGCAGAAATGAAGGGCTGCGTTGAGTTGTCGAGAAGCAAGAACATAGCCAGCGCCTTGTGTTTGGGAGTCAGCAGCTGCTGGACTTTTGCGATTGCTATCACTGTGCACTGAAAGCCAGGACGGCCTGTGCACGTTAAAACAACTAGCTGAGCAACAGTAGCCGAAAAATCACGGCCGCTAGATAGCAGCTTACGTATTGCCCAGGAAAGAGCACTATTTTTGGAGTGTGCAGTAAAATCGTGTTTTTGGACAAGGGAGGCATAAGTGCGCTGCGCTCCTAAGCTATCTCTCTGCGAGACACACTGCCAAAGCTTTTCGCTATGATGCAGTCTAGTGCAGACGCACACTACGGCTCTCCGGAGCTGTCCGAAGCCAAGCGCCGGTGGCCGGCGTCTTTCGGCTGAAGCAGCGCTTCGGAGAGTACGGCTGCCGCTCCGCTGTTGTGTGCGCGAAGCAGCCGCTTCTCCTGCTCCGGGAGCCGGAGAGAGCTGTAGCTTGTACGAGGGCGAAGAACGTTGCTGCAGAGAGACGAAATTGTGTGCACAGCCTTGCGACTGATAGAGGACGGTGGCTAAAGCTCCCTGCCTTTTCAATGCACTGCTGGCATGCTTTATTGAAGGTGCTCCGAGACAATTTTCCTGGGTTTTGACTTCGTCCTGATGAAGCCCCTCTTGGGAAACTCGTGCTCGTTTCCGAAGGCTCGAGATGCAGAGAACTCGATGGCAGCTGCAGAAATGAAGGGCTGCGTTGAGTTGTCGAGAAGCAAGAACATAGCCAGCGCCTTGTGTTTGGCAGTCAGCAGCTGCTGGACTTTTGCGATTGCTTTCACTGTGCACTGAATGCCAGGACGGCACGTGCACGTTAAAACAACGAGCTGGGCAAGAGTGGGCAGAAGAGAACGGGCGTCAGACAGCAGCTTACATATTACCATAGGAAGAGCAGTGTTTTTGGAGTGTGCAGCAAATGCGTGTTTCTGGACAAGGGAGGCAAAAGTGCGCTGCGCTCCTAAGCTATCTCCCTGCGAGACACACTGCCAAAGCTTTTCGCTAGGATGCAGTCTAGTGCAGACGCACACTACGGCTCTCCGGAGCTGTCCGAAGCCAAGCGCCGGTGGCCGGCGTCTTTCGGCTGAAGCAGCGCTTCGGAGCGTACGGCTGCCGCTCCGCTGTTGTGTGCGCGAAGCAGCCGCTTCTCCTGCTCCGGGAGCGGAGAGAGCGGTAGCTTGTACGAGGGCGAAGAACGAAGCCGCAGAGCACCCGGCTTCTCCGCGCACCCTAAGGAGTGCTAGAGGACCGTGGTGGCCGCTCGCCTGCCTCTTCAATTCCATTCTAGCATCCTTAGGGAAGGTGTTCCAGGACAATTTTCCTGAGTTTTGAATTCGTCCTGATGCAGCCCCTCCTGGGAAACTCGTGCGCGTCCTCTGAGGCTCCGAGTGCAGAGACCTCGATGGCAAGTGCAGAAATGAAGGGCTGCGTTGAGTTGTCGAGAAGCAAGAACATAGCCAGCGCCTTGTGTTTGGAAGTCAGCAGCTGCTAGACTTTTGCGATTGCTATCACTGTGCACTGAAAGCCAGGACGGCCTGTGCACGTTAAAACAACTAGCTGAGCAAGAGTAATCGAAAGATCACGGCCGTCAGAAATCAGCTTATATATTGCCCTGGAAAGAGCATTGTTTTTGGAGTGTGCAGTAAAATCGTGTTTCTGGACAAGGGAGGCATAAGTGCGCTGCGCTCCTAAGCTATCTCCCTGCGAGACACACTGCCAAAGCTTTTCGCTATGATGCAGTCTAGTGCAGACGCACACTACGGCTCTCCGGAGCTGTCCGAAGCCAAGCGCCGGTGGCCGGCGTCTTTCGGCTGAAGCAGCGCTTCGGAGCGTACGGCTGCCGCTCCGCTGTTGTGTGCGCGAAGCAGCCGCTTCTCCTGCTCCGGGAGCCGGAGAGATCGGTAGCTTGTACGAGGGCGAAGAACGAAGCCGCAGAGCACCGGTCTTCTGCGCGCACCCTAAGGACTGCTAGAGGACCGTGGTGGCCGCTCGCCTGCCTCTTCAATTCCATTCTAGCATCCTTAGGGAAGGTGTTCCAGGACAATTTTCCTGAGTTTTGAATTCGTCCTGATGCAGCCCCTCCTGGGAAACTCGTGCTCGTCCTCTGAGTCTCCGACATGCAGAGACCTCGATGGCAACTGCAGAAATGAAGAGCTGCGTTGAGTTGTCGAGAAGCAAGAACATAGCCAGCGCCTTGTGTTTGGGAGTCAGCAGCTGCTGGACTTTTGCGATTGCTATCACTGTGCACTGAAAGCCAGGACGGCCTGTGCACGTTAAAACAACTAGCTGAGCAAGAGTAGCCGAAAAATCACGGCCGCTAGATAGCAGCTTACGTATTGCCCAGGAAAGAGCACTATTTTTGGAGTGTGCAGTAAAATCGTGTTTTTGGACAAGGGAGGCATAAGTGCGCTGCGCTCCTAAGCTATCTCTCTGCGAGACACACTGCCAAAGCTTTTCGCTATGATGCAGTCTAGTGCAGATGCACACTACGGCTCTCCGGAGCTGTCCGAAGCCAAGCGCCGGTGGCCGGCGTCTTTCGGCTGAAGCAGCGCTTCGGAGAGTACGGCTGCCGCTCCGCTGTTGTGTGCGCGAAGCAGCCGCTTCTCCTGCTCCGGGAGCCGGAGAGAGCTGTAGCTTGTACGAGGGCGAAGAACGTTGCTGCAGAGAGACGAAATTGTGTGCACAGCCTTGCGACTGATAGAGGACGGTGGCTAAAGCTCCCTGCCTTTTCAATGCACTGCTGGCATGCTTTATTGAAGGTGCTCCGAGACAATTTTCCTGGGTTTTGACTTCGTCCTGATGAAGCCCCTCTTGGGAAACTCGTGCTCGTTTCCGAAGGCTCGAGATGCAGAGAACTCGATGGCAGCTGCAGAAATGAAGGGCTGCGTTGAGTTGTCGAGAAGCAAGAACATAGCCAGCGCCTTGTGTTTGGCAGTCAGCAGCTGCTGGACTTTTGCGATTGCTTTCACTGTGCACTGAATGCCAGGACGGCACGTGCACGTTAAAACAACGAGCTGGGCAAGAGTGGGCAGAAGAGAACGGGCGTCAGACAGCAGCTTACATATTACCATAGGAAGAGCAGTGTTTTTGGAGTGTGCAGCAAATGCGTCTTTCTGGACAAGGGAGGCAAAAGTGCGCTGCGCTCCTAAGCTATCTCCCTGCGAGACACACTGCCAAAGCTTTTCGCTAGGATGCAGTCTAGTGCAGACGCACACTACGGCTCTCCGGAGCTGTCCGAAGCCAAGCGCCGGTGGCCGGCGTCTTTCGGCTGAAGCAGCGCTTCGGAGCGTACGGCTGCCGCTCCGCTGTTGTGTGCGCGAAGCAGCCGCTTCTCCTGCTCCGGGAGCCGGAGAGAGCGGTAGCTTGTACGAGGGCGAAGAACGAAGCCGCAGAGCACCGGTCTTCTGCGCGCACCCTAAGGACTGCTAGAGGACCGTGGTGGCCGCTCGCCTGCCTCTTCAATTCCATTCTAGCATCCTTAGGGAAGGTGTTCCAGGACAATTTTCCTGAGTT
The DNA here is from genome assembly GCF_046129695.1 of Lonchura striata. Taxonomy (NCBI): domain Eukaryota; kingdom Metazoa; phylum Chordata; class Aves; order Passeriformes; family Estrildidae; genus Lonchura; species Lonchura striata. The sequence goes on along the minus strand of NC_134626.1, from coordinate 10,099,773 downwards.
TTGAATTCGTCCTGATGCAGCCCCTCCTGGGAAACTCGTGCGCGTCCTCTGAGGCTCCGAGTGCAGAGACCTCGATGGCAACTGCAGAAATGAAGGGCTGCTTTGAGTTGTCGAGAAGCAAGAACATAGCCAGCGCCTTGTGTTTGGAAGTCAGCAGCTGCTAGACTTTTGCGATTGCTATCACTGTGCACTGAAAGCCAGGACGGCCTGTGCACGTTAAAACAACTAGCTGAGCAAGAGTAATCGAAAGATCACGGCCGTCAGAAATCAGCTTATATATTGCCCTGGAAAGAGCATTGTTTTTGGAGTGTGCAGTAAAATCGTGTTTCTGGACAAGGGAGGCATAAGTGCGCTGCGCTCCTAAGCTATCTCCCTGCGAGACACACTGCCAAAGCTTTTCGCTATCATGCAGTTTAGTGCAGACGCACACTACGGCTCTCCGGAGCTGTCCGAAGCCAAGCGCCGGTGGCCGGCGTCTTTCGGCTGAAGCAGCGCTTCGGAGCGTACGGCTGCCGCTCCGCTGTTGTGTGCGCGAAGCAGCCGCTTCTCCTGCTCCGGGAGCCGGAGAGAGCGGTAGCTTGTACGAGGGCGAAGAACGAAGCCGCAGAGCACCGGCCTTCTGCGCGCACCCTAAGGACTGCTAGAGGACCGTGGTGGCCGCTCGCCTGCCTCTTCAATTCCATTCTAGCATCCTTAGGGAAGGTGTTCCAGGACAATTTTCCTGAGTTTTGAATTCGTCCTGATGCAGCCCCTCCTGGGAAACTCGTGCTCGTCCTCTGAGTCTCCGAGATGCAGAGACCTCGATGGCAACTGCAGAAATGAAGAGCTGCGTTGAGTTGTCGAGAAGCAAGAACATAGTCAGCGCCTTGTGTTTGGAAGTCAGCAGCTGCTAGACTTTTGCGATTGCTATCACTGTGCACTGAAAGCCAGGACGGCCTGTGCACGTTAAAACAACTAGCTGAGCAACAGTAGCCGAAAAATCACGGCCGCTAGATAGCAGCTTACGTATTGCCCAGGAAAGAGCACTATTTTTGGAGTGTGCAGTAAAATCGTGTTTTTGGACAAGGGAGGCATAAGTGCGCTGCGCTCCTAAGCTATCTCTCTGCGAGACACACTGCCAAAGCTTTTCGCTATGATGCAGTCTAGTGCAGATGCACACTACGGCTCTCCGGAGCTGTCCGAAGCCAAGCGCCGGTGGCCGGCGTCTTTCGGCTGAAGCAGCGCTTCGGAGAGTACGGCTGCCGCTCCGCTGTTGTGTGCGCGAAGCAGCCGCTTCTCCTGCTCCGGGAGCCGGAGAGAGCTGTAGCTTGTACGAGGGCGAAGAACGTTGCTGCAGAGAGACGAAATTGTGTGCACAGCCTTGCGACTGATAGAGGACGGTGGCTAAAGCTCCCTGCCTTTTCAATGCACTGCTGGCATGCTTTATTGAAGGTGCTCCGAGACAATTTTCCTGGGTTTTGACTTCGTCCTGATGAAGCCCCTCTTGGGAAACTCGTGCTCGTTTCCGAAGGCTCGAGATGCAGAGAACTCGATGGCAGCTGCAGAAATGAAGGGCTGCGTTGAGTTGTCGAGAAGCAAGAACATAGCCAGCGCCTTGTGTTTGGCAGTCAGCAGCTGCTGGACTTTTGCGATTGCTTTCACTGTGCACTGAATGCCAGGACGGCACGTGCACGTTAAAACAACGAGCTGGGCAAGAGTGGGCAGAAGAGAACGGGCGTCAGACAGCAGCTTACATATTACCATAGGAAGAGCAGTGTTTTTGGAGTGTGCAGCAAATGCGTGTTTCTGGACAAGGGAGGCAAAAGTGCGCTGCGCTCCTAAGCTATCTCCCTGCGAGACACACTGCCAAAGCTTTTCGCTAGGATGCAGTCTAGTGCAGACGCACACTACGGCTCTCCGGAGCTGTCCGAAGCCAAGCGCCGGTGGCCGGCGTCTTTCGGCTGAAGCAGCGCTTCGGAGCGTACGGCTGCCGCTCCGCTGTTGTGTGCGCGAAGCAGCCGCTTCTCCTGCTCCGGGAGCGGAGAGAGCGGTAGCTTGTACGAGGGCGAAGAACGAAGCCGCAGAGCACCCGGCTTCTCCGCGCACCCTAAGGAGTGCTAGAGGACCGTGGTGGCCGCTCGCCTGCCTCTTCAATTCCATTCTAGCATCCTTAGGGAAGGTGTTCCAGGACAATTTTCCTGAGTTTTGAATTCGTCCTGATGCAGCCCCTCCTGGGAAACTCGTGCGCGTCCTCTGAGGCTCCGAGTGCAGAGACCTCGTTGGCAAGTGCAGAAATGAAGGGCTGCGTTGAGTTGTCGAGAAGCAAGAACATAGCCAGCGCCTTGTGTTTGGAAGTCAGCAGCTGCTAGACTTTTGCGATTGCTATCACTGTGCACTGAAAGCCAGGACGGCCTGTGCACGTTAAAACAACTAGCTGAGCAAGAGTAATCGAAAGATCACGGCCGTCAGAAATCAGCTTATATATTGCCCTGGAAAGAGCATTGTTTTTGGAGTGTGCAGTAAAATCGTGTTTCTGGACAAGGGAGGCATAAGTGCGCTGCGCTCCTAAGCTATCTCTCTGCGAGACACACTGCCAAAGCTTTTCGCTATGATGCAGTCTAGTGCAGATGCACACTACGGCTCTCCGGAGCTGTCCGAAGCCAAGCGCCGGTGGCCGGCGTCTTTCGGCTGAAGCAGCGCTTCGGAGAGTACGGCTGCCGCTCCGCTGTTGTGTGCGCGAAGCAGCCGCTTCTCCTGCTCCGGGAGCCGGAGAGAGCTGTAGCTTGTACGAGGGCGAAGAACGTTGCTGCAGAGAGACGAAATTGTGTGCACAGCCTTGCGACTGATAGAGGACGGTGGCTAAAGCTCCCTGCCTTTTCAATGCACTGCTGGCATGCTTTATTGAAGGTGCTCCGAGACAATTTTCCTGGGTTTTGACTTCGTCCTGATGAAGCCCCTCTTGGGAAACTCGTGCTCGTTTCCGAAGGCTCGAGATGCAGAGAACTCGATGGCAGCTGCAGAAATGAAGGGCTGCGTTGAGTTGTCGAGAAGCAAGAACATAGCCAGCGCCTTGTGTTTGGCAGTCAGCAGCTGCTGGACTTTTGCGATTGCTTTCACTGTGCACTGAAAGCCAGGACGGCACGTCCACGTTAAAACAACGAGCTGGGCAAGAGTGGGCAGAAGAGAACGGGCGTCAGACAGCAGCTTACATATTACCATAGGAAGAGCAGTGTTTTTGGAGTGTGCAGCAAATGCGTGTTTCTGGACAAGGGAGGCAAAAGTGCGCTGCGCTCCTAAGCTATCTCCCTGCGAGACACACTGCCAAAGCTTTTCGCTAGGATGCAGTCTAGTGCAGACGCACACTACGGCTCTCCGGAGCTGTCCGAAGCCAAGCGCCGGTGGCCGGCGTCTTTCGGCTGAAGCAGCGCTTCGGAGCGTACGGCTGCCGCTCCGCTGTTGTGTGCGCGAAGCAGCCGCTTCTCCTGCTCCGGGAGCGGAGAGAGCGGTAGCTTGTACGAGGGCGAAGAACGAAGCCGCAGAGCACCGGTCTTCTGCGCGCACCCTAAGGACTGCTAGAGGACCGTGGTGGCCGCTCGCCTGCCTCTTCAATTCCATTCTAGCATCCTTAGGGAAGGTGTTCCAGGACAATTTTCCTGAGTTTTGAATTCGTCCTGATGCAGCCCCTCCTGGGAAACTCGTGCTCGTCCTCTGAGTCTCCGAGATGCAGAGACCTCGATGGCAACTGCAGAAATGAAGAGCTGCGTTGAGTTGTCGAGAAGCAAGAACATAGTCAGCGCCTTGTGTTTGGAAGTCAGCAGCTGCTAGACTTTTGCGATTGCTATCACTGTGCACTGAAAGCCAGGACGGCCTGTGCACGTTAAAACAACTAGCTGAGCAACAGTAGCCGAAAAATCACGGCCGCTAGATAGCAGCTTACGTATTGCCCAGGAAAGAGCACTATTTTTGGAGTGTGCAGTAAAATCGTGTTTTTGGACAAGGGAGGCATAAGTGCGCTGCGCTCCTAAGCTATCTCTCTGCGAGACACACTGCCAAAGCTTTTCGCTATGATGCAGTCTAGTGCAGATGCACACTACGGCTCTCCGGAGCTGTCCGAAGCCAAGCGCCGGTGGCCGGCGTCTTTCGGCTGAAGCAGCGCTTCGGAGAGTACGGCTGCCGCTCCGCTGTTGTGTGCGCGAAGCAGCCGCTTCTCCTGCTCCGGGAGCCGGAGAGAGCTGTAGCTTGTACGAGGGCGAAGAACGTTGCTGCAGAGAGACGAAATTGTGTGCACAGCCTTGCGACTGATAGAGGACGGTGGCTAAAGCTCCCTGCCTTTTCAATGCACTGCTGGCATGCTTTATTGAAGGTGCTCCGAGACAATTTTCCTGGGTTTTGACTTCGTCCTGATGAAGCCCCTCTTGGGAAACTCGTGCTCGTTTCCGAAGGCTCGAGATGCAGAGAACTCGATGGCAGCTGCAGAAATGAAGGGCTGCGTTGAGTTGTCGAGAAGCAAGAACATAGCCAGCGCCTTGTGTTTGGCAGTCAGCAGCTGCTGGACTTTTGCGATTGCTTTCACTGTGCACTGAATGCCAGGACGGCACGTGCACGTTAAAACAACGAGCTGGGCAAGAGTGGGCAGAAGAGAACGGGCGTCAGACAGCAGCTTACATATTACCATAGGAAGAGCAGTGTTTTTGGAGTGTGCAGCAAATGCGTCTTTCTGGACAAGGGAGGCAAAAGTGCGCTGCGCTCCTAAGCTATCTCCCTGCGAGACACACTGCCAAAGCTTTTCGCTAGGATGCAGTCTAGTGCAGACGCACACTACGGCTCTCCGGAGCTGTCCGAAGCCAAGCGCCGGTGGCCGGCGTCTTTCGGCTGAAGCAGCGCTTCGGAGCGTACGGCTGCCGCTCCGCTGTTGTGTGCGCGAAGCAGCCGCTTCTCCTGCTCCGGGAGCGGAGAGAGCGGTAGCTTGTACGAGGGCGAAGAACGAAGCCGCAGAGCACCCGGCTTCTCCGCGCACCCTAAGGAGTGCTAGAGGACCGTGGTGGCCGCTCGCCTGCCTCTTCAATTCCATTCTAGCATCCTTAGGGAAGGTGTTCCAGGACAATTTTCCTGAGTTTTGAATTCGTCCTGATGCAGCCCCTCCTGGGAAACTCGTGCGCGTCCTCTGAGGCTCCGAGTGCAGAGACCTCGTTGGCAAGTGCAGAAATGAAGGGCTGCGTTGAGTTGTCGAGAAGCAAGAACATAGCCAGCGCCTTGTGTTTGGAAGTCAGCAGCTGCTAGACTTTTGCGATTGCTATCACTGTGCACTGAAAGCCAGGACGGCCTGTGCACGTTAAAACAACTAGCTGAGCAAGAGTAATCGAAAGATCACGGCCGTCAGAAATCAGCTTATATATTGCCCTGGAAAGAGCATTGTTTTTGGAGTGTGCAGTAAAATCGTGTTTCTGGACAAGGGAGGCATAAGTGCGCTGCGCTCCTAAGCTATCTCTCTGCGAGACACACTGCCAAAGCTTTTCGCTATGATGCAGTCTAGTGCAGATGCACACTACGGCTCTCCGGAGCTGTCCGAAGCCAAGCGCCGGTGGCCGGCGTCTTTCGGCTGAAGCAGCGCTTCGGAGAGTACGGCTGCCGCTCCGCTGTTGTGTGCGCGAAGCAGCCGCTTCTCCTGCTCCGGGAGCCGGAGAGAGCTGTAGCTTGTACGAGGGCGAAGAACGTTGCTGCAGAGAGACGAAATTGTGTGCACAGCCTTGCGACTGATAGAGGACGGTGGCTAAAGCTCCCTGCCTTTTCAATGCACTGCTGGCATGCTTTATTGAAGGTGCTCCGAGACAATTTTCCTGGGTTTTGACTTCGTCCTGATGAAGCCCCTCTTGGGAAACTCGTGCTCGTTTCCGAAGGCTCGAGATGCAGAGAACTCGATGGCAGCTGCAGAAATGAAGGGCTGCGTTGAGTTGTCGAGAAGCAAGAACATAGCCAGCGCCTTGTGTTTGGCAGTCAGCAGCTGCTGGACTTTTGCGATTGCTTTCACTGTGCACTGAAAGCCAGGACGGCACGTCCACGTTAAAACAACGAGCTGGGCAAGAGTGGGCAGAAGAGAACGGGCGTCAGACAGCAGCTTACATATTACCATAGGAAGAGCAGTGTTTTTGGAGTGTGCAGCAAATGCGTGTTTCTGGACAAGGGAGGCAAAAGTGCGCTGCGCTCCTAAGCTATCTCCCTGCGAGACACACTGCCAAAGCTTTTCGCTAGGATGCAGTCTAGTGCAGACGCACACTACGGCTCTCCGGAGCTGTCCGAAGCCAAGCGCCGGTGGCCGGCGTCTTTCGGCTGAAGCAGCGCTTCGGAGCGTACGGCTGCCGCTCCGCTGTTGTGTGCGCGAAGCAGCCGCTTCTCCTGCTCCGGGAGCGGAGAGAGCGGTAGCTTGTACGAGGGCGAAGAACGAAGCCGCAGAGCACCGGTCTTCTGCGCGCACCCTAAGGACTGCTAGAGGACCGTGGTGGCCGCTCGCCTGCCTCTTCAATTCCATTCTAGCATCCTTAGGGAAGGTGTTCCAGGACAATTTTCCTGAGTTTTGAATTCGTCCTGATGCAGCCCCTCCTGGGAAACTCGTGCTCGTCCTCTGAGTCTCCGAGATGCAGAGACCTCGATGGCAAGTGCAGAAATGAAGGGCTGCGTTGAGTTGTCGAGAAGCAAGAACATAGTCAGCGCCTTGTGTTTGGAAGTCAGCAGCTGCTAGACTTTTGCGATTGCTATCACTGTGCACTGAAAGCCAGGACGGCCTGTGCACGTTAAAACAACTAGCTGAGCAAGAGTAGCCGAAAAATCACGGCCGCTAGATAGCAGCTTACGTATTGCCCAGGAAAGAGCACTATTTTTGGAGTGTGCAGTAAAATCGTGTTTTTGGACAAGGGAGGCATAAGTGCGCTGCGCTCCTAAGCTATCTCTCTGCGAGACACACTGCCAAAGCTTTTCGCTATGATGCAGTCTAGTGCAGATGCACACTACGGCTCTCCGGAGCTGTCCGAAGCCAAGCGCCGGTGGCCGGCGTCTTTCGGCTGAAGCAGCGCTTCGGAGAGTACGGCTGCCGCTCCGCTGTTGTGTGCGCGAAGCAGCCGCTTCTCCTGCTCCGGGAGCCGGAGAGAGCTGTAGCTTGTACGAGGGCGAAGAACGTTGCTGCAGAGAGACGAAATTGTGTGCACAGCCTTGCGACTGATAGAGGACGGTGGCTAAAGCTCCCTGCCTTTTCAATGCACTGCTGGCATGCTTTATTGAAGGTGCTCCGAGACAATTTTCCTGGGTTTTGACTTCGTCCTGATGAAGCCCCTCTTGGGAAACTCGTGCTCGTTTCCGAAGGCTCGAGATGCAGAGAACTCGATGGCAGCTGCAGAAATGAAGGGCTGCGTTGAGTTGTCGAGAAGCAAGAACATAGCCAGCGCCTTGTGTTTGGCAGTCAGCAGCTGCTGGACTTTTGCGATTGCTTTCACTGTGCACTGAATGCCAGGACGGCACGTGCACGTTAAAACAACGAGCTGGGCAAGAGTGGGCAGAAGAGAACGGGCGTCAGACAGCAGCTTACATATTACCATAGGAAGAGCAGTGTTTTTGGAGTGTGCAGCAAATGCGTGTTTCTGGACAAGGGAGGCAAAAGTGCGCTGCGCTCCTAAGCTATCTCCCTGCGAGACACACTGCCAAAGCTTTTCGCTAGGATGCAGTCTAGTGCAGACGCACACTACGGCTCTCCGGAGCTGTCCGAAGCCAAGCGCCGGTGGCCGGCGTCTTTCGGCTGAAGCAGCGCTTCGGAGCGTACGGCTGCCGCTCCGCTGTTGTGTGCGCGAAGCAGCCGCTTCTCCTGCTCCGGGAGCGGAGAGAGCGGTAGCTTGTACGAGGGCGAAGAACGAAGCCGCAGAGCACCCGGCTTCTCCGCGCACCCTAAGGAGTGCTAGAGGACCGTGGTGGCCGCTCGCCTGCCTCTTCAATTCCATTCTAGCATCCTTAGGGAAGGTGTTCCAGGACAATTTTCCTGAGTTTTGAATTCGTCCTGATGCAGCCCCTCCTGGGAAACTCGTGCGCGTCCTCTGAGGCTCCGAGTGCAGAGACCTCGTTGGCAAGTGCAGAAATGAAGGGCTGCGTTGAGTTGTCGAGAAGCAAGAACATAGCCAGCGCCTTGTGTTTGGAAGTCAGCAGCTGCTAGACTTTTGCGATTGCTATCACTGTGCACTGAAAGCCAGGACGGCCTGTGCACGTTAAAACAACTAGCTGAGCAAGAGTAATCGAAAGATCACGGCCGTCAGAAATCAGCTTATATATTGCCCTGGAAAGAGCATTGTTTTTGGAGTGTGCAGTAAAATCGTGTTTCTGGACAAGGGAGGCATAAGTGCGCTGCGCTCCTAAGCTATCTCTCTGCGAGACACACTGCCAAAGCTTTTCGCTATGATGCAGTCTAGTGCAGATGCACACTACGGCTCTCCGGAGCTGTCCGAAGCCAAGCGCCGGTGGCCGGCGTCTTTCGGCTGAAGCAGCGCTTCGGAGAGTACGGCTGCCGCTCCGCTGTTGTGTGCGCGAAGCAGCCGCTTCTCCTGCTCCGGGAGCCGGAGAGAGCTGTAGCTTGTACGAGGGCGAAGAACGTTGCTGCAGAGAGACGAAATTGTGTGCACAGCCTTGCGACTGATAGAGGACGGTGGCTAAAGCTCCCTGCCTTTTCAATGCACTGCTGGCATGCTTTATTGAAGGTGCTCCGAGACAATTTTCCTGGGTTTTGACTTCGTCCTGATGAAGCCCCTCTTGGGAAACTCGTGCTCGTTTCCGAAGGCTCGAGATGCAGAGAACTCGATGGCAGCTGCAGAAATGAAGGGCTGCGTTGAGTTGTCGAGAAGCAAGAACATAGCCAGCGCCTTGTGTTTGGCAGTCAGCAGCTGCTGGACTTTTGCGATTGCTTTCACTGTGCACTGAAAGCCAGGACGGCACGTCCACGTTAAAACAACGAGCTGGGCAAGAGTGGGCAGAAGAGAACGGGCGTCAGACAGCAGCTTACATATTACCATAGGAAGAGCAGTGTTTTTGGAGTGTGCAGCAAATGCGTGTTTCTGGACAAGGGAGGCAAAAGTGCGCTGCGCTCCTAAGCTATCTCCCTGCGAGACACACTGCCAAAGCTTTTCGCTAGGATGCAGTCTAGTGCAGACGCACACTACGGCTCTCCGGAGCTGTCCGAAGCCAAGCGCCGGTGGCCGGCGTCTTTCGGCTGAAGCAGCGCTTCGGAGCGTACGGCTGCCGCTCCGCTGTTGTGTGCGCGAAGCAGCCGCTTCTCCTGCTCCGGGAGCGGAGAGAGCGGTAGCTTGTACGAGGGCGAAGAACGAAGCCGCAGAGCACCGGTCTTCTGCGCGCACCCTAAGGACTGCTAGAGGACCGTGGTGGCCGCTCGCCTGCCTCTTCAATTCCATTCTAGCATCCTTAGGGAAGGTGTTCCAGGACAATTTTCCTGAGTTTTGAATTCGTCCTGATGCAGCCCCTCCTGGGAAACTCGTGCTCGTCCTCTGAGTCTCCGAGATGCAGAGACCTCGATGGCAACTGCAGAAATGAAGAGCTGCGTTGAGTTGTCGAGAAGCAAGAACATAGTCAGCGCCTTGTGTTTGGAAGTCAGCAGCTGCTAGACTTTTGCGATTGCTATCACTGTGCACTGAAAGCCAGGACGGCCTGTGCACGTTAAAACAACTAGCTGAGCAACAGTAGCCGAAAAATCACGGCCGCTAGATAGCAGCTTACGTATTGCCCAGGAAAGAGCACTATTTTTGGAGTGTGCAGTAAAATCGTGTTTTTGGACAAGGGAGGCATAAGTGCGCTGCGCTCCTAAGCGATCTCTCTGCGAGACACACTGCCAAAGCTTTTCGCTATGATGCAGTCTAGTGCAGATGCACACTACGGCTCTCCGGAGCTGTCCGAAGCCAAGCGCCGGTGGCCGGCGTCTTTCGGCTGAAGCAGCGCTTCGGAGCGTATGGCTGCCGCTCCGCTGTTGTGTGCGCGAAGCAGCCGCTTCTCCTGCTCCGGGAGCCGGAGAGAGCGGTAGCTTGTACGAGGGCGAAGAACGAAGCCGCAGAGCACCCGGCTTCTCCGCGCACCCTAAGGACTGCTAGAGGACCGTGGTGGCCGCTCGCCTGCCTCTTCAATTCCATTCTAGCATCCTTAGGGAAGGTGTTCCAGGACAATTTTCCTGAGTTTTGAATTCGTCCTGATGCAGCCCCTCCTGGGAAACTCGTGCGCGTCCTCTGAGGCTCCGAGTGCAGAGACCTCGTTGGCAAGTGCAGAAATGAAGGGCTGCGTTGAGTTGTCGAGAAGCAAGAACATAGCCAGCGCCTTGTGTTTGGGAGTCAGCAGCTGCTGGACTTTTGCGATTGCTATCACTGTGCACTGAAAGCCAGGACGGCCTGTGCACGTTAAAACAACTAGCTGAGCAACAGTAGCCGAAAAATCACGGCCGCTAGATAGCAGCTTAAGTATTGCCCAGGAAAGAGCACTATTTTTGGAGTGTGCAGTAAAATCGTGTTTTTGGACAAGGGAGGCATAAGTGCGCTGCGCTCCTAAGCTATCTCCCTGCGAGACACACTGCCAAAGCTTTTCGCTAGGATGCAGTCTAGTGCAGACGCACACTACGGCTCTCCGGAGCTGTCCGAAGCCAAGCGCCGGTGGCCGGCGTCTTTCGGCTGAAGCAGCGCTTCGGAGAGTACGGCTGCCGCTCCGCTGTTGTGTGCGCGAAGCAGCCTCTTCTCCTGCTCCGGGAGCCGGAGAGAGCTGTAGCTTGTACGAGGGCGAAGAACGTTGCTGCAGAGAGACGAAATTGTGTGCACAGCCTTGCGACTGATAGAGGACGGTGGCTAAAGCTCCCTGCCTTTTCAATGCACTGCTGGCATGCTTTATTGAAGGTGCTCCGAGACAATTTTCCTGGGTTTTGACTTCGTCCTGATGAAGCCCCTCTTGGGAAACTCGTGCTCGTTTCCGAAGGCTCGAGATGCAGAGAACTCGATGGCAGCTGCAGAAATGAAGGGCTGCGTTGAGTTGTCGAGAAGCAAGAACATAGCCAGCGCCTTGTGTTTGGCAGTCAGCAGCTGCTGGACTTTTGCGATTGCTTTCACTGTGCACTGAATGCCAGGACGGCACGTGCACGTTAAAACAACGAGCTGGGCAAGAGAGGGCAGAAGAGAACGGGCGTCAGACAGCAGCTTACATATTACCATAGGAAGAGCAGTGTTTTTGGAGTGTGCAGCAAATGCGTGTTTCTGGACAAGGGAGGCAAAAGTGCGCTGCGCTCCTAAGCTATCTCCCTGCGAGACACACTGCCAAAGCTTTTCGCTAGGATGCAGTCTAGTGCAGACGCACACTACGGCTCTCCGGAGCTGTCCGAAGCCAAGCGCCGGTGGCCGGCGTCTTTCGGCTGAAGCAGCGCTTCGGAGCGTACGGCTGCCGCTCCGCTGTTGTGTGCGCGAAGCAGCCGCTTCTCCTGCTCCGGGAGCGGAGAGAGCGGTAGCTTGTACGAGGGCGAAGAACGAAGCCGCAGAGCACCCGGCTTCTCCGCGCACCCTAAGGAGTGCTAGAGGACCGTGGTGGCCGCTCGCCTGCCTCTTCAATTCCATTCTAGCATCCTTAGGGAAGGTGTTCCAGGACAATTTTCCTGTGTTTTGAATTCGTCCTGATGCAGCCCCTCCTGGGAAACTCGTGCGCGTCCTCTGAGGCTCCGAGTGCAGAGACCTCGTTGGCAAGTGCAGAAATGAAGGGCTGCGTTGAGTTGTCGAGAAGCAAGAACATAGCCAGCGCCTTGTGTTTGGAAGTCAGCAGCTGCTAGACTTTTGCGATTGCTATCACTGTGCACTGAAAGCCAGGACGGCCTGTGCACGTTAAAACAACTAGCTGAGCAAGAGTAATCGAAAGATCACGGCCGTCAGAAATCAGCTTATATATTGCCCTGGAAAGAGCATTGTTTTTGGAGTGTGCAGTAAAATCGTGTTTCTGGACAACGGAGGCATAAGTGCGCTGCGCTCCTAAGCTATCTCTCTGCGAGACACACTGCCAAAGCTTTTCGCTATGATGCAGTCTAGTGCAGATGCACACTACGGCTCTCCGGAGCTGTCCGAAGCCAAGCGCCGGTGGCCGGCGTCTTTCGGCTGAAGCAGCGCTTCGGAGAGTACGGCTGCCGCTCCGCTGTTGTGTGCGCGAAGCAGCCGCTTCTCCTGCTCCGGGAGCCGGAGAGAGCTGTAGCTTGTACGAGGGCGAAGAACGTTGCTGCAGAGAGACGAAATTGTGTGCACAGCCTTGCGACTGATAGAGGACGGTGGCTAAAGCTCCCTGCCTTTTCAATGCACTGCTGGCATGCTTTATTGAAGGTGCTCCGAGACAATTTTCCTGGGTTTTGACTTCGTCCTGATGAAGCCCCTCTTGGGAAACTCGTGCTCGTTTCCGAAGGCTCGAGATGCAGAGAACTCGATGGCAGCTGCAGAAATGAAGGGCTGCGTTGAGTTGTCGAGAAGCAAGAACATAGCCAGCGCCTTGTGTTTGGCAGTCAGCAGCTGCTGGACTTTTGCGATTGCTTTCACTGTGCACTGAATGCCAGGACGGCACGTCCACGTTAAAACAACGAGCTGGGCAAGAGTGGGCAGAAGAGAACGGGCGTCAGACAGCAGCTTACATATTACCATAGGAAGAGCAGTGTTTTTGGAGTGTGCAGCAAATGCGTGTTTCTGGACAAGGGAGGCAAAAGTGCGCTGCGCTCCTAAGCTATCTCCCTGCGAGACACACTGCCAAAGCTTTTCGCTAGGATGCAGTCTAGTGCAGACGCACACTACGGCTCTCCGGAGCTGTCCGAAGCCAAGCGCCGGTGGCCGGCGTCTTCCGGCTGAAGCAGCGCTTCGGAGCGTACGGCTGCCGCTCCGCTGTTGTGTGCGCGAAGCAGCCGCTTCTCCTGCTCCGGGAGCCGGAGAGAGCGGTAGCTTGTACGAGGGCGAAGAACGAAGCCGCAGAGCACCGGTCTTCTGCGCGCACCCTAAGGACTGCTAGAGGACCGTGGTGGCCGCTCGCCTGCCTCTTCAATTCCATTCTAGCATCCTTAGGGAAGGTGTTCCAGGACAATTTTCCTGAGTTTTGAATTCGTCCTGATGCAGCCCCTCCTGGGAAACTCGTGCTCGTCCTCTGAGTCTCCGAGATGCAGAGACCTCGATGGCAACTGCAGAAATGAAGAGCTGCGTTGAGTTGTCGAGAAGCAAGAACATAGTCAGCGCCTTGTGTTTGGAAGTCAGCAGCTGCTAGACTTTTGCGATTGCTATCACTGTGCACTGAAAGCCAGGACGGCCTGTGCACGTTAAAACAACTAGCTGAGCAACAGTAGCCGAAAAATCACGGCCGCTAGATAGCAGCTTACGTATTGCCCAGGAAAGAGCACTATTTTTGGAGTGTGCAGTAAAATCGTGTTTTTGGACAAGGGAGGCATAAGTGCGCTGCGCTCCTAAGCTATCTCCCTGCGAGACACACTGCCAAAGCTTTTCGCTATGATGCAGTCTAGTGCAGATGCACACTACGGCTCTCCGGAGCTGTCCGAAGCCAAGCGCCGGTGGCCGGCGTCTTTCGGCTGAAGCAGCGCTTCGGAGAGTACGGCTGCCGCTCCGCTGTTGTGTGCGCGAAGCAGCCGCTTCTCCTGCTCCGGGAGCCGGAGAGAGCTGTAGCTTGTACGAGGGCGAAGAACGTTGCTGCAGAGAGACGAAATTGTGTGCACAGCCTTGCGACTGATAGAGGACGGTGGCTAAAGCTCCCTGCCTTTTCAATGCACTGCTGGCATGCTTTATTGAAGGTGCTCCGAGACAATTTTCCTGGGTTTTGACTTCGTCCTGATGAAGCCCCTCTTGGGAAACTCGTGCTCGTTTCCGAAGGCTCGAGATGCAGAGAACTCGATGGCAGCTGCAGAAATGAAGGGCTGCGTTGAGTTGTCGAGAAGCAAGAACATAGCCAGCGCCTTGTGTTTGGCAGTCAGCAGCTGCTGGACTTTTGCGATTGCTTTCACTGTGCACTGAATGCCAGGACGGCACGTGCACGTTAAAACAACGAGCTGGGCAAGAGTGGGCAGAAGAGAACGGGCGTCAGACAGCAGCTTACATATTACCATAGGAAGAGCAGTGTTTTTGGAGTGTGCAGCAAATGCGTCTTTCTGGACAAGGGAGGCAAAAGTGCGCTGCGCTCCTAAGCTATCTCCCTGCGAGACACACTGCCAAAGCTTTTCGCTAGGATGCAGTCTAGTGCAGACGCACACTACGGCTCTCCGGAGCTGTCCGAAGCCAAGCGCCGGTGGCCGGCGTCTTTCGGCTGAAGCAGCGCTTCGGAGCGTACGGCTGCCGCTCCGCTGTTGTGTGCGCGAAGCAGCCGCTTCTCCTGCTCCGGGAGCCGGAGAGAGCGGTAGCTTGTACGAGGGCGAAGAACGAAGCCGCAGAGCACCCGGCTTCTCCGCGCACCCTAAGGACTGCTAGAGGACCGTGGTGGCCGCTCGCCTGCCTCTTCAATTCCATTCTAGCATCCTTAGGGAAGGTGTTCCAGGACAATTTTCCTGAGTTTTGAATTCGTCCTGATGCAGCCCCTCCTGGGAAACTCGTGCGCGTCCTCTGAGGCTCCGAGTGCAGAGACCTCGTTGGCAAGTGCAGAAATGAAGGGCTGCGTTGAGTTGTCGAGAAGCAAGAACATAGCCAGCGCCTTGTGTTTGGAAGTCAGCAGCTGCTAGACTTTTGCGATTGCTATCACTGTGCACTGAAAGCCAGGACGGCCTGTGCACGTTAAAACAACTAGCTGAGCAAGAGTAATCGAAAGATCACGGCCGTCAGAAATCAGCTTATATATTGCCCTGGAAAGAGCATTGTTTTTGGAGTGTGCAGTAAAATCGTGTTTCTGGACAACGGAGGCATAAGTGCGCTGCGCTCCTAAGCTATCTCCCTGCGAGACACACTGCCAAAGCTTTTCGCTATGATGCAGTCTAGTGCAGACGCACACTACGGCTCTCCGGAGCTGTCCGAAGCCAAGCGCCGGTGGCCGGCGTCTTTCGGCTGAAGCAGCGCTTCGGAGAGTACGGCTGCCGCTCCGCTGTTGTGTGCGCGAAGCAGCCGCTTCTCCTGCTCCGGGAGCCGGAGAGAGCTGTAGCTTGTACGAGGGCGAAGAACGTTGCTGCAGAGAGACGAAATTGTGTGCACAGCCTTGCGACTGATAGAGGACGGTGGCTAAAGCTCCCTGCCTTTTCAATGCACTGCTGGCATGCTTTATTGAAGGTGCTCCGAGACAATTTTCCTGGGTTTTGACTTCGTCCTGATGAAGCCCCTCTTGGGAAACTCGTGCTCGTTTCCGAAGGCTCGAGATGCAGAGAACTCGATGGCAGCTGCAGAAATGAAGGGCTGCGTTGAGTTGTCGAGAAGCAAGAACATAGCCAGCGCCTTGTGTTTGGCAGTCAGCAGCTGCTGGACTTTTGCGATTGCTTTCACTGTGCACTGAAAGCCAGGACGGCACGTCCACGTTAAAACAACGAGCTGGGCAAGAGTGGGCAGAAGAGAACGGGCGTCAGACAGCAGCTTACATATTACCATAGGAAGAGCAGTGTTTTTGGAGTGTGCAGCAAATGCGTGTTTCTGGACAAGGGAGGCAAAAGTGCGCTGCGCTCCTAAGCTATCTCCCTGCGAGACACACTGCCAAAGCTTTTCGCTAGGATGCAGTCTAGTGCAGACGCACACTACGGCTCTCCGGAGCTGTCCGAAGCCAAGCGCCGGTGGCCGGCGTCTTTCGGCTGAAGCAGCGCTTCGGAGCGTACGGCTGCCGCTCCGCTGTTGTGTGCGCGAAGCAGCCGCTTCTCCTGCTCCGGGAGCCGGAGAGAGCGGTAGCTTGTACGAGGGCGAAGAACGAAGCCGCAGAGCACCGGTCTTCTGCGCGCACCCTAAGGACTGCTAGAGGACCGTGGTGGCCGCTCGCCTGCCTCTTCAATTCCATTCTAGCATCCTTAGGGAAGGTGTTCCAGGACAATTTTCCTGAGTTTTGAATTCGTCCTGATGCAGCCCCTCCTGGGAAACTCGTGCTCGTCCTCTGAGTCTCCGAGATGCAGAGACCTCGATGGCAACTGCAGAAATGAAGGGCTGCGTTGAGTTGTCGAGAAGCAAGAACATAGCCAGCGCCTTGTGTTTGGAAGTGAGCAGCTGCTAGACTTTTGCGATTGCTATCACTGTGCACTGAAAGCCAGGACGGCACGTGCACGTTAAAACAACTAGCTGAGCAAGAGTAGCCGAAAAATCACGGCCGCTAGATAGCAGCTTACGTATTGCCCAGGAAAGAGCACTATTTTTGGAGTGTGCAGTAAAATCGTGTTTTTGGACAAGGGAGGCATAAGTGCGCTGCGCTCCTAAGCTATCTCCCTGCGAGACACACTGCCAAAGCTTTTCGCTATGATGCAGTCTAGTGCAGACGCACACTACGGCTCTCCGGAGCTGTCCGAAGCCAAGCGCCGGTGGCCGGCGTCTTTCGGCTGAAGCAGCGCTTCGGAGCGTAGGGCTGCCGCTCCGCTGTTGTGTGCGCGAAGCAGCCGCTTCTCCTGCTCCGGGAGCCGGAGAGAGCTGTAGCTTGTACGAGGGCGAAGAACGTTGCTGCAGAGAGACGAAATTGTGTGCACAGCCTTGCGACTGATAGAGGACGGTGGCTAAAGCTCCCTGCCTTTTCAATGCACTGCTGGCATGCTTTATTGAAGGTGCTCCGAGACAATTTTCCTGGGTTTTGACTTCGTCCTGATGAAGCCCCTCTTGGGAAACTCGTGCTCGTTTCCGAAGGCTCGAGATGCAGAGAACTCGATGGCAGCTGCAGAAATGAAGGGCTGCGTTGAGTTGTCGAGAAGCAAGAACATAGCCAGCGCCTTGTGTTTGGCAGTCAGCAGCTGCTGGACTTTTGCGATTGCTTTCACTGTGCACTGAATGCCAGGACGGCACGTGCACGTTAAAACAACGAGCTGGGCAAGAGTGGGCAGAAGAGAACGGGCGTCAGACAGCAGCTTACATATTACCATAGGAAGAGCAGTGTTTTTGGAGTGTGCAGCAAATGCGTGTTTCTGGACAAGGGAGGCAAAAGTGCGCTGCGCTCCTAAGCTATCTCCCTGCGAGACACACTGCCAAAGCTTTTCGCTAGGATGCAGTCTAGTGCAGACGCACACTACGGCTCTCCGGAGCTGTCCGAAGCCAAGCGCCGGTGGCCGGCGTCTTTCGGCTGAAGCAGCGCTTCGGAGCGTACGGCTGCCGCTCCGCTGTTGTGTGCGCGAAGCAGCCTCTTCTCCTGCTCCGGGAGCCGGAGAGAGCTGTAGCTTGTACGAGGGCGAAGAACGTTGCTGCAGAGAGACGAAATTGTGTGCACAGCCTTGCGACTGATAGAGGACGGTGGCTAAAGCTCCCTGCCTTTTCAATGCACTGCTGGCATGCTTTATTGAAGGTGCTCCGAGACAATTTTCCTGGGTTTTGACTTCGTCCTGATGAAGCCCCTCTTGGGAAACTCGTGCTCGTTTCCGAAGGCTCGAGATGCAGAGAACTCGATGGCAGCTGCAGAAATGAAGGGCTGCGTTGAGTTGTCGAGAAGCAAGAACATAGCCAGCGCCTTGTGTTTGGCAGTCAGCAGCTGCTGGACTTTTGCGATTGCTTTCACTGTGCACTGAATGCCAGGACGGCACGTGCACGTTAAAACAACGAGCTGGGCAAGAGTGGGCAGAAGAGAACGGGCGTCAGACAGCAGCTTACATATTACCATAGGAAGAGCAGTGTTTTTGGAGTGTGCAGCAAATGCGTCTTTCTGGACAAGGGAGGCAAAAGTGCGCTGCGCTCCTAAGCTATCTCCCTGCGAGACACACTGCCAAAGCTTTTCGCTAGGATGCAGTCTAGTGCAGACGCACACTACGGCTCTCCGGAGCTGTCCGAAGCCAAGCGCCGGTGGCCGGCGTCTTTCGGCTGAAGCAGCGCTTCGGAGCGTAGGGCTGCCGCTCCGCTGTTGTGTGCGCGAAGCAGCCGCTTCTCCTGCTCCGGGAGCGGAGAGAGCGGTAGCTTGTACGAGGGCGAAGAACGAAGCCGCAGAGCACCCGGCTTCTCCGCGCACCCTAAGGAGTGCTAGAGGACCGTGGTGGCCGCTCGCCTGCCTCTTCAATTCCTTTCTAGCATCCTTAGGGAAGGTGTTCCAGGACAATTTTCCTGAGTTTTGAATTCGTCCTGATGCAGCCCCTCCTGGGAAACTCGTGCGCGTCCTCTGAGGCTCCGAGTGCAGAGACCTTGTTGGCAAGTGCAGAAATGAAGGGCTGCGTTGAGTTGTCGAGAAGCAAGAACATAGCCAGCGCCTTGTGTTTGGGAGTCAGCAGCTGCTGGACTTTTGCGATTGCTATCACTGTGCACTGAAAGCCAGGACGGCCTGTGCACGTTAAAACAACTAGCTGAGCAACAGTAGCCGAAAAATCACGGCCGCTAGATAGCAGCTTACGTATTGCCCAGGAAAGAGCACTATTTTTGGAGTGTGCAGTAAAATCGTGTTTTTGGACAAGGGAGGCATAAGTGCGCTGCGCTCCTAAGCTATCTCCCTGCGAGACACACTGCCAAAGCTTTTCGCTATGATGCAGTCTAGTGCAGACGCACACTACGGCTCTCCGGAGCTGTCCGAAGCCAAGCGCCGGTGGCCGGCGTCTTTCGGCTGAAGCAGCGCTTCGGAGAGTACGGCTGCCGCTCCGCTGTTGTGTGCGCGAAGCAGCCGCTTCTCCTGCTCCGGGAGCCGGAGAGAGCTGTAGCTTGTACGAGGGCGAAGAACGTTGCTGCAGAGAGACGAAATTGTGTGCACAGCCTTGCGACTGATAGAGGACGGTGGCTAAAGCTCCCTGCCTTTTCAATGCACTGCTGGCATGCTTTATTGAAGGTGCTCCGAGACAATTTTCCTGGGTTTTGACTTCGTCCTGATGAAGCCCCTCTTGGGAAACTCGTGCTCGTTTCCGAAGGCTCGAGATGCAGAGAACTCGATGGCAGCTGCAGAAATGAAGGGCTGCGTTGAGTTGTCGAGAAGCAAGAACATAGCCAGCGCCTTGTGTTTGGCAGTCAGCAGCTGCTGGACTTTTGCGATTGCTTTCACTGTGCACTGAATGCCAGGACGGCACGTGCACGTTAAAACAACGAGCTGGGCAAGAGTGGGCAGAAGAGAACGGGCGTCAGACAGCAGCTTACATATTACCATAGGAAGAGCAGTGTTTTTGGAGTGTGCAGCAAATGCGTGTTTCTGGACAAGGGAGGCAAAAGTGCGCTGCGCTCCTAAGCTATCTCCCTGCGAGACACACTGCCAAAGCTTTTCGCTAGGATGCAGTCTAGTGCAGACGCACACTACGGCTCTCCGGAGCTGTCCGAAGCCAAGCGCCGGTGGCCGGCGTCTTTCGGCTGAAGCAGCGCTTCGGAGCGTACGGCTGCCGCTCCGCTGTTGTGTGCGCGAAGCAGCCGCTTCTCCTGCTCCGGGAGCCGGAGAGAGCGGTAGCTTGTACGAGGGCGAAGAACGAAGCCGCAGAGCACCCGGCTTCTCCGCGCACCTTAAGGACTGCTAGAGAACCGTGGTGGCCGCTCGCCTGCCTCTTCAATTCCATTCTAGCATCCTTAGGGAAGGTGTTCCAGGACAATTTTCCTGAGTTTTGAATTCGTCCTGATGCAGCCCCTCCTGGGAAACTCGTGCGCGTCCTCTGAGGCTCCGAGTGCAGAGACCTCGTTGGCAAGTGCAGAAATGAAGGGCTGCGTTGAGTTGTCGAGAAGCAAGAACATAGCCAGCGCCTTGTGTTTGGAAGTCAGCAGCTGCTAGACTTTTGCGATTGCTATCACTGTGCACTGAAAGCCAGGACGGCCTGTGCACGTTAAAACAACTAGCTGAGCAAGAGTAATCGAAAGATCACGGCCGTCAGAAATCAGCTTATATATTGCCCTGGAAAGAGCATTGTTTTTGGAGTGTGCAGTAAAATCGTGTTTCTGGACAAGGGAGGCATAAGTGCGCTGCGCTCCTAAGCTATCTCCCTGCGAGACACACTGCCAAAGCTTTTCGCTATGATGCAGTCTAGTGCAGACGCACACTACGGCTCTCCGGAGCTGTCCGAAGCCAAGCGCCGGTGGCCGGCGTCTTTCGGCTGAAGCAGCGCTTCGGAGCGTACGGCTGCCGCTCCGCTGTTGTGTGCGCGAAGCAGCCGCTTCTCCTGCTCCGGGAGCCGGAGAGATCGGTAGCTTGTACGAGGGCGAAGAACGAAGCCGCAGAGCACCGGTCTTCTGCGCGCACCCTAAGGACTGCTAGAGGACCGTGGTGGCCGCTCGCCTGCCTCTTCAATTCCATTCTAGCATCCTTAGGGAAGGTGTTCCAGGACAATTTTCCTGAGTTTTGAATTCGTCCTGATGCAGCCCCTCCTGGGAAACTCGTGCTCGTCCTCTGAGTCTCCGACATGCAGAGACCTCGATGGCAACTGCAGAAATGAAGAGCTGCGTTGAGTTGTCGAGAAGCAAGAACATAGCCAGCGCCTTGTGTTTGGGAGTCAGCAGCTGCTGGACTTTTGCGATTGCTATCACTGTGCACTGAAAGCCAGGACGGCCTGTGCACGTTAAAACAACTAGCTGAGCAAGAGTAGCCGAAAAATCACGGCCGCTAGATAGCAGCTTACGTATTGCCCAGGAAAGAGCACTATTTTTGGAGTGTGCAGTAAAATCGTGTTTTTGGACAAGGGAGGCATAAGTGCGCTGCGCTCCTAAGCTATCTCTCTGCGAGACACACTGCCAAAGCTTTTCGCTATGATGCAGTCTAGTGCAGATGCACACTACGGCTCTCCGGAGCTGTCCGAAGCCAAGCGCCGGTGGCCGGCGTCTTTCGGCTGAAGCAGCGCTTCGGAGAGTACGGCTGCCGCTCCGCTGTTGTGTGCGCGAAGCAGCCGCTTCTCCTGCTCCGGGAGCCGGAGAGAGCTGTAGCTTGTACGAGGGCGAAGAACGTTGCTGCAGAGAGACGAAATTGTGTGCACAGCCTTGCGACTGATAGAGGACGGTGGCTAAAGCTCCCTGCCTTTTCAATGCACTGCTGGCATGCTTTATTGAAGGTGCTCCGAGACAATTTTCCTGGGTTTTGACTTCGTCCTGATGAAGCCCCTCTTGGGAAACTCGTGCTCGTTTCCGAAGGCTCGAGATGCAGAGAACTCGATGGCAGCTGCAGAAATGAAGGGCTGCGTTGAGTTGTCGAGAAGCAAGAACATAGCCAGCGCCTTGTGTTTGGCAGTCAGCAGCTGCTGGACTTTTGCGATTGCTTTCACTGTGCACTGAATGCCAGGACGGCACGTGCACGTTAAAACAACGAGCTGGGCAAGAGTGGGCAGAAGAGAACGGGCGTCAGACAGCAGCTTACATATTACCATAGGAAGAGCAGTGTTTTTGGAGTGTGCAGCAAATGCGTCTTTCTGGACAAGGGAGGCAAAAGTGCGCTGCGCTCCTAAGCTATCTCCCTGCGAGACACACTGCCAAAGCTTTTCGCTAGGATGCAGTCTAGTGCAGACGCACACTACGGCTCTCCGGAGCTGTCCGAAGCCAAGCGCCGGTGGCCGGCGTCTTTCGGCTGAAGCAGCGCTTCGGAGCGTACGGCTGCCGCTCCGCTGTTGTGTGCGCGAAGCAGCCGCTTCTCCTGCTCCGGGAGCCGGAGAGAGCGGTAGCTTGTACGAGGGCGAAGAACGAAGCCGCAGAGCACCCGGCTTCTCCGCGCACCCTAAGGACTGCTAGAGGACCGTGGTGGCCGCTCGCCTGCCTCTTCAATTCCATTCTAGCATCCTTAGGGAAGGTGTTCCAGGACAATTTTCCTGAGTTTTGAATTCGTCCTGATGCAGCCCCTCCTGGGAAACTCGTGCGCGTCCTCTGAGGCTCCGAGTGCAGAGACCTCGATGGCAACTGCAGAAATGAAGGGCTGCTTTGAGTTGTCGAGAAGCAAGAACATAGCCAGCGCCTTGTGTTTGGAAGTCAGCAGCTGCTAGACTTTTGCGATTGCTATCACTGTGCACTGAAAGCCAGGACGGCCTGTGCACGTTAAAACAACTAGCTGAGCAAGAGTAATCGAAAGATCACGGCCGTCAGAAATCAGCTTATATATTGCCCTGGAAAGAGCATTGTTTTTGGAGTGTGCAGTAAAATCGTGTTTCTGGACAAGGGAGGCATAAGTGCGCTGCGCTCCTAAGCTATCTCCCTGCGAGACACACTGCCAAAGCTTTTCGCTATCATGCAGTTTAGTGCAGACGCACACTACGGCTCTCCGGAGCTGTCCGAAGCCAAGCGCCGGTGGCCGGCGTCTTTCGGCTGAAGCAGCGCTTCGGAGAGTACGGCTGCCGCTCCGCTGTTGTGTGCGCGAAGCAGCCGCTTCTCCTGCTCCGGGAGCCGGAGAGAGCTGTAGCTTGTACGAGGGCGAAGAACGTTGCTGCAGAGAGACGAAATTGTGTGCACAGCCTTGCGACTGATAGAGGACGGTGGCTAAAGCTCCCTGCCTTTTCAATGCACTGCTGGCATGCTTTATTGAAGGTGCTCCGAGACAATTTTCCTGGGTTTTGACTTCGTCCTGATGAAGCCCCTCTTGGGAAACTCGTGCTCGTTTCCGAAGGCTCGAGATGCAGAGAACTCGATGGCAGCTGCAGAAATGAAGGGCTGCGTTGAGTTGTCGAGAAGCAAGAACATAGCCAGCGCCTTGTGTTTGGCAGTCAGCAGCTGCTGGACTTTTGCGATTGCTTTCACTGTGCACTGAATGCCAGGACGGCACGTGCACGTTAAAACAACGAGCTGGGCAAGAGTGGGCAGAAGAGAACGGGCGTCAGACAGCAGCTTACATATTACCATAGGAAGAGCAGTGTTTTTGGAGTGTGCAGCAAATGCGTGTTTCTGGACAAGGGAGGCAAAAGTGCGCTGCGCTCCTAAGCTATCTCCCTGCGAGACACACTGCCAAAGCTTTTCGCTATCATGCAGTCTAGTGCAGACGCACACTACGGCTCTCCGGAGCTGTCCGAAGCCAAGCGCCGGTGGCCGGCGTCTTTCGGCTGAAGCAGCGCTTCGGAGCGTACGGCTGCCGCTCCGCTGTTGTGTGCGCGAAGCAGCCGCTTCTCCTGCTCCGGGAGCCGGAGAGATCGGTAGCTTGTACGAGGGCGAAGAACGAAGCCGCAGAGCACCCGGCTTCTCCGCGCACCCTAAGGACTGCTAGAGGACCGTGGTGGCCGCTCGCCTGCCTCTTCAATTCCATTCTAGCATCCTTAGGGAAGGTGTTCCAGGACAATTTTCCTGAGTTTTGAATTCGTCCTGATGCAGCCCCTCCTGGGAAACTCGTGCGGGTCCTCTGAGGCTCCGAGTGCAGAGACCTCGATGGCAAGTGCAGAAATGAAGGGCTGCTTTGAGTTGTCGAGAAGCAAGAACATAGCCAGCGCCTTGTGTTTGGAAGTCAGCAGCTGCTAGACTTTTGCGATTGCTATCACTGTGCACTGAAAGCCAGGACGGCCTGTGCACGTTAAAACAACTAGCTGAGCAAGAGTAATCGAAAGATCACGGCCGTCAGAAATCAGCTTATATATTGCCCTGGAAAGAGCATTGTTTTTGGAGTGTGCAGTAAAATCGTGTTTCTGGACAACGGAGGCATAAGTGCGCTGCGCTCCTAAGCTATCTCTCTGCGAGACACACTGCCAAAGCTTTTCGCTATGATGCAGTCTAGTGCAGATGCACACTACGGCTCTCCGGAGCTGTCCGAAGCCAAGCGCCGGTGGCCGGCGTCTTTCGGCTGAAGCAGCGCTTCGGAGAGTACGGCTGCCGCTCCGCTGTTGTGTGCGCGAAGCAGCCGCTTCTCCTGCTCCGGGAGCCGGAGAGAGCTGTAGCTTGTACGAGGGCGAAGAACGTTGCTGCAGAGAGACGAAATTGTGTGCACAGCCTTGCGACTGATAGAGGACGGTGGCTAAAGCTCCCTGCCTTTTCAATGCACTGCTGGCATGCTTTATTGAAGGTGCTCCGAGACAATTTTCCTGGGTTTTGACTTCGTCCTGATGAAGCCCCTCTTGGGAAACTCGTGCTCGTTTCCGAAGGCTCGAGATGCAGAGAACTCGATGGCAGCTGCAGAAATGAAGGGCTGCGTTGAGTTGTCGAGAAGCAAGAACATAGCCAGCGCCTTGTGTTTGGCAGTCAGCAGCTGCTGGACTTTTGCGATTGCTTTCACTGTGCACTGAATGCCAGGACGGCACGTCCACGTTAAAACAACGAGCTGGGCAAGAGTGGGCAGAAGAGAACGGGCGTCAGACAGCAGCTTACATATTACCATAGGAAGAGCAGTGTTTTTGGAGTGTGCAGCAAATGCGTGTTTCTGGACAAGGGAGGCAAAAGTGCGCTGCGCTCCTAAGCTATCTCCCTGCGAGACACACTGCCAAAGCTTTTCGCTAGGATGCAGTCTAGTGCAGACGCACACTACGGCTCTCCGGAGCTGTCCGAAGCCAAGCGCCGGTGGCCGGCGTCTTCCGGCTGAAGCAGCGCTTCGGAGCGTACGGCTGCCGCTCCGCTGTTGTGTGCGCGAAGCAGCCGCTTCTCCTGCTCCGGGAGCCGGAGAGAGCGGTAGCTTGTACGAGGGCGAAGAACGAAGCCGCAGAGCACCGGTCTTCTGCGCGCACCCTAAGGACTGCTAGAGGACCGTGGTGGCCGCTCGCCTGCCTCTTCAATTCCATTCTAGCATCCTTAGGGAAGGTGTTCCAGGACAATTTTCCTGAGTTTTGAATTCGTCCTGATGCAGCCCCTCCTGGGAAACTCGTGCTCGTCCTCTGAGTCTCCGAGATGCAGAGACCTCGATGGCAACTGCAGAAATGAAGAGCTGCGTTGAGTTGTCGAGAAGCAAGAACATAGTCAGCGCCTTGTGTTTGGAAGTCAGCAGCTGCTAGACTTTTGCGATTGCTATCACTGTGCACTGAAAGCCAGGACGGCCTGTGCACGTTAAAACAACTAGCTGAGCAACAGTAGCCGAAAAATCACGGCCGCTAGATAGCAGCTTACGTATTGCCCAGGAAAGAGCACTATTTTTGGAGTGTGCAGTAAAATCGTGTTTTTGGACAAGGGAGGCATAAGTGCGCTGCGCTCCTAAGCTATCTCCCTGCGAGACACACTGCCAAAGCTTTTCGCTATGATGCAGTCTAGTGCAGATGCACACTACGGCTCTCCGGAGCTGTCCGAAGCCAAGCGCCGGTGGCCGGCGTCTTTCGGCTGAAGCAGCGCTTCGGAGAGTACGGCTGCCGCTCCGCTGTTGTGTGCGCGAAGCAGCCGCTTCTCCTGCTCCGGGAGCCGGAGAGAGCTGTAGCTTGTACGAGGGCGAAGAACGTTGCTGCAGAGAGACGAAATTGTGTGCACAGCCTTGCGACTGATAGAGGACGGTGGCTAAAGCTCCCTGCCTTTTCAATGCACTGCTGGCATGCTTTATTGAAGGTGCTCCGAGACAATTTTCCTGGGTTTTGACTTCGTCCTGATGAAGCCCCTCTTGGGAAACTCGTGCTCGTTTCCGAAGGCTCGAGATGCAGAGAACTCGATGGCAGCTGCAGAAATGAAGGGCTGCGTTGAGTTGTCGAGAAGCAAGAACATAGCCAGCGCCTTGTGTTTGGCAGTCAGCAGCTGCTGGACTTTTGCGATTGCTTTCACTGTGCACTGAATGCCAGGACGGCACGTGCACGTTAAAACAACGAGCTGGGCAAGAGTGGGCAGAAGAGAACGGGCGTCAGACAGCAGCTTACATATTACCATAGGAAGAGCAGTGTTTTTGGAGTGTGCAGCAAATGCGTCTTTCTGGACAAGGGAGGCAAAAGTGCGCTGCGCTCCTAAGCTATCTCCCTGCGAGACACACTGCCAAAGCTTTTCGCTAGGATGCAGTCTAGTGCAGACGCACACTACGGCTCTCCGGAGCTGTCCGAAGCCAAGCGCCGGTGGCCGGCGTCTTTCGGCTGAAGCAGCGCTTCGGAGCGTACGGCTGCCGCTCCGCTGTTGTGTGCGCGAAGCAGCCGCTTCTCCTGCTCCGGGAGCCGGAGAGAGCGGTAGCTTGTACGAGGGCGAAGAACGAAGCCGCAGAGCACCCGGCTTCTCCGCGCACCCTAAGGACTGCTAGAGGACCGTGGTGGCCGCTCGCCTGCCTCTTCAATTCCATTCTAGCATCCTTAGGGAAGGTGTTCCAGGACAATTTTCCTGAGTTTTGAATTCGTCCTGATGCAGCCCCTCCTGGGAAACTCGTGCGCGTCCTCTGAGGCTCCGAGTGCAGAGACCTCGTTGGCAAGTGCAGAAATGAAGGGCTGCGTTGAGTTGTCGAGAAGCAAGAACATAGCCAGCGCCTTGTGTTTGGAAGTCAGCAGCTGCTAGACTTTTGCGATTGCTATCACTGTGCACTGAAAGCCAGGACGGCCTGTGCACGTTAAAACAACTAGCTGAGCAAGAGTAATCGAAAGATCACGGCCGTCAGAAATCAGCTTATATATTGCCCTGGAAAGAGCATTGTTTTTGGAGTGTGCAGTAAAATCGTGTTTCTGGACAACGGAGGCATAAGTGCGCTGCGCTCCTAAGCTATCTCCCTGCGAGACACACTGCCAAAGCTTTTCGCTATGATGCAGTCTAGTGCAGACGCACACTACGGCTCTCCGGAGCTGTCCGAAGCCAAGCGCCGGTGGCCGGCGTCTTTCGGCTGAAGCAGCGCTTCGGAGAGTACGGCTGCCGCTCCGCTGTTGTGTGCGCGAAGCAGCCGCTTCTCCTGCTCCGGGAGCCGGAGAGAGCTGTAGCTTGTACGAGGGCGAAGAACGTTGCTGCAGAGAGACGAAATTGTGTGCACAGCCTTGCGACTGATAGAGGACGGTGGCTAAAGCTCCCTGCCTTTTCAATGCACTGCTGGCATGCTTTATTGAAGGTGCTCCGAGACAATTTTCCTGGGTTTTGACTTCGTCCTGATGAAGCCCCTCTTGGGAAACTCGTGCTCGTTTCCGAAGGCTCGAGATGCAGAGAACTCGATGGCAGCTGCAGAAATGAAGGGCTGCGTTGAGTTGTCGAGAAGCAAGAACATAGCCAGCGCCTTGTGTTTGGCAGTCAGCAGCTGCTGGACTTTTGCGATTGCTTTCACTGTGCACTGAAAGCCAGGACGGCACGTCCACGTTAAAACAACGAGCTGGGCAAGAGTGGGCAGAAGAGAACGGGCGTCAGACAGCAGCTTACATATTACCATAGGAAGAGCAGTGTTTTTGGAGTGTGCAGCAAATGCGTGTTTCTGGACAAGGGAGGCAAAAGTGCGCTGCGCTCCTAAGCTATCTCCCTGCGAGACACACTGCCAAAGCTTTTCGCTAGGATGCAGTCTAGTGCAGACGCACACTACGGCTCTCCGGAGCTGTCCGAAGCCAAGCGCCGGTGGCCGGCGTCTTTCGGCTGAAGCAGCGCTTCGGAGCGTACGGCTGCCGCTCCGCTGTTGTGTGCGCGAAGCAGCCGCTTCTCCTGCTCCGGGAGCCGGAGAGAGCGGTAGCTTGTACGAGGGCGAAGAACGAAGCCGCAGAGCACCGGTCTTCTGCGCGCACCCTAAGGACTGCTAGAGGACCGTGGTGGCCGCTCGCCTGCCTCTTCAATTCCATTCTAGCATCCTTAGGGAAGGTGTTCCAGGACAATTTTCCTGAGTTTTGAATTCGTCCTGATGCAGCCCCTCCTGGGAAACTCGTGCTCGTCCTCTGAGTCTCCGAGATGCAGAGACCTCGATGGCAACTGCAGAAATGAAGGGCTGCGTTGAGTTGTCGAGAAGCAAGAACATAGCCAGCGCCTTGTGTTTGGAAGTGAGCAGCTGCTAGACTTTTGCGATTGCTATCACTGTGCACTGAAAGCCAGGACGGCACGTGCACGTTAAAACAACTAGCTGAGCAAGAGTAGCCGAAAAATCACGGCCGCTAGATAGCAGCTTACGTATTGCCCAGGAAAGAGCACTATTTTTGGAGTGTGCAGTAAAATCGTGTTTTTGGACAAGGGAGGCATAAGTGCGCTGCGCTCCTAAGCTATCTCCCTGCGAGACACACTGCCAAAGCTTTTCGCTATGATGCAGTCTAGTGCAGACGCACACTACGGCTCTCCGGAGCTGTCCGAAGCCAAGCGCCGGTGGCCGGCGTCTTTCGGCTGAAGCAGCGCTTCGGAGCGTAGGGCTGCCGCTCCGCTGTTGTGTGCGCGAAGCAGCCGCTTCTCCTGCTCCGGGAGCCGGAGAGAGCTGTAGCTTGTACGAGGGCGAAGAACGTTGCTGCAGAGAGACGAAATTGTGTGCACAGCCTTGCGACTGATAGAGGACGGTGGCTAAAGCTCCCTGCCTTTTCAATGCACTGCTGGCATGCTTTATTGAAGGTGCTCCGAGACAATTTTCCTGGGTTTTGACTTCGTCCTGATGAAGCCCCTCTTGGGAAACTCGTGCTCGTTTCCGAAGGCTCGAGATGCAGAGAACTCGATGGCAGCTGCAGAAATGAAGGGCTGCGTTGAGTTGTCGAGAAGCAAGAACATAGCCAGCGCCTTGTGTTTGGCAGTCAGCAGCTGCTGGACTTTTGCGATTGCTTTCACTGTGCACTGAATGCCAGGACGGCACGTGCACGTTAAAACAACGAGCTGGGCAAGAGTGGGCAGAAGAGAACGGGCGTCAGACAGCAGCTTACATATTACCATAGGAAGAGCAGTGTTTTTGGAGTGTGCAGCAAATGCGTGTTTCTGGACAAGGGAGGCAAAAGTGCGCTGCGCTCCTAAGCTATCTCCCTGCGAGACACACTGCCAAAGCTTTTCGCTAGGATGCAGTCTAGTGCAGACGCACACTACGGCTCTCCGGAGCTGTCCGAAGCCAAGCGCCGGTGGCCGGCGTCTTTCGGCTGAAGCAGCGCTTCGGAGCGTACGGCTGCCGCTCCGCTGTTGTGTGCGCGAAGCAGCCTCTTCTCCTGCTCCGGGAGCCGGAGAGAGCTGTAGCTTGTACGAGGGCGAAGAACGTTGCTGCAGAGAGACGAAATTGTGTGCACAGCCTTGCGACTGATAGAGGACGGTGGCTAAAGCTCCCTGCCTTTTCAATGCACTGCTGGCATGCTTTATTGAAGGTGCTCCGAGACAATTTTCCTGGGTTTTGACTTCGTCCTGATGAAGCCCCTCTTGGGAAACTCGTGCTCGTTTCCGAAGGCTCGAGATGCAGAGAACTCGATGGCAGCTGCAGAAATGAAGGGCTGCGTTGAGTTGTCGAGAAGCAAGAACATAGCCAGCGCCTTGTGTTTGGCAGTCAGCAGCTGCTGGACTTTTGCGATTGCTTTCACTGTGCACTGAATGCCAGGACGGCACGTGCACGTTAAAACAACGAGCTGGGCAAGAGTGGGCAGAAGAGAACGGGCGTCAGACAGCAGCTTACATATTACCATAGGAAGAGCAGTGTTTTTGGAGTGTGCAGCAAATGCGTCTTTCTGGACAAGGGAGGCAAAAGTGCGCTGCGCTCCTAAGCTATCTCCCTGCGAGACACACTGCCAAAGCTTTTCGCTAGGATGCAGTCTAGTGCAGACGCACACTACGGCTCTCCGGAGCTGTCCGAAGCCAAGCGCCGGTGGCCGGCGTCTTTCGGCTGAAGCAGCGCTTCGGAGCGTAGGGCTGCCGCTCCGCTGTTGTGTGCGCGAAGCAGCCGCTTCTCCTGCTCCGGGAGCGGAGAGAGCGGTAGCTTGTACGAGGGCGAAGAACGAAGCCGCAGAGCACCCGGCTTCTCCGCGCACCCTAAGGAGTGCTAGAGGACCGTGGTGGCCGCTCGCCTGCCTCTTCAATTCCTTTCTAGCATCCTTAGGGAAGGTGTTCCAGGACAATTTTCCTGAGTTTTGAATTCGTCCTGATGCAGCCCCTCCTGGGAAACTCGTGCGCGTCCTCTGAGGCTCCGAGTGCAGAGACCTTGTTGGCAAGTGCAGAAATGAAGGGCTGCGTTGAGTTGTCGAGAAGCAAGAACATAGCCAGCGCCTTGTGTTTGGGAGTCAGCAGCTGCTGGACTTTTGCGATTGCTATCACTGTGCACTGAAAGCCAGGACGGCCTGTGCACGTTAAAACAACTAGCTGAGCAACAGTAGCCGAAAAATCACGGCCGCTAGATAGCAGCTTACGTATTGCCCAGGAAAGAGCACTATTTTTGGAGTGTGCAGTAAAATCGTGTTTTTGGACAAGGGAGGCATAAGTGCGCTGCGCTCCTAAGCTATCTCCCTGCGAGACACACTGCCAAAGCTTTTCGCTATGATGCAGTCTAGTGCAGACGCACACTACGGCTCTCCGGAGCTGTCCGAAGCCAAGCGCCGGTGGCCGGCGTCTTTCGGCTGAAGCAGCGCTTCGGAGAGTACGGCTGCCGCTCCGCTGTTGTGTGCGCGAAGCAGCCGCTTCTCCTGCTCCGGGAGCCGGAGAGAGCTGTAGCTTGTACGAGGGCGAAGAACGTTGCTGCAGAGAGACGAAATTGTGTGCACAGCCTTGCGACTGATAGAGGACGGTGGCTAAAGCTCCCTGCCTTTTCAATGCACTGCTGGCATGCTTTATTGAAGGTGCTCCGAGACAATTTTCCTGGGTTTTGACTTCGTCCTGATGAAGCCCCTCTTGGGAAACTCGTGCTCGTTTCCGAAGGCTCGAGATGCAGAGAACTCGATGGCAGCTGCAGAAATGAAGGGCTGCGTTGAGTTGTCGAGAAGCAAGAACATAGCCAGCGCCTTGTGTTTGGCAGTCAGCAGCTGCTGGACTTTTGCGATTGCTTTCACTGTGCACTGAATGCCAGGACGGCACGTGCACGTTAAAACAACGAGCTGGGCAAGAGTGGGCAGAAGAGAACGGGCGTCAGACAGCAGCTTACATATTACCATAGGAAGAGCAGTGTTTTTGGAGTGTGCAGCAAATGCGTGTTTCTGGACAAGGGAGGCAAAAGTGCGCTGCGCTCCTAAGCTATCTCCCTGCGAGACACACTGCCAAAGCTTTTCGCTAGGATGCAGTCTAGTGCAGACGCACACTACGGCTCTCCGGAGCTGTCCGAAGCCAAGCGCCGGTGGCCGGCGTCTTTCGGCTGAAGCAGCGCTTCGGAGCGTACGGCTGCCGCTCCGCTGTTGTGTGCGCGAAGCAGCCGCTTCTCCTGCTCCGGGAGCCGGAGAGAGCGGTAGCTTGTACGAGGGCGAAGAACGAAGCCGCAGAGCACCCGGCTTCTCCGCGCACCTTAAGGACTGCTAGAGAACCGTGGTGGCCGCTCGCCTGCCTCTTCAATTCCATTCTAGCATCCTTAGGGAAGGTGTTCCAGGACAATTTTCCTGAGTTTTGAATTCGTCCTGATGCAGCCCCTCCTGGGAAACTCGTGCGCGTCCTCTGAGGCTCCGAGTGCAGAGACCTCGTTGGCAAGTGCAGAAATGAAGGGCTGCGTTGAGTTGTCGAGAAGCAAGAACATAGCCAGCGCCTTGTGTTTGGAAGTCAGCAGCTGCTAGACTTTTGCGATTGCTATCACTGTGCACTGAAAGCCAGGACGGCCTGTGCACGTTAAAACAACTAGCTGAGCAAGAGTAATCGAAAGATCACGGCCGTCAGAAATCAGCTTATATATTGCCCTGGAAAGAGCATTGTTTTTGGAGTGTGCAGTAAAATCGTGTTTCTGGACAAGGGAGGCATAAGTGCGCTGCGCTCCTAAGCTATCTCCCTGCGAGACACACTGCCAAAGCTTTTCGCTATGATGCAGTCTAGTGCAGACGCACACTACGGCTCTCCGGAGCTGTCCGAAGCCAAGCGCCGGTGGCCGGCGTCTTTCGGCTGAAGCAGCGCTTCGGAGCGTACGGCTGCCGCTCCGCTGTTGTGTGCGCGAAGCAGCCGCTTCTCCTGCTCCGGGAGCCGGAGAGATCGGTAGCTTGTACGAGGGCGAAGAACGAAGCCGCAGAGCACCGGTCTTCTGCGCGCACCCTAAGGACTGCTAGAGGACCGTGGTGGCCGCTCGCCTGCCTCTTCAATTCCATTCTAGCATCCTTAGGGAAGGTGTTCCAGGACAATTTTCCTGAGTTTTGAATTCGTCCTGATGCAGCCCCTCCTGGGAAACTCGTGCTCGTCCTCTGAGTCTCCGACATGCAGAGACCTCGATGGCAACTGCAGAAATGAAGAGCTGCGTTGAGTTGTCGAGAAGCAAGAACATAGCCAGCGCCTTGTGTTTGGGAGTCAGCAGCTGCTGGACTTTTGCGATTGCTATCACTGTGCACTGAAAGCCAGGACGGCCTGTGCACGTTAAAACAACTAGCTGAGCAAGAGTAGCCGAAAAATCACGGCCGCTAGATAGCAGCTTACGTATTGCCCAGGAAAGAGCACTATTTTTGGAGTGTGCAGTAAAATCGTGTTTTTGGACAAGGGAGGCATAAGTGCGCTGCGCTCCTAAGCTATCTCTCTGCGAGACACACTGCCAAAGCTTTTCGCTATGATGCAGTCTAGTGCAGATGCACACTACGGCTCTCCGGAGCTGTCCGAAGCCAAGCGCCGGTGGCCGGCGTCTTTCGGCTGAAGCAGCGCTTCGGAGAGTACGGCTGCCGCTCCGCTGTTGTGTGCGCGAAGCAGCCGCTTCTCCTGCTCCGGGAGCCGGAGAGAGCTGTAGCTTGTACGAGGGCGAAGAACGTTGCTGCAGAGAGACGAAATTGTGTGCACAGCCTTGCGACTGATAGAGGACGGTGGCTAAAGCTCCCTGCCTTTTCAATGCACTGCTGGCATGCTTTATTGAAGGTGCTCCGAGACAATTTTCCTGGGTTTTGACTTCGTCCTGATGAAGCCCCTCTTGGGAAACTCGTGCTCGTTTCCGAAGGCTCGAGATGCAGAGAACTCGATGGCAGCTGCAGAAATGAAGGGCTGCGTTGAGTTGTCGAGAAGCAAGAACATAGCCAGCGCCTTGTGTTTGGCAGTCAGCAGCTGCTGGACTTTTGCGATTGCTTTCACTGTGCACTGAATGCCAGGACGGCACGTGCACGTTAAAACAACGAGCTGGGCAAGAGTGGGCAGAAGAGAACGGGCGTCAGACAGCAGCTTACATATTACCATAGGAAGAGCAGTGTTTTTGGAGTGTGCAGCAAATGCGTCTTTCTGGACAAGGGAGGCAAAAGTGCGCTGCGCTCCTAA
The DNA here is from genome assembly GCF_046129695.1 of Lonchura striata. Classification (NCBI taxonomy): domain Eukaryota; kingdom Metazoa; phylum Chordata; class Aves; order Passeriformes; family Estrildidae; genus Lonchura; species Lonchura striata. The sequence continues at coordinate 10,066,648 of NC_134626.1, read as the reverse complement.
GCTATCTCCCTGCGAGACACACTGCCAAAGCTTTTCGCTAGGATGCAGTCTAGTGCAGACGCACACTACGGCTCTCCGGAGCTGTCCGAAGCCAAGCGCCGGTGGCCGGCGTCTTTCGGCTGAAGCAGCGCTTCGGAGCGTACGGCTGCCGCTCCGCTGTTGTGTGCGCGAAGCAGCCGCTTCTCCTGCTCCGGGAGCCGGAGAGAGCGGTAGCTTGTACGAGGGCGAAGAACGAAGCCGCAGAGCACCCGGCTTCTCCGCGCACCCTAAGGACTGCTAGAGGACCGTGGTGGCCGCTCGCCTGCCTCTTCAATTCCATTCTAGCATCCTTAGGGAAGGTGTTCCAGGACAATTTTCCTGAGTTTTGAATTCGTCCTGATGCAGCCCCTCCTGGGAAACTCGTGCGCGTCCTCTGAGGCTCCGAGTGCAGAGACCTCGATGGCAACTGCAGAAATGAAGGGCTGCTTTGAGTTGTCGAGAAGCAAGAACATAGCCAGCGCCTTGTGTTTGGAAGTCAGCAGCTGCTAGACTTTTGCGATTGCTATCACTGTGCACTGAAAGCCAGGACGGCCTGTGCACGTTAAAACAACTAGCTGAGCAAGAGTAATCGAAAGATCACGGCCGTCAGAAATCAGCTTATATATTGCCCTGGAAAGAGCATTGTTTTTGGAGTGTGCAGTAAAATCGTGTTTCTGGACAAGGGAGGCATAAGTGCGCTGCGCTCCTAAGCTATCTCCCTGCGAGACACACTGCCAAAGCTTTTCGCTATCATGCAGTTTAGTGCAGACGCACACTACGGCTCTCCGGAGCTGTCCGAAGCCAAGCGCCGGTGGCCGGCGTCTTTCGGCTGAAGCAGCGCTTCGGAGAGTACGGCTGCCGCTCCGCTGTTGTGTGCGCGAAGCAGCCGCTTCTCCTGCTCCGGGAGCCGGAGAGAGCTGTAGCTTGTACGAGGGCGAAGAACGTTGCTGCAGAGAGACGAAATTGTGTGCACAGCCTTGCGACTGATAGAGGACGGTGGCTAAAGCTCCCTGCCTTTTCAATGCACTGCTGGCATGCTTTATTGAAGGTGCTCCGAGACAATTTTCCTGGGTTTTGACTTCGTCCTGATGAAGCCCCTCTTGGGAAACTCGTGCTCGTTTCCGAAGGCTCGAGATGCAGAGAACTCGATGGCAGCTGCAGAAATGAAGGGCTGCGTTGAGTTGTCGAGAAGCAAGAACATAGCCAGCGCCTTGTGTTTGGCAGTCAGCAGCTGCTGGACTTTTGCGATTGCTTTCACTGTGCACTGAATGCCAGGACGGCACGTGCACGTTAAAACAACGAGCTGGGCAAGAGTGGGCAGAAGAGAACGGGCGTCAGACAGCAGCTTACATATTACCATAGGAAGAGCAGTGTTTTTGGAGTGTGCAGCAAATGCGTGTTTCTGGACAAGGGAGGCAAAAGTGCGCTGCGCTCCTAAGCTATCTCCCTGCGAGACACACTGCCAAAGCTTTTCGCTATCATGCAGTCTAGTGCAGACGCACACTACGGCTCTCCGGAGCTGTCCGAAGCCAAGCGCCGGTGGCCGGCGTCTTTCGGCTGAAGCAGCGCTTCGGAGCGTACGGCTGCCGCTCCGCTGTTGTGTGCGCGAAGCAGCCGCTTCTCCTGCTCCGGGAGCCGGAGAGATCGGTAGCTTGTACGAGGGCGAAGAACGAAGCCGCAGAGCACCCGGCTTCTCCGCGCACCCTAAGGACTGCTAGAGGACCGTGGTGGCCGCTCGCCTGCCTCTTCAATTCCATTCTAGCATCCTTAGGGAAGGTGTTCCAGGACAATTTTCCTGAGTTTTGAATTCGTCCTGATGCAGCCCCTCCTGGGAAACTCGTGCGGGTCCTCTGAGGCTCCGAGTGCAGAGACCTCGATGGCAAGTGCAGAAATGAAGGGCTGCTTTGAGTTGTCGAGAAGCAAGAACATAGCCAGCGCCTTGTGTTTGGAAGTCAGCAGCTGCTAGACTTTTGCGATTGCTATCACTGTGCACTGAAAGCCAGGACGGCCTGTGCACGTTAAAACAACTAGCTGAGCAAGAGTAATCGAAAGATCACGGCCGTCAGAAATCAGCTTATATATTGCCCTGGAAAGAGCATTGTTTTTGGAGTGTGCAGTAAAATCGTGTTTCTGGACAAGGGAGGCATAAGTGCGCTGCGCTCCTAAGCTATCTCCCTGCGAGACACACTGCCAAAGCTTTTCGCTATCATGCAGTTTAGTGCAGACGCACACTACGGCTCTCCGGAGCTGTCCGAAGCCAAGCGCCGGTGGCCGGCGTCTTTCGGCTGAAGCAGCGCTTCGGAGCGTACGGCTGCCGCTCCGCTGTTGTGTGCGCGAAGCAGCCGCTTCTCCTGCTCCGGGAGCCGGAGAGAGCGGTAGCTTGTACGAGGGCGAAGAACGAAGCCGCAGAGCACCGGCCTTCTGCGCGCACCCTAAGGACTGCTAGAGGACCGTGGTGGCCGCTCGCCTGCCTCTTCAATTCCATTCTAGCATCCTTAGGGAAGGTGTTCCAGGACAATTTTCCTGAGTTTTGAATTCGTCCTGATGCAGCCCCTCCTGGGAAACTCGTGCTCGTCCTCTGAGTCTCCGAGATGCAGAGACCTCGATGGCAACTGCAGAAATGAAGAGCTGCGTTGAGTTGTCGAGAAGCAAGAACATAGTCAGCGCCTTGTGTTTGGAAGTCAGCAGCTGCTAGACTTTTGCGATTGCTATCACTGTGCACTGAAAGCCAGGACGGCCTGTGCACGTTAAAACAACTAGCTGAGCAACAGTAGCCGAAAAATCACGGCCGCTAGATAGCAGCTTACGTATTGCCCAGGAAAGAGCACTATTTTTGGAGTGTGCAGTAAAATCGTGTTTTTGGACAAGGGAGGCATAAGTGCGCTGCGCTCCTAAGCTATCTCTCTGCGAGACACACTGCCAAAGCTTTTCGCTATGATGCAGTCTAGTGCAGATGCACACTACGGCTCTCCGGAGCTGTCCGAAGCCAAGCGCCGGTGGCCGGCGTCTTTCGGCTGAAGCAGCGCTTCGGAGAGTACGGCTGCCGCTCCGCTGTTGTGTGCGCGAAGCAGCCGCTTCTCCTGCTCCGGGAGCCGGAGAGAGCTGTAGCTTGTACGAGGGCGAAGAACGTTGCTGCAGAGAGACGAAATTGTGTGCACAGCCTTGCGACTGATAGAGGACGGTGGCTAAAGCTCCCTGCCTTTTCAATGCACTGCTGGCATGCTTTATTGAAGGTGCTCCGAGACAATTTTCCTGGGTTTTGACTTCGTCCTGATGAAGCCCCTCTTGGGAAACTCGTGCTCGTTTCCGAAGGCTCGAGATGCAGAGAACTCGATGGCAGCTGCAGAAATGAAGGGCTGCGTTGAGTTGTCGAGAAGCAAGAACATAGCCAGCGCCTTGTGTTTGGCAGTCAGCAGCTGCTGGACTTTTGCGATTGCTTTCACTGTGCACTGAATGCCAGGACGGCACGTGCACGTTAAAACAACGAGCTGGGCAAGAGTGGGCAGAAGAGAACGGGCGTCAGACAGCAGCTTACATATTACCATAGGAAGAGCAGTGTTTTTGGAGTGTGCAGCAAATGCGTGTTTCTGGACAAGGGAGGCAAAAGTGCGCTGCGCTCCTAAGCTATCTCCCTGCGAGACACACTGCCAAAGCTTTTCGCTATCATGCAGTCTAGTGCAGACGCACACTACGGCTCTCCGGAGCTGTCCGAAGCCAAGCGCCGGTGGCCGGCGTCTTTCGGCTGAAGCAGCGCTTCGGAGCGTACGGCTGCCGCTCCGCTGTTGTGTGCGCGAAGCAGCCGCTTCTCCTGCTCCGGGAGCGGAGAGAGCGGTAGCTTGTACGAGGGCGAAGAACGAAGCCGCAGAGCACCCGGCTTCTCCGCGCACCCTAAGGAGTGCTAGAGGACCGTGGTGGCCGCTCGCCTGCCTCTTCAATTCCATTCTAGCATCCTTAGGGAAGGTGTTCCAGGACAATTTTCCTGAGTTTTGAATTCGTCCTGATGCAGCCCCTCCTGGGAAACTCGTGCGCGTCCTCTGAGGCTCCGAGTGCAGAGACCTCGTTGGCAAGTGCAGAAATGAAGGGCTGCGTTGAGTTGTCGAGAAGCAAGAACATAGCCAGCGCCTTGTGTTTGGAAGTCAGCAGCTGCTAGACTTTTGCGATTGCTATCACTGTGCACTGAAAGCCAGGACGGCCTGTGCACGTTAAAACAACTAGCTGAGCAAGAGTAATCGAAAGATCACGGCCGTCAGAAATCAGCTTATATATTGCCCTGGAAAGAGCATTGTTTTTGGAGTGTGCAGTAAAATCGTGTTTCTGGACAAGGGAGGCATAAGTGCGCTGCGCTCCTAAGCTATCTCTCTGCGAGACACACTGCCAAAGCTTTTCGCTATGATGCAGTCTAGTGCAGATGCACACTACGGCTCTCCGGAGCTGTCCGAAGCCAAGCGCCGGTGGCCGGCGTCTTTCGGCTGAAGCAGCGCTTCGGAGAGTACGGCTGCCGCTCCGCTGTTGTGTGCGCGAAGCAGCCGCTTCTCCTGCTCCGGGAGCCGGAGAGAGCTGTAGCTTGTACGAGGGCGAAGAACGTTGCTGCAGAGAGACGAAATTGTGTGCACAGCCTTGCGACTGATAGAGGACGGTGGCTAAAGCTCCCTGCCTTTTCAATGCACTGCTGGCATGCTTTATTGAAGGTGCTCCGAGACAATTTTCCTGGGTTTTGACTTCGTCCTGATGAAGCCCCTCTTGGGAAACTCGTGCTCGTTTCCGAAGGCTCGAGATGCAGAGAACTCGATGGCAGCTGCAGAAATGAAGGGCTGCGTTGAGTTGTCGAGAAGCAAGAACATAGCCAGCGCCTTGTGTTTGGCAGTCAGCAGCTGCTGGACTTTTGCGATTGCTTTCACTGTGCACTGAAAGCCAGGACGGCACGTCCACGTTAAAACAACGAGCTGGGCAAGAGTGGGCAGAAGAGAACGGGCGTCAGACAGCAGCTTACATATTACCATAGGAAGAGCAGTGTTTTTGGAGTGTGCAGCAAATGCGTGTTTCTGGACAAGGGAGGCAAAAGTGCGCTGCGCTCCTAAGCTATCTCCCTGCGAGACACACTGCCAAAGCTTTTCGCTATCATGCAGTCTAGTGCAGACGCACACTACGGCTCTCCGGAGCTGTCCGAAGCCAAGCGCCGGTGGCCGGCGTCTTTCGGCTGAAGCAGCGCTTCGGAGCGTACGGCTGCCGCTCCGCTGTTGTGTGCGCGAAGCAGCCGCTTCTCCTGCTCCGGGAGCGGAGAGAGCGGTAGCTTGTACGAGGGCGAAGAACGAAGCCGCAGAGCACCGGTCTTCTGCGCGCACCCTAAGGACTGCTAGAGGACCGTGGTGGCCGCTCGCCTGCCTCTTCAATTCCATTCTAGCATCCTTAGGGAAGGTGTTCCAGGACAATTTTCCTGAGTTTTGAATTCGTCCTGATGCAGCCCCTCCTGGGAAACTCGTGCTCGTCCTCTGAGTCTCCGAGATGCAGAGACCTCGATGGCAACTGCAGAAATGAAGAGCTGCGTTGAGTTGTCGAGAAGCAAGAACATAGTCAGCGCCTTGTGTTTGGAAGTCAGCAGCTGCTAGACTTTTGCGATTGCTATCACTGTGCACTGAAAGCCAGGACGGCCTGTGCACGTTAAAACAACTAGCTGAGCAACAGTAGCCGAAAAATCACGGCCGCTAGATAGCAGCTTACGTATTGCCCAGGAAAGAGCACTATTTTTGGAGTGTGCAGTAAAATCGTGTTTTTGGACAAGGGAGGCATAAGTGCGCTGCGCTCCTAAGCTATCTCTCTGCGAGACACACTGCCAAAGCTTTTCGCTATGATGCAGTCTAGTGCAGATGCACACTACGGCTCTCCGGAGCTGTCCGAAGCCAAGCGCCGGTGGCCGGCGTCTTTCGGCTGAAGCAGCGCTTCGGAGAGTACGGCTGCCGCTCCGCTGTTGTGTGCGCGAAGCAGCCGCTTCTCCTGCTCCGGGAGCCGGAGAGAGCTGTAGCTTGTACGAGGGCGAAGAACGTTGCTGCAGAGAGACGAAATTGTGTGCACAGCCTTGCGACTGATAGAGGACGGTGGCTAAAGCTCCCTGCCTTTTCAATGCACTGCTGGCATGCTTTATTGAAGGTGCTCCGAGACAATTTTCCTGGGTTTTGACTTCGTCCTGATGAAGCCCCTCTTGGGAAACTCGTGCTCGTTTCCGAAGGCTCGAGATGCAGAGAACTCGATGGCAGCTGCAGAAATGAAGGGCTGCGTTGAGTTGTCGAGAAGCAAGAACATAGCCAGCGCCTTGTGTTTGGCAGTCAGCAGCTGCTGGACTTTTGCGATTGCTTTCACTGTGCACTGAATGCCAGGACGGCACGTGCACGTTAAAACAACGAGCTGGGCAAGAGTGGGCAGAAGAGAACGGGCGTCAGACAGCAGCTTACATATTACCATAGGAAGAGCAGTGTTTTTGGAGTGTGCAGCAAATGCGTCTTTCTGGACAAGGGAGGCAAAAGTGCGCTGCGCTCCTAAGCTATCTCCCTGCGAGACACACTGCCAAAGCTTTTCGCTAGGATGCAGTCTAGTGCAGACGCACACTACGGCTCTCCGGAGCTGTCCGAAGCCAAGCGCCGGTGGCCGGCGTCTTTCGGCTGAAGCAGCGCTTCGGAGCGTACGGCTGCCGCTCCGCTGTTGTGTGCGCGAAGCAGCCGCTTCTCCTGCTCCGGGAGCGGAGAGAGCGGTAGCTTGTACGAGGGCGAAGAACGAAGCCGCAGAGCACCCGGCTTCTCCGCGCACCCTAAGGAGTGCTAGAGGACCGTGGTGGCCGCTCGCCTGCCTCTTCAATTCCATTCTAGCATCCTTAGGGAAGGTGTTCCAGGACAATTTTCCTGAGTTTTGAATTCGTCCTGATGCAGCCCCTCCTGGGAAACTCGTGCGCGTCCTCTGAGGCTCCGAGTGCAGAGACCTCGTTGGCAAGTGCAGAAATGAAGGGCTGCGTTGAGTTGTCGAGAAGCAAGAACATAGCCAGCGCCTTGTGTTTGGAAGTCAGCAGCTGCTAGACTTTTGCGATTGCTATCACTGTGCACTGAAAGCCAGGACGGCCTGTGCACGTTAAAACAACTAGCTGAGCAAGAGTAATCGAAAGATCACGGCCGTCAGAAATCAGCTTATATATTGCCCTGGAAAGAGCATTGTTTTTGGAGTGTGCAGTAAAATCGTGTTTCTGGACAAGGGAGGCATAAGTGCGCTGCGCTCCTAAGCTATCTCTCTGCGAGACACACTGCCAAAGCTTTTCGCTATGATGCAGTCTAGTGCAGATGCACACTACGGCTCTCCGGAGCTGTCCGAAGCCAAGCGCCGGTGGCCGGCGTCTTTCGGCTGAAGCAGCGCTTCGGAGAGTACGGCTGCCGCTCCGCTGTTGTGTGCGCGAAGCAGCCGCTTCTCCTGCTCCGGGAGCCGGAGAGAGCTGTAGCTTGTACGAGGGCGAAGAACGTTGCTGCAGAGAGACGAAATTGTGTGCACAGCCTTGCGACTGATAGAGGACGGTGGCTAAAGCTCCCTGCCTTTTCAATGCACTGCTGGCATGCTTTATTGAAGGTGCTCCGAGACAATTTTCCTGGGTTTTGACTTCGTCCTGATGAAGCCCCTCTTGGGAAACTCGTGCTCGTTTCCGAAGGCTCGAGATGCAGAGAACTCGATGGCAGCTGCAGAAATGAAGGGCTGCGTTGAGTTGTCGAGAAGCAAGAACATAGCCAGCGCCTTGTGTTTGGCAGTCAGCAGCTGCTGGACTTTTGCGATTGCTTTCACTGTGCACTGAAAGCCAGGACGGCACGTCCACGTTAAAACAACGAGCTGGGCAAGAGTGGGCAGAAGAGAACGGGCGTCAGACAGCAGCTTACATATTACCATAGGAAGAGCAGTGTTTTTGGAGTGTGCAGCAAATGCGTGTTTCTGGACAAGGGAGGCAAAAGTGCGCTGCGCTCCTAAGCTATCTCCCTGCGAGACACACTGCCAAAGCTTTTCGCTAGGATGCAGTCTAGTGCAGACGCACACTACGGCTCTCCGGAGCTGTCCGAAGCCAAGCGCCGGTGGCCGGCGTCTTTCGGCTGAAGCAGCGCTTCGGAGCGTACGGCTGCCGCTCCGCTGTTGTGTGCGCGAAGCAGCCGCTTCTCCTGCTCCGGGAGCGGAGAGAGCGGTAGCTTGTACGAGGGCGAAGAACGAAGCCGCAGAGCACCGGTCTTCTGCGCGCACCCTAAGGACTGCTAGAGGACCGTGGTGGCCGCTCGCCTGCCTCTTCAATTCCATTCTAGCATCCTTAGGGAAGGTGTTCCAGGACAATTTTCCTGAGTTTTGAATTCGTCCTGATGCAGCCCCTCCTGGGAAACTCGTGCTCGTCCTCTGAGTCTCCGAGATGCAGAGACCTCGATGGCAACTGCAGAAATGAAGAGCTGCGTTGAGTTGTCGAGAAGCAAGAACATAGTCAGCGCCTTGTGTTTGGAAGTCAGCAGCTGCTAGACTTTTGCGATTGCTATCACTGTGCACTGAAAGCCAGGACGGCCTGTGCACGTTAAAACAACTAGCTGAGCAACAGTAGCCGAAAAATCACGGCCGCTAGATAGCAGCTTACGTATTGCCCAGGAAAGAGCACTATTTTTGGAGTGTGCAGTAAAATCGTGTTTTTGGACAAGGGAGGCATAAGTGCGCTGCGCTCCTAAGCGATCTCTCTGCGAGACACACTGCCAAAGCTTTTCGCTATGATGCAGTCTAGTGCAGATGCACACTACGGCTCTCCGGAGCTGTCCGAAGCCAAGCGCCGGTGGCCGGCGTCTTTCGGCTGAAGCAGCGCTTCGGAGAGTACGGCTGCCGCTCCGCTGTTGTGTGCGCGAAGCAGCCGCTTCTCCTGCTCCGGGAGCCGGAGAGAGCTGTAGCTTGTACGAGGGCGAAGAACGTTGCTGCAGAGAGACGAAATTGTGTGCACAGCCTTGCGACTGATAGAGGACGGTGGCTAAAGCTCCCTGCCTTTTCAATGCACTGCTGGCATGCTTTATTGAAGGTGCTCCGAGACAATTTTCCTGGGTTTTGACTTCGTCCTGATGAAGCCCCTCTTGGGAAACTCGTGCTCGTTTCCGAAGGCTCGAGATGCAGAGAACTCGATGGCAGCTGCAGAAATGAAGGGCTGCGTTGAGTTGTCGAGAAGCAAGAACATAGCCAGCGCCTTGTGTTTGGCAGTCAGCAGCTGCTGGACTTTTGCGATTGCTTTCACTGTGCACTGAATGCCAGGACGGCACGTGCACGTTAAAACAACGAGCTGGGCAAGAGTGGGCAGAAGAGAACGGGCGTCAGACAGCAGCTTACATATTACCATAGGAAGAGCAGTGTTTTTGGAGTGTGCAGCAAATGCGTCTTTCTGGACAAGGGAGGCAAAAGTGCGCTGCGCTCCTAAGCTATCTCCCTGCGAGACACACTGCCAAAGCTTTTCGCTAGGATGCAGTCTAGTGCAGACGCACACTACGGCTCTCCGGAGCTGTCCGAAGCCAAGCGCCGGTGGCCGGCGTCTTTCGGCTGAAGCAGCGCTTCGGAGCGTACGGCTGCCGCTCCGCTGTTGTGTGCGCGAAGCAGCCGCTTCTCCTGCTCCGGGAGCGGAGAGAGCGGTAGCTTGTACGAGGGCGAAGAACGAAGCCGCAGGGCACCCGGCTTCTCCGCGCACCCTAAGGAGTGCTAGAGGACCGTGGTGGCCGCTCGCCTGCCTCTTCAATTCCATTCTAGCATCCTTAGGGAAGGTGTTCCAGGACAATTTTCCTGAGTTTTGAATTCGTCCTGATGCAGCCCCTCCTGGGAAACTCGTGCGCGTCCTCTGAGGCTCCGAGTGCAGAGACCTCGTTGGCAAGTGCAGAAATGAAGGGCTGCGTTGAGTTGTCGAGAAGCAAGAACATAGCCAGCGCCTTGTGTTTGGAAGTCAGCAGCTGCTAGACTTTTGCGATTGCTATCACTGTGCACTGAAAGCCAGGACGGCCTGTGCACGTTAAAACAACTAGCTGAGCAAGAGTAATCGAAAGATCACGGCCGTCAGAAATCAGCTTATATATTGCCCTGGAAAGAGCATTGTTTTTGGAGTGTGCAGTAAAATCGTGTTTCTGGACAAGGGAGGCATAAGTGCGCTGCGCTCCTAAGCTATCTCTCTGCGAGACACACTGCCAAAGCTTTTCGCTATGATGCAGTCTAGTGCAGATGCACACTACGGCTCTCCGGAGCTGTCCGAAGCCAAGCGCCGGTGGCCGGCGTCTTTCGGCTGAAGCAGCGCTTCGGAGAGTACGGCTGCCGCTCCGCTGTTGTGTGCGCGAAGCAGCCGCTTCTCCTGCTCCGGGAGCCGGAGAGAGCTGTAGCTTGTACGAGGGCGAAGAACGTTGCTGCAGAGAGACGAAATTGTGTGCACAGCCTTGCGACTGATAGAGGACGGTGGCTAAAGCTCCCTGCCTTTTCAATGCACTGCTGGCATGCTTTATTGAAGGTGCTCCGAGACAATTTTCCTGGGTTTTGACTTCGTCCTGATGAAGCCCCTCTTGGGAAACTCGTGCTCGTTTCCGAAGGCTCGAGATGCAGAGAACTCGATGGCAGCTGCAGAAATGAAGGGCTGCGTTGAGTTGTCGAGAAGCAAGAACATAGCCAGCGCCTTGTGTTTGGCAGTCAGCAGCTGCTGGACTTTTGCGATTGCTTTCACTGTGCACTGAATGCCAGGACGGCACGTCCACGTTAAAACAACGAGCTGGGCAAGAGTGGGCAGAAGAGAACGGGCGTCAGACAGCAGCTTACATATTACCATAGGAAGAGCAGTGTTTTTGGAGTGTGCAGCAAATGCGTGTTTCTGGACAAGGGAGGCAAAAGTGCGCTGCGCTCCTAAGCTATCTCCCTGCGAGACACACTGCCAAAGCTTTTCGCTAGGATGCAGTCTAGTGCAGACGCACACTACGGCTCTCCGGAGCTGTCCGAAGCCAAGCGCCGGTGGCCGGCGTCTTCCGGCTGAAGCAGCGCTTCGGAGCGTACGGCTGCCGCTCCGCTGTTGTGTGCGCGAAGCAGCCGCTTCTCCTGCTCCGGGAGCCGGAGAGAGCGGTAGCTTGTACGAGGGCGAAGAACGAAGCCGCAGAGCACCGGTCTTCTGCGCGCACCCTAAGGACTTCTAGAGGACCGTGGTGGCCGCTCGCCTGCCTCTTCAATTCCATTCTAGCATCCTTAGGGAAGGTGTTCCAGGACAATTTTCCTGAGTTTTGAATTCGTCCTGATGCAGCCCCTCCTGGGAAACTCGTGCTCGTCCTCTGAGTCTCCGAGATGCAGAGACCTCGATGGCAACTGCAGAAATGAAGAGCTGCGTTGAGTTGTCGAGAAGCAAGAACATAGTCAGCGCCTTGTGTTTGGAAGTCAGCAGCTGCTAGACTTTTGCGATTGCTATCACTGTGCACTGAAAGCCAGGACGGCCTGTGCACGTTAAAACAACTAGCTGAGCAACAGTAGCCGAAAAATCACGGCCGCTAGATAGCAGCTTACGTATTGCCCAGGAAAGAGCACTATTTTTGGAGTGTGCAGTAAAATCGTGTTTTTGGACAAGGGAGGCATAAGTGCGCTGCGCTCCTAAGCTATCTCCCTGCGAGACACACTGCCAAAGCTTTTCGCTATGATGCAGTCTAGTGCAGATGCACACTACGGCTCTCCGGAGCTGTCCGAAGCCAAGCGCCGGTGGCCGGCGTCTTTCGGCTGAAGCAGCGCTTCGGAGAGTACGGCTGCCGCTCCGCTGTTGTGTGCGCGAAGCAGCCGCTTCTCCTGCTCCGGGAGCCGGAGAGAGCTGTAGCTTGTACGAGGGCGAAGAACGTTGCTGCAGAGAGACGAAATTGTGTGCACAGCCTTGCGACTGATAGAGGACGGTGGCTAAAGCTCCCTGCCTTTTCAATGCACTGCTGGCATGCTTTATTGAAGGTGCTCCGAGACAATTTTCCTGGGTTTTGACTTCGTCCTGATGAAGCCCCTCTTGGGAAACTCGTGCTCGTTTCCGAAGGCTCGAGATGCAGAGAACTCGATGGCAGCTGCAGAAATGAAGGGCTGCGTTGAGTTGTCGAGAAGCAAGAACATAGCCAGCGCCTTGTGTTTGGCAGTCAGCAGCTGCTGGACTTTTGCGATTGCTTTCACTGTGCACTGAATGCCAGGACGGCACGTCCACGTTAAAACAACGAGCTGGGCAAGAGTGGGCAGAAGAGAACGGGCGTCAGACAGCAGCTTACATATTACCATAGGAAGAGCAGTGTTTTTGGAGTGTGCAGCAAATGCGTCTTTCTGGACAAGGGAGGCAAAAGTGCGCTGCGCTCCTAAGCTATCTCCCTGCGAGACACACTGCCAAAGCTTTTCGCTAGGATGCAGTCTAGTGCAGACGCACACTACGGCTCTCCGGAGCTGTCCGAAGCCAAGCGCCGGTGGCCGGCGTCTTTCGGCTGAAGCAGCGCTTCGGAGCGTACGGCTGCCGCTCCGCTGTTGTGTGCGCGAAGCAGCCGCTTCTCCTGCTCCGGGAGCCGGAGAGAGCGGTAGCTTGTACGAGGGCGAAGAACGAAGCCGCAGAGCACCCGGCTTCTCCGCGCACCCTAAGGACTGCTAGAGGACCGTGGTGGCCGCTCGCCTGCCTCTTCAATTCCATTCTAGCATCCTTAGGGAAGGTGTTCCAGGACAATTTTCCTGAGTTTTGAATTCGTCCTGATGCAGCCCCTCCTGGGAAACTCGTGCGCGTCCTCTGAGGCTCCGAGTGCAGAGACCTCGTTGGCAAGTGCAGAAATGAAGGGCTGCGTTGAGTTGTCGAGAAGCAAGAACATAGCCAGCGCCTTGTGTTTGGGAGTCAGCAGCTGCTAGACTTTTGCGATTGCTATCACTGTGCACTGAAAGCCAGGACGGCCTGTGCACGTTAAAACAACTAGCTGAGCAAGAGTAATCGAAAGATCACGGCCGTCAGAAATCAGCTTATATATTGCCCTGGAAAGAGCATTGTTTTTGGAGTGTGCAGTAAAATCGTGTTTCTGGACAAGGGAGGCATAAGTGCGCTGCGCTCCTAAGCTATCTCCCTGCGAGACACACTGCCAAAGCTTTTCGCTATCATGCAGTTTAGTGCAGACGCACACTACGGCTCTCCGGAGCTGTCCGAAGCCAAGCGCCGGTGGCCGGCGTCTTTCGGCTGAAGCAGCGCTTCGGAGCGTACGGCTGCCGCTCCGCTGTTGTGTGCGCGAAGCAGCCGCTTCTCCTGCTCCGGGAGCCGGAGAGAGCGGTAGCTTGTACGAGGGCGAAGAACGAAGCCGCAGAGCACCCGGCTTCTCCGCGCACCCTAAGGACTGCTAGAGGACCGTGGTGGCCGCTCGCCTGCCTCTTCAATTCCATTCTAGCATCCTTAGGGAAGGTGTTCCAGGACAATTTTCCTGAGTTTTGAATTCGTCCTGATGCAGCCCCTCCTGGGAAACTCGTGCGCGTCCTCTGAGGCTCCGAGTGCAGAGACCTCGTTGGCAAGTGCAGAAATGAAGGGCTGCGTTGAGTTGTCGAGAAGCAAGAACATAGCCAGCGCCTTGTGTTTGGAAGTCAGCAGCTGCTAGACTTTTGCGATTGCTATCACTGTGCACTGAAAGCCAGGACGGCCTGTGCACGTTAAAACAACTAGCTGAGCAAGAGTAATCGAAAGATCACGGCCGTCAGAAATCAGCTTATATATTGCCCTGGAAAGAGCATTGTTTTTGGAGTGTGCAGTAAAATCGTGTTTCTGGACAACGGAGGCATAAGTGCGCTGCGCTCCTAAGCTATCTCCCTGCGAGACACACTGCCAAAGCTTTTCGCTATGATGCAGTCTAGTGCAGACGCACACTACGGCTCTCCGGAGCTGTCCGAAGCCAAGCGCCGGTGGCCGGCGTCTTTCGGCTGAAGCAGCGCTTCGGAGAGTACGGCTGCCGCTCCGCTGTTGTGTGCGCGAAGCAGCCGCTTCTCCTGCTCCGGGAGCCGGAGAGAGCTGTAGCTTGTACGAGGGCGAAGAACGTTGCTGCAGAGAGACGAAATTGTGTGCACAGCCTTGCGACTGATAGAGGACGGTGGCTAAAGCTCCCTGCCTTTTCAATGCACTGCTGGCATGCTTTATTGAAGGTGCTCCGAGACAATTTTCCTGGGTTTTGACTTCGTCCTGATGAAGCCCCTCTTGGGAAACTCGTGCTCGTTTCCGAAGGCTCGAGATGCAGAGAACTCGATGGCAGCTGCAGAAATGAAGGTCTGCGTTGAGTTGTCGAGAAGCAAGAACATAGCCAGCGCCTTGTGTTTGGCAGTCAGCAGCTGCTGGACTTTTGCGATTGCTTTCACTGTGCACTGAATGCCAGGACGGCACGTCCACGTTAAAACAACGAGCTGGGCAAGAGTGGGCAGAAGAGAACGGGCGTCAGACAGCAGCTTACATATTACCATAGGAAGAGCAGTGTTTTTGGAGTGTGCAGCAAATGCGTCTTTCTGGACAAGGGAGGCAAAAGTGCGCTGCGCTCCTAAGCTATCTCCCTGCGAGACACACTGCCAAAGCTTTTCGCTAGGATGCAGTCTAGTGCAGATGCACACTACGGCTCTCCGGAGCTGTCCGAAGCCAAGCGCCGGTGGCCGGCGTCTTTCGGCTGAAGCAGCGCTTCGGAGCGTACGGCTGCCGCTCCGCTGTTGTGTGCGCGAAGCAGCCGCTTCTCCTGCTCCGGGAGCCGGAGAGAGCGGTAGCTTGTACGAGGGCGAAGAACGAAGCCGCAGAGCACCGGTCTTCTGCGCGCACCCTAAGGACTGCTAGAGGACCGTGGTGGCCGCTCGCCTGCCTCTTCAATTCCATTCTAGCATCCTTAGGGAAGGTGTTCCAGGACAATTTTCCTGAGTTTTGAATTCGTCCTGATGCAGCCCCTCCTGGGAAACTCGTGCTCGTCCTCTGAGTCTCCGAGATGCAGAGACCTCGATGGCAACTGCAGAAATGAAGGGCTGCGTTGAGTTGTCGAGAAGCAAGAACATAGCCAGCGCCTTGTGTTTGGAAGTCAGCAGCTGCTAGACTTTTGCGATTGCTATCACTGTGCACTGAAAGCCAGGACGGCACGTGCACGTTAAAACAACTAGCTGAGCAAGAGTAGCCGAAAAGTCACGGCCGCTAGATAGCAGCTTACGTATTGCCCAGGAAAGAGCACTATTTTTGGAGTGTGCAGTAAAATCGTGTTTTTGGACAAGGGAGGCATAAGTGCGCTGCGCTCCTAAGCTATCTCCCTGCGAGACACACTGCCAAAGCTTTTCGCTATGATGCAGTCTAGTGCAGACGCACACTACGGCTCTCCGGAGCTGTCCGAAGCCAAGCGCCGGTGGCCGGCGTCTTTCGGCTGAAGCAGCGCTTCGGAGCGTAGGGCTGCCGCTCCGCTGTTGTGTGCGCGAAGCAGCCGCTTCTCCTGCTCCGGGAGCCGGAGAGAGCTGTAGCTT
This sequence comes from Lonchura striata, assembly GCF_046129695.1. Lineage (NCBI taxonomy): Eukaryota > Metazoa > Chordata > Aves > Passeriformes > Estrildidae > Lonchura > Lonchura striata. The sequence continues at coordinate 10,051,144 of NC_134626.1, read as the reverse complement.
GTACGAGGGCGAAGAACGTTGCTGCAGAGAGACGAAATTGTGTGCACAGCCTTGCGACTGATAGAGGACGGTGGCTAAAGCTCCCTGCCTTTTCAATGCACTGCTGGCATGCTTTATTGAAGGTGCTCCGAGACAATTTTCCTGGGTTTTGACTTCGTCCTGATGAAGCCCCTCTTGGGAAACTCGTGCTCGTTTCCGAAGGCTCGAGATGCAGAGAACTCGATGGCAGCTGCAGAAATGAAGGGCTGCGTTGAGTTGTCGAGAAGCAAGAACATAGCCAGCGCCTTGTGTTTGGCAGTCAGCAGCTGCTGGACTTTTGCGATTGCTTTCACTGTGCACTGAATGCCAGGACGGCACGTGCACGTTAAAACAACGAGCTGGGCAAGAGTGGGCAGAAGAGAACGGGCGTCAGACAGCAGCTTACATATTACCATAGGAAGAGCAGTGTTTTTGGAGTGTGCAGCAAATGCGTGTTTCTGGACAAGGGAGGCAAAAGTGCGCTGCGCTCCTAAGCTATCTCCCTGCGAGACACACTGCCAAAGCTTTTCGCTAGGATGCAGTCTAGTGCAGACGCACACTACGGCTCTCCGGAGCTGTCCGAAGCCAAGCGCCGGTGGCCGGCGTCTTTCGGCTGAAGCAGCGCTTCGGAGCGTAGGGCTGCCGCTCCGCTGTTGTGTGCGCGAAGCAGCCGCTTCTCCTGCTCCGGGAGCCGGAGAGAGCTGTAGCTTGTACGAGGGCGAAGAACGTTGCTGCAGAGAGACGAAATTGTGTGCACAGCCTTGCGACTGATAGAGGACGGTGGCTAAAGCTCCCTGCCTTTTCAATGCACTGCTGGCATGCTTTATTGAAGGTGCTCCGAGACAATTTTCCTGGGTTTTGACTTCGTCCTGATGAAGCCCCTCTTGGGAAACTCGTGCTCGTTTCCGAAGGCTCGAGATGCAGAGAACTCGATGGCAGCTGCAGAAATGAAGGGCTGCGTTGAGTTGTCGAGAAGCAAGAACATAGCCAGCGCCTTGTGTTTGGCAGTCAGCAGCTGCTGGACTTTTGCGATTGCTTTCACTGTGCACTGAATGCCAGGACGGCACGTGCACGTTAAAACAACGAGCTGGGCAAGAGTGGGCAGAAGAGAACGGGCGTCAGACAGCAGCTTACATATTACCATAGGAAGAGCAGTGTTTTTGGAGTGTGCAGCAAATGCGTGTTTCTGGACAAGGGAGGCAAAAGTGCGCTGCGCTCCTAAGCTATCTCCCTGCGAGACACACTGCCAAAGCTTTTCGCTAGGATGCAGTCTAGTGCAGACGCACACTACGGCTCTCCGGAGCTGTCCGAAGCCAAGCGCCGGTGGCCGGCGTCTTTCGGCTGAAGCAGCGCTTCGGAGCGTACGGCTGCCGCTCCGCTGTTGTGTGCGCGAAGCAGCCGCTTCTCCTGCTCCGGGAGCGGAGAGAGCGGTAGCTTGTACGAGGGCGAAGAACGAAGCCGCAGAGCACCCGGCTTCTCCGCGCACCCTAAGGAGTGCTAGAGGACCGTGGTGGCCGCTCGCCTGCCTCTTCAATTCCTTTCTAGCATCCTTAGGGAAGGTGTTCCAGGACAATTTTCCTGAGTTTTGAACTCGTCCTGATGCAGCCCCTCCTGGGAAACTCGTGCGCGTCCTCTGAGGCTCCGAGTGCAGAGACCTCGTTGGCAAGTGCAGAAATGAAGGGCTGCGTTGAGTTGTCGAGAAGCAAGAACATAGCCAGCGCCTTGTGTTTGGGAGTCAGCAGCTGCTGGACTTTTGCGATTGCTATCACTGTGCACTGAAAGCCAGGACGGCCTGTGCACGTTAAAACAACTAGCTGAGCAACAGTAGCCGAAAAATCACGGCCGCTAGATAGCAGCTTACGTATTGCCCAGGAAAGAGCACTATTTTTGGAGTGTGCAGTAAAATCGTGTTTTTGGACAAGGGAGGCATAAGTGCGCTGCGCTCCTAAGCTATCTCCCTGCGAGACACACTGCCAAAGCTTTTCGCTAGGATGCAGTCTAGTGCAGACGCACACTACGGCTCTCCGGAGCTGTCCGAAGCCAAGCGCCGGTGGCCGGCGTCTTTCGGCTGAAGCAGCGCTTCGGAGAGTACGGCTGCCGCTCCGCTGTTGTGTGCGCGAAGCAGCCTCTTCTCCTGCTCCGGGAGCCGGAGAGAGCTGTAGCTTGTACGAGGGCGAAGAACGTTGCTGCAGAGAGACGAAATTGTGTGCACAGCCTTGCGACTGATAGAGGACGGTGGCTAAAGCTCCCTGCCTTTTCAATGCACTGCTGGCATGCTTTATTGAAGGTGCTCCGAGACAATTTTCCTGGGTTTTGACTTCGTCCTGATGAAGCCCCTCTTGGGAAACTCGTGCTCGTTTCCGAAGGCTCGAGATGCAGAGAACTCGATGGCAGCTGCAGAAATGAAGGGCTGCGTTGAGTTGTCGAGAAGCAAGAACATAGCCAGCGCCTTGTGTTTGGCAGTCAGCAGCTGCTGGACTTTTGCGATTGCTTTCACTGTGCACTGAATGCCAGGATGGCACGTGCACGTTAAAACAACGAGCTGGGCAAGAGTGGGCAGAAGAGAACGGGCGTCAGACAGCAGCTTACATATTACCATAGGAAGAGCAGTGTTTTTGGAGTGTGCAGCAAATGCGTGTTTCTGGACAAGGGAGGCAAAAGTGCGCTGCGCTCCTAAGCTATCTCCCTGCGAGACACACTGCCAAAGCTTTTCGCTAGGATGCAGTCTAGTGCAGACGCACACTACGGCTCTCCGGAGCTGTCCGAAGCCAAGCGCCGGTGGCCGGCGTCTTTCGGCTGAAGCAGCGCTTCAGAGCGTACGGCTGCCGCTCCGCTGTTGTGTGCGCGAAGCAGCCGCTTCTCCTGCTCCGGGAGCGGAGAGAGCGGTAGCTTGTACGAGGGCGAAGAACGAAGCCGCAGAGCACCCGGCTTCTCCGCGCACCCTAAGGAGTGCTAGAGGACCGTGGTGGCCGCTCGCCTGCCTCTTCAATTCCATTCTAGCATCCTTAGGGAAGGTGTTCCAGGACAATTTTCCTGAGTTTTGAATTCGTCCTGATGCAGCCCCTCCTGGGAAACTCGTGCGCGTCCTCTGAGGCTCCGAGTGCAGAGACCTCGTTGGCAAGTGCAGAAATGAAGGGCTGCGTTGAGTTGTCGAGAAGCAAGAACATAGCCAGCGCCTTGTGTTTGGAAGTCAGCAGCTGCTAGACTTTTGCGATTGCTATCACTGTGCACTGAAAGCCAGGACGGCCTGTGCACGTTAAAACAACTAGCTGAGCAAGAGTAATCGAAAGATCACGGCCGTCAGAAATCAGCTTATATATTGCCCTGGAAAGAGCATTGTTTTTGGAGTGTGCAGTAAAATCGTGTTTCTGGACAAGGGAGGCATAAGTGCGCTGCGCTCCTAAGCTATCTCTCTGCGAGACACACTGCCAAAGCTTTTCGCTATGATGCAGTCTAGTGCAGATGCACACTACGGCTCTCCGGAGCTGTCCGAAGCCAAGCGCCGGTGGCCGGCGTCTTTCGGCTGAAGCAGCGCTTCGGAGAGTACGGCTGCCGCTCCGCTGTTGTGTGCGCGAAGCAGCCGCTTCTCCTGCTCCGGGAGCCGGAGAGAGCTGTAGCTTGTACGAGGGCGAAGAACGTTGCTGCAGAGAGACGAAATTGTGTGCACAGCCTTGCGACTGATAGAGGACGGTGGCTAAAGCTCCCTGCCTTTTCAATGCACTGCTGGCATGCTTTATTGAAGGTGCTCCGAGACAATTTTCCTGGGTTTTGACTTCGTCCTGATGAAGCCCCTCTTGGGAAACTCGTGCTCGTTTCCGAAGGCTCGAGATGCAGAGAACTCGATGGCAGCTGCAGAAATGAAGGGCTGCGTTGAGTTGTCGAGAAGCAAGAACATAGCCAGCGCCTTGTGTTTGGCAGTCAGCAGCTGCTGGACTTTTGCGATTGCTTTCACTGTGCACTGAATGCCAGGACGGCACGTGCACGTTAAAACAACGAGCTGGGCAAGAGTGGGCAGAAGAGAACGGGCGTCAGACAGCAGCTTACATATTACCATAGGAAGAGCAGTGTTTTTGGAGTGTGCAGCAAATGCGTGTTTCTGGACAAGGGAGGCAAAAGTGCGCTGCGCTCCTAAGCTATCTCCCTGCGAGACACACTGCCAAAGCTTTTCGCTAGGATGCAGTCTAGTGCAGACGCACACTACGGCTCTCCGGAGCTGTCCGAAGCCAAGCGCCGGTGGCCGGCGTCTTTCGGCTGAAGCAGCGCTTCGGAGCGTACGGCTGCCGCTCCGCTGTTGTGTGCGCGAAGCAGCCGCTTCTCCTGCTCCGGGAGCCGGAGAGAGCGGTAGCTTGTACGAGGGCGAAGAACGAAGCCGCAGAGCACCGGTCTTCTGCGCGCACCCTAAGGACTGCTAGAGGACCGTGGTGGCCGCTCGCCTGCCTCTTCAATTCCATTCTAGCATCCTTAGGGAAGGTGTTCCAGGACAATTTTCCTGAGTTTTGAATTCGTCCTGATGCAGCCCCTCCTGGGAAACTCGTGCTCGTCCTCTGAGTCTCCGAGATGCAGAGACCTCGATGGCAACTGCAGAAATGAAGAGCTGCGTTGAGTTGTCGAGAAGCAAGAACATAGTCAGCGCCTTGTGTTTGGAAGTCAGCAGCTGCTAGACTTTTGCGATTGCTATCACTGTGCACTGAAAGCCAGGACGGCCTGTGCACGTTAAAACAACTAGCTGAGCAACAGTAGCCGAAAAATCACGGCCGCTAGATAGCAGCTTACGTATTGCCCAGGAAAGAGCACTATTTTTGGAGTGTGCAGTAAAATCGTGTTTTTGGACAAGGGAGGCATAAGTGCGCTGCGCTCCTAAGCTATCTCCCTGCGAGACACACTGCCAAAGCTTTTCGCTATGATGCAGTCTAGTGCAGATGCACACTACGGCTCTCCGGAGCTGTCCGAAGCCAAGCGCCGGTGGCCGGCGTCTTTCGGCTGAAGCAGCGCTTCGGAGAGTACGGCTGCCGCTCCGCTGTTGTGTGCGCGAAGCAGCCGCTTCTCCTGCTCCGGGAGCCGGAGAGAGCTGTAGCTTGTACGAGGGCGAAGAACGTTGCTGCAGAGAGACGAAATTGTGTGCACAGCCTTGCGACTGATAGAGGACGGTGGCTAAAGCTCCCTGCCTTTTCAATGCACTGCTGGCATGCTTTATTGAAGGTGCTCCGAGACAATTTTCCTGGGTTTTGACTTCGTCCTGATGAAGCCCCTCTTGGGAAACTCGTGCTCGTTTCCGAAGGCTCGAGATGCAGAGAACTCGATGGCAGCTGCAGAAATGAAGGGCTGCGTTGAGTTGTCGAGAAGCAAGAACATAGCCAGCGCCTTGTGTTTGGCAGTCAGCAGCTGCTGGACTTTTGCGATTGCTTTCACTGTGCACTGAATGCCAGGACGGCACGTCCACGTTAAAACAACGAGCTGGGCAAGAGTGGGCAGAAGAGAACGGGCGTCAGACAGCAGCTTACATATTACCATAGGAAGAGCAGTGTTTTTGGAGTGTGCAGCAAATGCGTGTTTCTGGACAAGGGAGGCAAAAGTGCGCTGCGCTCCTAAGCTATCTCCCTGCGAGACACACTGCCAAAGCTTTTCGCTAGGATGCAGTCTAGTGCAGACGCACACTACGGCTCTCCGGAGCTGTCCGAAGCCAAGCGCCGGTGGCCGGCGTCTTTCGGCTGAAGCAGCGCTTCGGAGCGTACGGCTGCCGCTCCGCTGTTGTGTGCGCGAAGCAGCCGCTTCTCCTGCTCCGGGAGCCGGAGAGAGCTGTAGCTTGTACGAGGGCGAAGAACGAAGCCGCAGAGCACCCGGCTTCTCCGCGCACCCTAAGGACTGCTAGAGGACCGTGGTGGCCGCTCGCCTGCCTCTTCAATTCCATTCTAGCATCCTTAGGGAAGGTGTTCCAGGACAATTTTCCTGAGTTTTGAATTCGTCCTGATGCAGCCCCTCCTGGGAAACTCGTGCGCGTCCTCTGAGGCTCCGAGTGCAGAGACCTCGTTGGCAAGTGCAGAAATGAAGGGCTGCGTTGAGTTGTCGAGAAGCAAGAACATAGCCAGCGCCTTGTGTTTGGGAGTCAGCAGCTGCTAGACTTTTGCGATTGCTATCACTGTGCACTGAAAGCCAGGACGGCCTGTGCACGTTAAAACAACTAGCTGAGCAAGAGTAATCGAAAGATCACGGCCGTCAGAAATCAGCTTATATATTGCCCTGGAAAGAGCATTGTTTTTGGAGTGTGCAGTAAAATCGTGTTTCTGGACAAGGGAGGCATAAGTGCGCTGCGCTCCTAAGCTATCTCCCTGCGAGACACACTGCCAAAGCTTTTCGCTATCATGCAGTTTAGTGCAGACGCACACTACGGCTCTCCGGAGCTGTCCGAAGCCAAGCGCCGGTGGCCGGCGTCTTTCGGCTGAAGCAGCGCTTCGGAGCGTACGGCTGCCGCTCCGCTGTTGTGTGCGCGAAGCAGCCGCTTCTCCTGCTCCGGGAGCCGGAGAGAGCGGTAGCTTGTACGAGGGCGAAGAACGAAGCCGCAGAGCACCCGGCTTCTCCGCGCACCCTAAGGACTGCTAGAGGACCGTGGTGGCCGCTCGCCTGCCTCTTCAATTCCATTCTAGCATCCTTAGGGAAGGTGTTCCAGGACAATTTTCCTGAGTTTTGAATTCGTCCTGATGCAGCCCCTCCTGGGAAACTCGTGCGCGTCCTCTGAGGCTCCGAGTGCAGAGACCTCGTTGGCAAGTGCAGAAATGAAGGGCTGCGTTGAGTTGTCGAGAAGCAAGAACATAGCCAGCGCCTTGTGTTTGGAAGTCAGCAGCTGCTAGACTTTTGCGATTGCTATCACTGTGCACTGAAAGCCAGGACGGCCTGTGCACGTTAAAACAACTAGCTGAGCAAGAGTAATCGAAAGATCACGGCCGTCAGAAATCAGCTTATATATTGCCCTGGAAAGAGCATTGTTTTTGGAGTGTGCAGTAAAATCGTGTTTCTGGACAACGGAGGCATAAGTGCGCTGCGCTCCTAAGCTATCTCCCTGCGAGACACACTGCCAAAGCTTTTCGCTATGATGCAGTCTAGTGCAGACGCACACTACGGCTCTCCGGAGCTGTCCGAAGCCAAGCGCCGGTGGCCGGCGTCTTTCGGCTGAAGCAGCGCTTCGGAGAGTACGGCTGCCGCTCCGCTGTTGTGTGCGCGAAGCAGCCGCTTCTCCTGCTCCGGGAGCCGGAGAGAGCTGTAGCTTGTACGAGGGCGAAGAACGTTGCTGCAGAGAGACGAAATTGTGTGCACAGCCTTGCGACTGATAGAGGACGGTGGCTAAAGCTCCCTGCCTTTTCAATGCACTGCTGGCATGCTTTATTGAAGGTGCTCCGAGACAATTTTCCTGGGTTTTGACTTCGTCCTGATGAAGCCCCTCTTGGGAAACTCGTGCTCGTTTCCGAAGGCTCGAGATGCAGAGAACTCGATGGCAGCTGCAGAAATGAAGGGCTGCGTTGAGTTGTCGAGAAGCAAGAACATAGCCAGCGCCTTGTGTTTGGCAGTCAGCAGCTGCTGGACTTTTGCGATTGCTTTCACTGTGCACTGAATGCCAGGACGGCACGTCCACGTTAAAACAACAAGCTGGGCAAGAGTGGGCAGAAGAGAACGGGCGTCAGACAGCAGCTTACATATTACCATAGGAAGAGCAGTGTTTTTGGAGTGTGCAGCAAATGCGTCTTTCTGGACAAGGGAGGCAAAAGTGCGCTGCGCTCCTAAGCTATCTCCCTGCGAGACACACTGCCAAAGCTTTTCGCTAGGATGCAGTCTAGTGCAGATGCACACTACGGCTCTCCGGAGCTGTCCGAAGCCAAGCGCCGGTGGCCGGCGTCTTTCGGCTGAAGCAGCGCTTCGGAGCGTACGGCTGCCGCTCCGCTGTTGTGTGCGCGAAGCAGCCGCTTCTCCTGCTCCGGGAGCCGGAGAGAGCGGTAGCTTGTACGAGGGCGAAGAACGAAGCCGCAGAGCACCGGTCTTCTGCGCGCACCCTAAGGACTGCTAGAGGACCGTGGTGGCCGCTCGCCTGCCTCTTCAATTCCATTCTAGCATCCTTAGGGAAGGTGTTCCAGGACAATTTTCCTGAGTTTTGAATTCGTCCTGATGCAGCCCCTCCTGGGAAACTCGTGCTCGTCCTCTGAGTCTCCGAGATGCAGAGACCTCGATGGCAACTGCAGAAATGAAGGGCTGCGTTGAGTTGTCGAGAAGCAAGAACATAGCCAGCGCCTTGTGTTTGGAAGTCAGCAGCTGCTAGACTTTTGCGATTGCTATCACTGTGCACTGAAAGCCAGGACGGCACGTGCACGTTAAAACAACTAGCTGAGCAAGAGTAGCCGAAAAGTCACGGCCGCTAGATAGCAGCTTACGTATTGCCCAGGAAAGAGCACTATTTTTGGAGTGTGCAGTAAAATCGTGTTTTTGGACAAGGGAGGCATAAGTGCGCTGCGCTCCTAAGCTATCTCCCTGCGAGACACACTGCCAAAGCTTTTCGCTATGATGCAGTCTAGTGCAGACGCACACTACGGCTCTCCGGAGCTGTCCGAAGCCAAGCGCCGGTGGCCGGCGTCTTTCGGCTGAAGCAGCGCTTCGGAGAGTACGGCTGCCGCTCCGCTGTTGTGTGCGCGAAGCAGCCGCTTCTCCTGCTCCGGGAGCCGGAGAGAGCTGTAGCTTGTACGAGGGCGAAGAACGTTGCTGCAGAGAGACGAAATTGTGTGCACAGCCTTGCGACTGATAGAGGACGGTGGCTAAAGCTCCCTGCCTATTCAATGCACTGCTGGCATGCTTTATTGAAGGTGCTCCGAGACAATTTTCCTGGGTTTTGACTTCGTCCTGATGAAGCCCCTCTTGGGAAACTCGTGCTCGTTTCCGAAGGCTCGAGATGCAGAGAACTCGATGGCAGCTGCAGAAATGAAGGGCTGCGTTGAGTTGTCGAGAAGCAAGAACATAGCCAGCGCCTTGTGTTTGGCAGTCAGCAGCTGCTGGACTTTTGCGATTGCTTTCACTGTGCACTGAATGCCAGGACGGCACGTGCACGTTAAAACAACGAGCTGGGCAAGAGTGGGCAGAAGAGAACGGGCGTCAGACAGCAGCTTACATATTACCATAGGAAGAGCAGTGTTTTTGGAGTGTGCAGCAAATGCGTGTTTCTGGACAAGGGAGGCAAAAGTGCGCTGCGCTCCTAAGCTATCTCCCTGCGAGACACACTGCCAAAGCTTTTCGCTAGGATGCAGTCTAGTGCAGACGCACACTACGGCTCTCCGGAGCTGTCCGAAGCCAAGCGCCGGTGGCCGGCGTCTTTCGGCTGAAGCAGCGCTTCGGAGCGTACGGCTGCCGCTCCGCTGTTGTGTGCGCGAAGCAGCCGCTTCTCCTGCTCCGGGAGCGGAGAGAGCGGTAGCTTGTACGAGGGCGAAGAACGAAGCCGCAGAGCACCCGGCTTCTCCGCGCACCCTAAGGAGTGCTAGAGGACCGTGGTGGCCGCTCGCCTGCCTCTTCAATTCCATTCTAGCATCCTTAGGGAAGGTGTTCCAGGACAATTTTCCTGAGTTTTGAATTCGTCCTGATGCAGCCCCTCCTGGGAAACTCGTGCTCGTCCTCTGAGTCTCCGAGATGCAGAGACCTCGATGGCAACTGCAGAAATGAAGAGCTGCGTTGAGTTGTCGAGAAGCAAGAACATAGTCAGCGCCTTGTGTTTGGAAGTCAGCAGCTGCTAGACTTTTGCGATTGCTATCACTGTGCACTGAAAGCCAGGACGGCCTGTGCACGTTAAAACAACTAGCTGAGCAACAGTAGCCGAAAAATCACGGCCGCTAGATAGCAGCTTACGTATTGCCCAGGAAAGAGCACTATTTTTGGAGTGTGCAGTAAAATCGTGTTTTTGGACAAGGGAGGCATAAGTGCGCTGCGCTCCTAAGCTATCTCCCTGCGAGACACACTGCCAAAGCTTTTCGCTATGATGCAGTCTAGTGCAGATGCACACTACGGCTCTCCAGAGCTGTCCGAAGCCAAGCGCCGGTGGCCGGCGTCTTTCGGCTGAAGCAGCGCTTCGGAGAGTACGGCTGCCGCTCCGCTGTTGTGTGCGCGAAGCAGCCGCTTCTCCTGCTCCGGGAGCCGGAGAGAGCTGTAGCTTGTACGAGGGCGAAGAACGTTGCTGCAGAGAGACGAAATTGTGTGCACAGCCTTGCGACTGATAGAGGACGGTGGCTAAAGCTCCCTGCCTTTTCAATGCACTGCTGGCATGCTTTATTGAAGGTGCTCCGAGACAATTTTCCTGGGTTTTGACTTCGTCCTGATGAAGCCCCTCTTGGGAAACTCGTGCTCGTTTCCGAAGGCTCGAGATGCAGAGAACTCGATGGCAGCTGCAGAAATGAAGGGCTGCGTTGAGTTGTCGAGAAGCAAGAACATAGCCAGCGCCTTGTGTTTGGCAGTCAGCAGCTGCTGGACTTTTGCGATTGCTTTCACTGTGCACTGAATGCCAGGACGGCACGTCCACGTTAAAACAACGAGCTGGGCAAGAGTGGGCAGAAGAGAACGGGCGTCAGACAGCAGCTTACATATTACCATAGGAAGAGCAGTGTTTTTGGAGTGTGCAGCAAATGCGTCTTTCTGGACAAGGGAGGCAAAAGTGCGCTGCGCTCCTAAGCTATCTCCCTGCGAGACACACTGCCAAAGCTTTTCGCTAGGATGCAGTCTAGTGCAGACGCACACTACGGCTCTCCGGAGCTGTCCGAAGCCAAGCGCCGGTGGCCGGCGTCTTTCGGCTGAAGCAGCGCTTCGGAGCGTACGGCTGCCGCTCCGCTGTTGTGTGCGCGAAGCAGCCGCTTCTCCTGCTCCGGGAGCCGGAGAGAGCGGTAGCTTGTACGAGGGCGAAGAACGAAGCCGCAGAGCACCCGGCTTCTCCGCGCACCCTAAGGACTGCTAGAGGACCGTGGTGGCCGCTCGCCTGCCTCTTCAATTCCATTCTAGCATCCTTAGGGAAGGTGTTCCAGGACAATTTTCCTGAGTTTTGAATTCGTCCTGATGCAGCCCCTCCTGGGAAACTCGTGCGCGTCCTCTGAGGCTCCGAGTGCAGAGACCTCGTTGGCAAGTGCAGAAATGAAGGGCTGCGTTGAGTTGTCGAGAAGCAAGAACATAGCCAGCGCCTTGTGTTTGGAAGTCAGCAGCTGCTAGACTTTTGCGATTGCTATCACTGTGCACTGAAAGCCAGGACGGCCTGTGCACGTTAAAACAACTAGCTGAGCAAGAGTAATCGAAAGATCACGGCCGTCAGAAATCAGCTTATATATTGCCCTGGAAAGAGCATTGTTTTTGGAGTGTGCAGTAAAATCGTGTTTCTGGACAACGGAGGCATAAGTGCGCTGCGCTCCTAAGCTATCTCCCTGCAAGACACACTGCCAAAGCTTTTCGCTATGATGCAGTCTAGTGCAGACGCACACTACGGCTCTCCGGAGCTGTCCGAAGCCAAGCGCCGGTGGCCGGCGTCTTTCGGCTGAAGCAGCGCTTCGGAGAGTACGGCTGCCGCTCCGCTGTTGTGTGCGCGAAGCAGCCGCTTCTCCTGCTCCGGGAGCCGGAGAGAGCTGTAGCTTGTACGAGGGCGAAGAACGTTGCTGCAGAGAGACGAAATTGTGTGCACAGCCTTGCGACTGATAGAGGACGGTGGCTAAAGCTCCCTGCCTTTTCAATGCACTGCTGGCATGCTTTATTGAAGGTGCTCCGAGACAATTTTCCTGGGTTTTGACTTCGTCCTGATGAAGCCCCTCTTGGGAAACTCGTGCTCGTTTCCGAAGGCTCGAGATGCAGAGAACTCGATGGCAGCTGCAGAAATGAAGGGCTGCGTTGAGTTGTCGAGAAGCAAGAACATAGCCAGCGCCTTGTGTTTGGCAGTCAGCAGCTGCTGGACTTTTGCGATTGCTTTCACTGTGCACTGAATGCCAGGACGGCACGTCCACGTTAAAACAACAAGCTGGGCAAGAGTGGGCAGAAGAGAACGGGCGTCAGACAGCAGCTTACATATTACCATAGGAAGAGCAGTGTTTTTGGAGTGTGCAGCAAATGCGTCTTTCTGGACAAGGGAGGCAAAAGTGCGCTGCGCTCCTAAGCTATCTCCCTGCGAGACACACTGCCAAAGCTTTTCGCTAGGATGCAGTCTAGTGCAGATGCACACTACGGCTCTCCGGAGCTGTCCGAAGCCAAGCGCCGGTGGCCGGCGTCTTTCGGCTGAAGCAGCGCTTCGGAGCGTACGGCTGCCGCTCCGCTGTTGTGTGCGCGAAGCAGCCGCTTCTCCTGCTCCGGGAGCCGGAGAGAGCGGTAGCTTGTACGAGGGCGAAGAACGAAGCCGCAGAGCACCGGTCTTCTGCGCGCACCCTAAGGACTGCTAGAGGACCGTGGTGGCCGCTCGCCTGCCTCTTCAATTCCATTCTAGCATCCTTAGGGAAGGTGTTCCAGGACAATTTTCCTGAGTTTTGAATTCGTCCTGATGCAGCCCCTCCTGGGAAACTCGTGCTCGTCCTCTGAGTCTCCGAGATGCAGAGACCTCGATGGCAACTGCAGAAATGAAGGGCTGCGTTGAGTTGTCGAGAAGCAAGAACATAGCCAGCGCCTTGTGTTTGGAAGTCAGCAGCTGCTAGACTTTTGCGATTGCTATCACTGTGCACTGAAAGCCAGGACGGCACGTGCACGTTAAAACAACTAGCTGAGCAAGAGTAGCCGAAAAGTCACGGCCGCTAGATAGCAGCTTACGTATTGCCCAGGAAAGAGCACTATTTTTGGAGTGTGCAGTAAAATCGTGTTTTTGGACAAGGGAGGCATAAGTGCGCTGCGCTCCTAAGCTATCTCCCTGCGAGACACACTGCCAAAGCTTTTCGCTATGATGCAGTCTAGTGCAGACGCACACTACGGCTCTCCGGAGCTGTCCGAAGCCAAGCGCCGGTGGCCGGCGTCTTTCGGCTGAAGCAGCGCTTCGGAGCGTAGGGCTGCCGCTCCGCTGTTGTGTGCGCGAAGCAGCCGCTTCTCCTGCTCCGGGAGCCGGAGAGAGCTGTAGCTTGTACGAGGGCGAAGAACGTTGCTGCAGAGAGACGAAATTGTGTGCACAGCCTTGCGACTGATAGAGGACGGTGGCTAAAGCTCCCTGCCTATTCAATGCACTGCTGGCATGCTTTATTGAAGGTGCTCCGAGACAATTTTCCTGGGTTTTGACTTCGTCCTGATGAAGCCCCTCTTGGGAAACTCGTGCTCGTTTCCGAAGGCTCGAGATGCAGAGAACTCGATGGCAGCTGCAGAAATGAAGGGCTGCGTTGAGTTGTCGAGAAGCAAGAACATAGCCAGCGCCTTGTGTTTGGCAGTCAGCAGCTGCTGGACTTTTGCGATTGCTTTCACTGTGCACTGAATGCCAGGACGGCACGTGCACGTTAAAACAACGAGCTGGGCAAGAGTGGGCAGAAGAGAACGGGCGTCAGACAGCAGCTTACATATTACCATAGGAAGAGCAGTGTTTTTGGAGTGTGCAGCAAATGCGTGTTTCTGGACAAGGGAGGCAAAAGTGCGCTGCGCTCCTAAGCTATCTCCCTGCGAGACACACTGCCAAAGCTTTTCGCTAGGATGCAGTCTAGTGCAGACGCACACTACGGCTCTCCGGAGCTGTCCGAAGCCAAGCGCCGGTGGCCGGCGTCTTTCGGCTGAAGCAGCGCTTCGGAGCGTACGGCTGCCGCTCCGCTGTTGTGTGCGCGAAGCAGCCGCTTCTCCTGCTCCGGGAGCGGAGAGAGCGGTAGCTTGTACGAGGGCGAAGAACGAAGCCGCAGAGCACCCGGCTTCTCCGCGCACCCTAAGGAGTGCTAGAGGACCGTGGTGGCCGCTCGCCTGCCTCTTCAATTCCATTCTAGCATCCTTAGGGAAGGTGTTCCAGGACAATTTTCCTGAGTTTTGAATTCGTCCTGATGCAGCCCCTCCTGGGAAACTCGTGCTCGTCCTCTGAGTCTCCGAGATGCAGAGACCTCGATGGCAACTGCAGAAATGAAGAGCTGCGTTGAGTTGTCGAGAAGCAAGAACATAGTCAGCGCCTTGTGTTTGGAAGTCAGCAGCTGCTAGACTTTTGCGATTGCTATCACTGTGCACTGAAAGCCAGGACGGCCTGTGCACGTTAAAACAACTAGCTGAGCAACAGTAGCCGAAAAATCACGGCCGCTAGATAGCAGCTTACGTATTGCCCAGGAAAGAGCACTATTTTTGGAGTGTGCAGTAAAATCGTGTTTTTGGACAAGGGAGGCATAAGTGCGCTGCGCTCCTAAGCTATCTCCCTGCGAGACACACTGCCAAAGCTTTTCGCTATGATGCAGTCTAGTGCAGATGCACACTACGGCTCTCCGGAGCTGTCCGAAGCCAAGCGCCGGTGGCCGGCGTCTTTCGGCTGAAGCAGCGCTTCAAAGAGTACGGCTGCCGCTCCGCTGTTGTGTGCGCGAAGCAGCCGCTTCTCCTGCTCCGGGAGCCGGAGAGAGCTGTAGCTTGTACGAGGGCGAAGAACGTTGCTGCAGAGAGACGAAATTGTGTGCACAGCCTTGCGACTGATAGAGGACGGTGGCTAAAGCTCCCTGCCTTTTCAATGCACTGCTGGCATGCTTTATTGAAGGTGCTCCGAGACAATTTTCCTGGGTTTTGACTTCGTCCTGATGAAGCCCCTCTTGGGAAACTCGTGCTCGTTTCCGAAGGCTCGAGATGCAGAGAACTCGATGGCAGCTGCAGAAATGAAGGGCTGCGTTGAGTTGTCGAGAAGCAAGAACATAGCCAGCGCCTTGTGTTTGGCAGTCAGCAGCTGCTGGACTTTTGCGATTGCTTTCACTGTGCACTGAATGCCAGGACGGCACGTCCACGTTAAAACAACGAGCTGGGCAAGAGTGGGCAGAAGAGAACGGGCGTCAGACAGCAGCTTACATATTACCATAGGAAGAGCAGTGTTTTTGGAGTGTGCAGCAAATGCGTGTTTCTGGACAAGGGAGGCAAAAGTGCGCTGCGCTCCTAAGCTATCTCCCTGCGAGACACACTGCCAAAGCTTTTCGCTAGGATGCAGTCTAGTGCAGACGCACACTACGGCTCTCCGGAGCTGTCCGAAGCCAAGCGCCGGTGGCCGGCGTCTTTCGGCTGAAGCAGCGCTTCGGAGCGTACGGCTGCCGCTCCGCTGTTGTGTGCGCGAAGCAGCCGCTTCTCCTGCTCCGGGAGCCGGAGAGAGCGGTAGCTTGTACGAGGGCGAAGAACGAAGCCGCAGAGCACCCGGCTTCTCCGCGCACCCTAAGGACTGCTAGAGGACCGTGGTGGCCGCTCGCCTGCCTCTTCAATTCCATTCTAGCATCCTTAGGGAAGGTGTTCCAGGACAATTTTCCTGAGTTTTGAATTCGTCCTGATGCAGCCCCTCCTGGGAAACTCGTGCGCGTCCTCTGAGGCTCCGAGTGCAGAGACCTCGTTGGCAAGTGCAGAAATGAAGGGCTGCGTTGAGTTGTCGAGAAGCAAGAACATAGCCAGCGCCTTGTGTTTGGGAGTCAGCAGCTGCTAGACTTTTGCGATTGCTATCACTGTGCACTGAAAGCCAGGACGGCCTGTGCACGTTAAAACAACTAGCTGAGCAAGAGTAATCGAAAGATCACGGCCGTCAGAAATCAGCTTATATATTGCCCTGGAAAGAGCATTGTTTTTGGAGTGTGCAGTAAAATCGTGTTTCTGGACAAGGGAGGCATAAGTGCGCTGCGCTCCTAAGCTCTCTCCCTGCGAGACACACTGCCAAAGCTTTTCGCTATCATGCAGTTTAGTGCAGACGCACACTACGGCTCTCCGGAGCTGTCCGAAGCCAAGCGCCGGTGGCCGGCGTCTTTCGGCTGAAGCAGCGCTTCGGAGCGTACGGCTGCCGCTCCGCTGTTGTGTGCGCGAAGCAGCCGCTTCTCCTGCTCCGGGAGCCGGAGAGAGCGGTAGCTTGTACGAGGGCGAAGAACGAAGCCGCAGAGCACCCGGCTTCTCCGCGCACCCTAAGGACTGCTAGAGGACCGTGGTGGCCGCTCGCCTGCCTCTTCAATTCCATTCTAGCATCCTTAGGGAAGGTGTTCCAGGACAATTTTCCTGAGTTTTGAATTCGTCCTGATGCAGCCCCTCCTGGGAAACTCGTGCGCGTCCTCTGAGGCTCCGAGTGCAGAGACCTCGTTGGCAAGTGCAGAAATGAAGGGCTGCGTTGAGTTGTCGAGAAGCAAGAACATAGCCAGCGCCTTGTGTTTGGAAGTCAGCAGCTGCTAGACTTTTGCGATTGCTATCACTGTGCACTGAAAGCCAGGACGGCCTGTGCACGTTAAAACAACTAGCTGAGCAAGAGTAATCGAAAGATCACGGCCGTCAGAAATCAGCTTATATATTGCCCTGGAAAGAGCATTGTTTTTGGAGTGTGCAGTAAAATCGTGTTTCTGGACAACGGAGGCATAAGTGCGCTGCGCTCCTAAGCTATCTCCCTGCGAGACACACTGCCAAAGCTTTTCGCTATGATGCAGTCTAGTGCAGACGCACACTACGGCTCTCCGGAGCTGTCCGAAGCCAAGCGCCGGTGGCCGGCGTCTTTCGGCTGAAGCAGCGCTTCGGAGAGTACGGCTGCCGCTCCGCTGTTGTGTGCGCGAAGCAGCCGCTTCTCCTGCTCCGGGAGCCGGAGAGAGCTGTAGCTTGTACGAGGGCGAAGAACGTTGCTGCAGAGAGACGAAATTGTGTGCACAGCCTTGCGACTGATAGAGGACGGTGGCTAAAGCTCCCTGCCTTTTCAATGCACTGCTGGCATGCTTTATTGAAGGTGCTCCGAGACAATTTTCCTGGGTTTTGACTTCGTCCTGATGAAGCCCCTCTTGGGAAACTCGTGCTCGTTTCCGAAGGCTCGAGATGCAGAGAACTCGATGGCAGCTGCAGAAATGAAGGGCTGCGTTGAGTTGTCGAGAAGCAAGAACATAGCCAGCGCCTTGTGTTTGGCAGTCAGCAGCTGCTGGACTTTTGCGATTGCTTTCACTGTGCACTGAATGCCAGGACGGCACGTGCACGTTAAAACAACGAGCTGGGCAAGAGTGGGCAGAAGAGAACGGGCGTCAGACAGCAGCTTACATATTACCATAGGAAGAGCAGTGTTTTTGGAGTGTGCAGCAAATGCGTCTTTCTGGACAAGGGAGGCAAAAGTGCGCTGCGCTCCTAAGCTATCTCCCTGCGAGACACACTGCCAAAGCTTTTCGCTAGGATGCAGTCTAGTGCAGACGCACACTACGGCTCTCCGGAGCTGTCCGAAGCCAAGCGCCGGTGGCCGGCGTCTTTCGGCTGAAGCAGCGCTTCGGAGCGTACGGCTGCCGCTCCGCTGTTGTGTGCGCGAAGCAGCCGCTTCTCCTGCTCCGGGAGCCGGAGAGAGCGGTAGCTTGTACGAGGGCGAAGAACGAAGCCGCAGAGCACCGGTCTTCTGCGCGCACCCTAAGGACTGCTAGAGGACCGTGGTGGCCGCTCGCCTGCCTCTTCAATTCCATTCTAGCATCCTTAGGGAAGGTGTTCCAGGACAATTTTCCTGAGTTTTGAATTCGTCCTGATGCAGCCCCTCCTGGGAAACTCGTGCTCGTCCTCTGAGTCTCCGAGATGCAGAGACCTCGATGGCAACTGCAGAAATGAAGGGCTGCGTTGAGTTGTCGAGAAGCAAGAACATAGCCAGCGCCTTGTGTTTGGAAGTCAGCAGCTGCTAGACTTTTGCGATTGCTATCACTGTGCACTGAAAGCCAGGACGGCACGTGCACGTTAAAACAACTAGCTGAGCAAGAGTAGCCGAAAAGTCACGGCCGCTAGATAGCAGCTTACGTATTGCCCAGGAAAGAGCACTATTTTTGGAGTGTGCAGTAAAATCGTGTTTTTGGACAAGGGAGGCATAAGTGCGCTGCGCTCCTAAGCTATCTCCCTGCGAGACACACTGCCAAAGCTTTTCGCTATGATGCAGTCTAGTGCAGACGCACACTACGGCTCTCCGGAGCTGTCCGAAGCCAAGCGCCGGTGGCCGGCGTCTTTCGGCTGAAGCAGCGCTTCGGAGCGTAGGGCTGCCGCTCCGCTGTTGTGTGCGCGAAGCAGCCGCTTCTCCTGCTCCGGGAGCCGGAGAGAGCTGTAGCTTGTACGAGGGCGAAGAACGTTGCTGCAGAGAGACGAAATTGTGTGCACAGCCTTGCGACTGATAGAGGACGGTGGCTAAAGCTCCCTGCCTTTTCAATGCACTGCTGGCATGCTTTATTGAAGGTGCTCCGAGACAATTTTCCTGGGTTTTGACTTCGTCCTGATGAAGCCCCTCTTGGGAAACTCGTGCTCGTTTCCGAAGGCTCGAGATGCAGAGAACTCGATGGCAGCTGCAGAAATGAAGGGCTGCGTTGAGTTGTCGAGAAGCAAGAACATAGCCAGCGCCTTGTGTTTGGCAGTCAGCAGCTGCTGGACTTTTGCGATTGCTTTCACTGTGCACTGAATGCCAGGACGGCACGTGCACGTTAAAACAACGAGCTGGGCAAGAGTGGGCAGAAGAGAACGGGCGTCAGACAGCAGCTTACATATTACCATAGGAAGAGCAGTGTTTTTGGAGTGTGCAGCAAATGCGTGTTTCTGGACAAGGGAGGCAAAAGTGCGCTGCGCTCCTAAGCTATCTCCCTGCGAGACACACTGCCAAAGCTTTTCGCTAGGATGCAGTCTAGTGCAGACGCACACTACGGCTCTCCGGAGCTGTCCGAAGCCAAGCGCCGGTGGCCGGCGTCTTTCGGCTGAAGCAGCGCTTCGGAGCGTACGGCTGCCGCTCCGCTGTTGTGTGCGCGAAGCAGCCGCTTCTCCTGCTCCGGGAGCGGAGAGAGCGGTAGCTTGTACGAGGGCGAAGAACGAAGCCGCAGAGCACCCGGCTTCTCCGCGCACCCTAAGGAGTGCTAGAGGACCGTGGTGGCCGCTCGCCTGCCTCTTCAATTCCTTTCTAGCATCCTTAGGGAAGGTGTTCCAGGACAATTTTCCTGAGTTTTGAATTCGTCCTGATGCAGCCCCTCCTGGGAAACTCGTGCGCGTCCTCTGAGGCTCCGAGTGCAGAGACCTCGTTGGCAAGTGCAGAAATGAAGGGCTGCGTTGAGTTGTCGAGAAGCAAGAACATAGCCAGCGCCTTGTGTTTGGGAGTCAGCAGCTGCTGGACTTTTGCGATTGCTATCACTGTGCACTGAAAGCCAGGACGGCCTGTGCACGTTAAAACAACTAGCTGAGCAACAGTAGCCGAAAAATCACGGCCGCTAGATAGCAGCTTACGTATTGCCCAGGAAAGAGCACTATTTTTGGAGTGTGCAGTAAAATCGTGTTTTTGGACAAGGGAGGCATAAGTGCGCTGCGCTCCTAAGCTATCTCCCTGCGAGACACACTGCCAAAGCTTTTCGCTATGATGCAGTCTAGTGCAGACGCACACTACGGCTCTCCGGAGCTGTCCGAAGCCAAGCGCCGGTGGCCGGCGTCTTTCGGCTGAAGCAGCGCTTCGGAGAGTACGGCTGCCGCTCCGCTGTTGTGTGCGCGAAGCAGCCTCTTCTCCTGCTCCGGGAGCCGGAGAGAGCTGTAGCTTGTACGAGGGCGAAGAACGTTGCTGCAGAGAGACGAAATTGTGTGCACAGCCTTGCGACTGATAGAGGACGGTGGCTAAAGCTCCCTGCCTTTTCAATGCACTGCTGGCATGCTTTATTGAAGGTGCTCCGAGACAATTTTCCTGGGTTTTGACTTCGTCCTGATGAAGCCCCTCTTGGGAAACTCGTGCTCGTTTCCGAAGGCTCGAGATGCAGAGAACTCGATGGCAGCTGCAGAAATGAAGGGCTGCGTTGAGTTGTCGAGAAGCAAGAACATAGCCAGCGCCTTGTGTTTGGCAGTCAGCAGCTGCTGGACTTTTGCGATTGCTTTCACTGTGCACTGAATGCCAGGACGGCACGTGCACGTTAAAACAACGAGCTGGGCAAGAGTGGGCAGAAGAGAACGGGTGTCAGACAGCAGCTTACATATTACCATAGGAAGAGCAGTGTTTTTGGAGTGTGCAGCAAATGCGTGTTTCTGGACAAGGGAGGCAAAAGTGCGCTGCGCTCCTAAGCTATCTCCCTGCGAGACACACTGCCAAAGCTTTTCGCTAGGATGCAGTCTAGTGCAGACGCACACTACGGCTCTCCGGAGCTGTCCGAAGCCAAGCGCCGGTGGCCGGCGTCTTTCGGCTGAAGCAGCGCTTCGGAGCGTACGGCTGCCGCTCCGCTGTTGTGTGCGCGAAGCAGCCGCTTCTCCTGCTCCGGGAGCGGAGAGAGCGGTAGCTTGTACGAGGGCGAAGAACGAAGCCGCAGAGCACCCGGCTTCTCCGCGCACCCTAAGGAGTGCTAGAGGACCGTGGTGGCCGCTCGCCTGCCTCTTCAATTCCTTTCTAGCATCCTTAGGGAAGGTGTTCCAGGACAATTTTCCTGAGTTTTGAATTCGTCCTGATGCAGCCCCTCCTGGGAAACTCGTGCGCGTCCTCTGAGGCTCCGAGTGCAGAGACCTCGTTGGCAAGTGCAGAAATGAAGGGCTGCGTTGAGTTGTCGAGAAGCAAGAACATAGCCAGCGCCTTGTGTTTGGGAGTCAGCAGCTGCTGGACTTTTGCGATTGCTATCACTGTGCACTGAAAGCCAGGACGGCCTGTGCACGTTAAAACAACTAGCTGAGCAACAGTAGCCGAAAAATCACGGCCGCTAGATAGCAGCTTACGTATTGCCCAGGAAAGAGCACTATTTTTGGAGTGTGCAGTAAAATCGTGTTTTTGGACAAGGGAGGCATAAGTGCGCTGCGCTCCTAAGCTATCTCCCTGCGAGACACACTGCCAAAGCTTTTCGCTATGATGCAGTCTAGTGCAGACGCACACTACGGCTCTCCGGAGCTGTCCGAAGCCAAGCGCCGGTGGCCGGCGTCTTTCGGCTGAAGCAGCGCTTCGGAGAGTACGGCTGCCGCTCCGCTGTTGTGTGCGCGAAGCAGCCTCTTCTCCTGCTCCGGGAGCCGGAGAGAGCTGTAGCTTGTACGAGGGCGAAGAACGTTGCTGCAGAGAGACGAAATTGTGTGCACAGCCTTGCGACTGATAGAGGACGGTGGCTAAAGCTCCCTGCCTTTTCAATGCACTGCTGGCATGCTTTATTGAAGGTGCTCCGAGACAATTTTCCTGGGTTTTGACTTCGTCCTGATGAAGCCCCTCTTGGGAAACTCGTGCTCGTTTCCGAAGGCTCGAGATGCAGAGAACTCGATGGCAGCTGCAGAAATGAAGGGCTGCGTTGAGTTGTCGAGAAGCAAGAACATAGCCAGCGCCTTGTGTTTGGCAGTCAGCAGCTGCTGGACTTTTGCGATTGCTTTCACTGTGCACTGAATGCCAGGACGGCACGTGCACGTTAAAACAACGAGCTGGGCAAGAGTGGGCAGAAGAGAACGGGCGTCAGACAGCAGCTTACATATTACCATAGGAAGAGCAGTGTTTTTGGAGTGTGCAGCAAATGCGTGTTTCTGGACAAGGGAGGCAAAAGTGCGCTGCGCTCCTAAGCTATCTCCCTGCGAGACACACTGCCAAAGCTTTTCGCTAGGATGCAGTCTAGTGCAGACGCACACTACGGCTCTCCGGAGCTGTCCGAAGCCAAGCGCCGGTGGCCGGCGTCTTTCGGCTGAAGCAGCGCTTCGGAGCGTACGGCTGCCGCTCCGCTGTTGTGTGCGCGAAGCAGCCGCTTCTCCTGCTCCGGGAGCCGGAGAGAGCTGTAGCTTGTACGAGGGCGAAGAACGAAGCCGCAGAGCACCCGGCTTCTCCGCGCACCCTAAGGACTGCTAGAGGACCGTGGTGGCCGCTCGCCTGCCTCTTCAATTCCATTCTAGCATCCTTAGGGAAGGTGTTCCAGGACAATTTTCCTGAGTTTTGAATTCGTCCTGATGCAGCCCCTCCTGGGAAACTCGTGCGCGTCCTCTGAGGCTCCGAGTGCAGAGACCTCGTTGGCAAGTGCAGAAATGAAGGGCTGCGTTGAGTTGTCGAGAAGCAAGAACATAGCCAGCGCCTTGTGTTTGGAAGTCAGCAGCTGCTAGACTTTTGCGATTGCTATCACTGTGCACTGAAAGCCAGGACGGCCTGTGCACGTTAAAACAACTAGCTGAGCAAGAGTAATCGAAAGATCACGGCCGTCAGAAATCAGCTTATATATTGCCCTGGAAAGAGCATTGTTTTTGGAGTGTGCAGTAAAATCGTGTTTCTGGACAAGGGAGGCATAAGTGCGCTGCGCTCCTAAGCTATCTCCCTGCGAGACACACTGCCAAAGCTTTTCGCTATCATGCAGTCTAGTGCAGACGCACACTACGGCTCTCCGGAGCTGTCCGAAGCCAAGCGCCGGTGGCCGGCGTCTTTCGGCTGAAGCAGCACTTCGGAGCGTACGGCTGCCGCTCCGCTGTTGTGTGCGCGAAGCAGCCGCTTCTCCTGCTCCGGGAGCCGGAGAGAGCGGTAGCTTGTACGAGGGCGAAGAACGAAGCCGCAGAGCACCGGCCTTCTGCGCGCACCCTAAGGACTGCTAGAGGACCGTGGTGGCCGCTCGCCTGCCTCTTCAATTCCATTCTAGCATCCTTAGGGAAGGTGTTCCAGGACAATTTTCCTGAGTTTTGAATTCGTCCTGATGCAGCCCCTCCTGGGAAACTCGTGCTCGTCCTCTGAGTCTCCGACATGCAGAGACCTCGATGGCAACTGCAGAAATGAAGAGCTGCGTTGAGTTGTCGAGAAGCAAGAACATAGCCAGCGCCTTGTGTTTGGGAGTCAGCAGCTGCTGGACTTTTGCGATTGCTATCACTGTGCACTGAAAGCCAGGACGGCCTGTGCACGTTAAAACAACTAGCTGAGCAACAGTAGCCGAAAAATCACGGCCGCTAGATAGCAGCTTACGTATTGCCCAGGAAAGAGCACTATTTTTGGAGTGTGCAGTAAAATCGTGTTTTTGGACAAGGGAGGCATAAGTGCGCTGCGCTCCTAAGCTATCTCTCTGCGAGACACACTGCCAAAGCTTTTCGCTATGATGCAGTCTAGTGCAGATGCACACTACGGCTCTCCGGAGCTGTCCGAAGCCAAGCGCCGGTGGCCGGCGTCTTTCGGCTGAAGCAGCGCTTCGGAGAGTACGGCTGCCGCTCCGCTGTTGTGTGCGCGAAGCAGCCGCTTCTCCTGCTCCGGGAGCCGGAGAGAGCTGTAGCTTGTACGAGGGCGAAGAACGTTGCTGCAGAGAGACGAAATTGTGTGCACAGCCTTGCGACTGATAGAGGACGGTGGCTAAAGCTCCCTGCCTTTTCAATGCACTGCTGGCATGCTTTATTGAAGGTGCTCCGAGACAATTTTCCTGGGTTTTGACTTCGTCCTGATGAAGCCCCTCTTGGGAAACTCGTGCTCGTTTCCGAAGGCTCGAGATGCAGAGAACTCGATGGCAGCTGCAGAAATGAAGGGCTGCGTTGAGTTGTCGAGAAGCAAGAACATAGCCAGCGCCTTGTGTTTGGCAGTCAGCAGCTGCTGGACTTTTGCGATTGCTTTCACTGTGCACTGAAAGCCAGGACGGCACGTCCACGTTAAAACAACGAGCTGGGAAAGAGTGGGCAGAAGAGAACGGGCGTCAGACAGCAGCTTACATATTACCATAGGAAGAGCAGTGTTTTTGGAGTGTGCAGCAAATGCGTCTTTCTGGACAAGGGAGGCAAAAGTGCGCTGCGCTCCTAAGCTATCTCCCTGCGAGACACACTGCCAAAGCTTTTCGCTAGGATGCAGTCTAGTGCAGACGCACACTACGGCTCTCCGGAGCTGTCCGAAGCCAAGCGCCGGTGGCCGGCGTCTTTCGGCTGAAGCAGCGCTTCGGAGCGTACGGCTGCCGCTCCGCTGTTGTGTGCGCGAAGCAGCCGCTTCTCCTGCTCCGGGAGCCGGAGAGAGCTGTAGCTTGTACGAGGGCGAAGAACGAAGCCGCAGAGCACCCGGCTTCTCCGCGCACCCTAAGGACTGCTAGAGGACCGTGGTGGCCGCTCGCCTGCCTCTTCAATTCCATTCTAGCATCCTTAGGGAAGGTGTTCCAGGACAATTTTCCTGAGTTTTGAATTCGTCCTGATGCAGCCCCTCCTGGGAAACTCGTGCGCGTCCTCTGAGGCTCCGAGTGCAGAGACCTCGTTGGCAAGTGCAGAAATGAAGGGCTGCGTTGAGTTGTCGAGAAGCAAGAACATAGCCAGCGCCTTGTGTTTGGAAGTCAGCAGCTGCTAGACTTTTGCGATTGCTATCACTGTGCACTGAAAGCCAGGACGGCCTGTGCACGTTAAAACAACTAGCTGAGCAAGAGTAATCGAAAGATCACGGCCGTCAGAAATCAGCTTATATATTGCCCTGGAAAGAGCATTGTTTTTGGAGTGTGCAGTAAAATCGTGTTTCTGGACAAGGGAGGCATAAGTGCGCTGCGCTCCTAAGCTATCTCCCTGCGAGACACACTGCCAAAGCTTTTCGCTATCATGCAGTCTAGTGCAGACGCACACTACGGCTCTCCGGAGCTGTCCGAAGCCAAGCGCCGGTGGCCGGCGTCTTTCGGCTGAAGCAGCGCTTCGGAGCGTACGGCTGCCGCTCCGCTGTTGTGTGCGCGAAGCAGCCGCTTCTCCTGCTCCGGGAGCCGGAGAGAGCGGTAGCTTGTACGAGGGCGAAGAACGAAGCCGCAGAGCACCGGCCTTCTGCGCGCACCCTAAGGACTGCTAGAGGACCGTGGTGGCCGCTCGCCTGCCTCTTCAATTCCATTCTAGCATCCTTAGGGAAGGTGTTCCAGGACAATTTTCCTGAGTTTTGAATTCGTCCTGATGCAGCCCCTCCTGGGAAACTCGTGCTCGTCCTCTGAGTCTCCGACATGCAGAGACCTCGATGGCAACTGCAGAAATGAAGAGCTGCGTTGAGTTGTCGAGAAGCAAGAACATAGCCAGCGCCTTGTGTTTGGGAGTCAGCAGCTGCTGGACTTTTGCGATTGCTATCACTGTGCACTGAAAGCCAGGACGGCCTGTGCACGTTAAAACAACTAGCTGAGCAACAGTAGCCGAAAAATCACGGCCGCTAGATAGCAGCTTACGTATTGCCCAGGAAAGAGCACTATTTTTGGAGTGTGCAGTAAAATCGTGTTTTTGGACAAGGGAGGCATAAGTGCGCTGCGCTCCTAAGCTATCTCTCTGCGAGACACACTGCCAAAGCTTTTCGCTATGATGCAGTCTAGTGCAGATGCACACTACGGCTCTCCGGAGCTGTCCGAAGCCAAGCGCCGGTGGCCGGCGTCTTTCGGCTGAAGCAGCGCTTCGGAGAGTACGGCTGCCGCTCCGCTGTTGTGTGCGCGAAGCAGCCGCTTCTCCTGCTCCGGGAGCCGGAGAGAGCTGTAGCTTGTACGAGGGCGAAGAACGTTGCTGCAGAGAGACGAAATTGTGTGCACAGCCTTGCGACTGATAGAGGACGGTGGCTAAAGCTCCCTGCCTTTTCAATGCACTGCTGGCATGCTTTATTGAAGGTGCTCCGAGACAATTTTCCTGGGTTTTGACTTCGTCCTGATGAAGCCCCTCTTGGGAAACTCGTGCTCGTTTCCGAAGGCTCGAGATGCAGAGAACTCGATGGCAGCTGCAGAAATGAAGGGCTGCGTTGAGTTGTCGAGAAGCAAGAACATAGCCAGCACCTTGTGTTTGGCAGTCAGCAGCTGCTGGACTTTTGCGATTGCTTTCACTGTGCACTGAAAGCCAGGACGGCACGTCCACGTTAAAACAACGAGCTGGGCAAGAGTGGGCAGAAGAGAACGGGCGTCAGACAGCAGCTTACATATTACCATAGGAAGAGCAGTGTTTTTGGAGTGTGCAGCAAATGCGTCTTTCTGGACAAGGGAGGCAAAAGTGCGCTGCGCTCCTAAGCTATCTCCCTGCGAGACACACTGCCAAAGCTTTTCGCTAGGATGCAGTCTAGTGCAGACGCACACTACGGCTCTCCGGAGCTGTCCGAAGCCAAGCGCCGGTGGCCGGCGTCTTTCGGCTGAAGCAGCGCTTCGGAGCGTACGGCTGCCGCTCCGCTGTTGTGTGCGCGAAGCAGCCGCTTCTCCTGCTCCGGGAGCCGGAGAGAGCTGTAGCTTGTACGAGGGCGAAGAACGAAGCCGCAGAGCACCCGGCTTCTCCGCGCACCCTAAGGACTGCTAGAGGACCGTGGTGGCCGCTCGCCTGCCTCTTCAATTCCATTCTAGCATCCTTAGGGAAGGTGTTCCAGGACAATTTTCCTGAGTTTTGAATTCGTCCTGATGCAGCCCCTCCTGGGAAACTCGTGCGCGTCCTCTGAGGCTCCGAGTGCAGAGACCTCGTTGGCAAGTGCAGAAATGAAGGGCTGCGTTGAGTTGTCGAGAAGCAAGAACATAGCCAGCGCCTTGTGTTTGGAAGTCAGCAGCTGCTAGACTTTTGCGATTGCTATCACTGTGCACTGAAAGCCAGGACGGCCTGTGCACGTTAAAACAACTAGCTGAGCAAGAGTAATCGAAAGATCACGGCCGTCAGAAATCAGCTTCTATATTGCCCTGGAAAGAGCATTGTTTTTGGAGTGTGCAGTAAAATCGTGTTTCTGGACAAGGGAGGCATAAGTGCGCTGCGCTCCTAAGCTATCTCCCTGCGAGACACACTGCCAAAGCTTTTCGCTATCATGCAGTTTAGTGCAGACGCACACTACGGCTCTCCGGAGCTGTCCGAAGCCAAGCGCCGGTGGCCGGCGTCTTTCGGCTGAAGCAGCGCTTCGGAGCGTACGGCTGCCGCTCCGCTGTTGTGTGCGCGAAGCAGCCGCTTCTCCTGCTCCGGGAGCCGGAGAGAGCGGTAGCTTGTACGAGGGCGAAGAACGAAGCCGCAGAGCACCGGCCTTCTGCGCGCACCCTAAGGACTGCTAGAGGACCGTGGTGGCCGCTCGCCTGCCTCTTCAATTCCATTCTAGCATCCTTAGGGAAGGTGTTCCAGGACAATTTTCCTGAGTTTTGAATTCGTCCTGATGCAGCCCCTCCTGGGAAACTCGTGCTCGTCCTCTGTGGCTCCCACATGCAGAGACCTCGATGGCAACTGCAGAAATGAAGGGCTGCGTTGAGTTGTCGAGAAGCAAGAACATAGCCAGCGCCTTGTGTTTGGAAGTCAGCAGCTGCTAGACTTTTGCGATTGCTATCACTGTGCACTGAAAGCCAGGACGGCACGTGCACGTTAAAACAACTAGCTGAGCAAGAGTAGCCGAAAAGTCACGGCCGCTAGATAGCAGCTTACGTATTGCCCAGGAAAGAGCACTATTTTTGGAGTGTGCAGTAAAATCGTGTTTTTGGACAAGGGAGGCATAAGTGCGCTGCGCTCCTAAGCTATCTCCCTGCGAGACACACTGCCAAAGCTTTTCGCTATGATGCAGTCTAGTGCAGACGCACACTACGGCTCTCCGGAGCTGTCCGAAGCCAAGCGCCGGTGGCCGGCGTCTTTCGGCTGAAGCAGCGCTTCGGAGCGTAGGGCTGCCGCTCCGCTGTTGTGTGCGCGAAGCAGCCGCTTCTCCTGCTCCGGGAGCCGGAGAGAGCTGTAGCTTGTACGAGGGCGAAGAACGTTGCTGCAGAGAGACGAAATTGTGTGCACAGCCTTGCGACTGATAGAGGACGGTGGCTAAAGCTCCCTGCCTTTTCAATGCACTGCTGGCATGCTTTATTGAAGGTGCTCCGAGACAATTTTCCTGGGTTTTGACTTCGTCCTGATGAAGCCCCTCTTGGGAAACTCGTGCTCGTTTCCGAAGGCTCGAGATGCAGAGAACTCGATGGCAGCTGCAGAAATGAAGGGCTGCGTTGAGTTGTCGAGAAGCAAGAACATAGCCAGCGCCTTGTGTTTGGCAGTCAGCAGCTGCTGGACTTTTGCGATTGCTTTCACTGTGCACTGAATGCCAGGACGGCACGTGCACGTTAAAACAACGAGCTGGGCAAGAGTGGGCAGAAGAGAACGGGCGTCAGACAGCAGCTTACATATTACCATAGGAAGAGCAGTGTTTTTGGAGTGTGCAGCAAATGCGTGTTTCTGGACAAGGGAGGCAAAAGTGCGCTGCGCTCCTAAGCTATCTCCCTGCGAGACACACTGCCAAAGCTTTTCGCTATGATGCAGTCTAGTGCAGACGCACACTACGGCTCTCCGGAGCTGTCCGAAGCCAAGCGCCGGTGGCCGGCGTCTTTCGGCTGAAGCAGCGCTTCGGAGCGTAGGGCTGCCGCTCCGCTGTTGTGTGCGCGAAGCAGCCGCTTCTCCTGCTCCGGGTGCGGAGAGAGCGGTAGCTTGTACGAGGGCGAAGAACGAAGCCGCAGAGCACCCGGCTTCTCCGCGCACCCTAAGGAGTGCTAGAGGACCGTGGTGGCCGCTCGCCTGCCTCTTCAATTCCTTTCTAGCATCCTTAGGGAAGGTGTTCCAGGACAATTTTCCTGAGTTTTGAATTCGTCCTGATGCAGCCCCTCCTGGGAAACTCGTGCGCGTCCTCTGAGGCTCCGAGTGCAGAGACCTCGTTGGCAAGTGCAGAAATGAAGGGCTGCGTTGAGTTGTCGAGAAGCAAGAACATAGCCAGCGCCTTGTGTTTGGGAGTCAGCAGCTGCTGGACTTTTGCGATTGCTATCACTGTGCACTGAAAGCCAGGACGGCCTGTGCACGTTAAAACAACTAGCTGAGCAACAGTAGCCGAAAAATCACGGCCGCTAGATAGCAGCTTACGTATTGCCCAGGAAAGAGCACTATTTTTGGAGTGTGCAGTAAAATCGTGTTTTTGGACAAGGGAGGCATAAGTGCGCTGCGCTCCTAAGCTATCTCCCTGCGAGACACACTGCCAAAGCTTTTCGCTATGATGCAGTCTAGTGCAGACGCACACTACGGCTCTCCGGAGCTGTCCGAAGCCAAGCGCCGGTGGCCGGCGTCTTTCGGCTGAAGCAGCGCTTCGGAGAGTACGGCTGCCGCTCCGCTGTTGTGTGCGCGAAGCAGCCGCTTCTCCTGCTCCGGGAGCCGGAGAGAGCTGTAGCTTGTACGAGGGCGAAGAACGTTGCTGCAGAGAGACGAAATTGTGTGCACAGCCTTGCGACTGATAGAGGACGGTGGCTAAAGCTCCCTGCCTTTTCAATGCACTGCTGGCATGCTTTATTGAAGGTGCTCCGAGACAATTTTCCTGGGTTTTGACTTCGTCCTGATGAAGCCCCTCTTGGGAAACTCGTGCTCGTTTCCGAAGGCTCGAGATGCAGAGAACTCGATGGCAGCTGCAGAAATGAAGGGCTGCGTTGAGTTGTCGAGAAGCAAGAACATAGCCAGCGCCTTGTGTTTGGCAGTCAGCAGCTGCTGGACTTTTGCGATTGCTTTCACTGTGCACTGAATGCCAGGACGGCACGTGCACGTTAAAACAACGAGCTGGGCAAGAGTGGGCAGAAGAGAACGGGCGTCAGACAGCAGCTTACATATTACCATAGGAAGAGCAGTGTTTTTGGAGTGTGCAGCAAATGCGTGTTTCTGGACAAGGGAGGCAAAAGTGCGCTGCGCTCCTAAGCTATCTCCCTGCGAGACACACTGCCAAAGCTTTTCGCTAGGATGCAGTCTAGTGCAGACGCACACTACGGCTCTCCGGAGCTGTCCGAAGCCAAGCGCCGGTGGCCGGCGTCTTTCGGCTGAAGCAGCGCTTCGGAGCGTACGGCTGCCGCTCCGCTGTTGTGTGCGCGAAGCAGCCGCTTCTCCTGCTCCGGGAGCCGGAGAGAGCGGTAGCTTGTACAAGGGCGAAGAACGAAGCCGCAGAGCACCCGGCTTCTCCGCGCACCCTAAGGACTGCTAGAGGACCGTGGTGGCCGCTCGCCTGCCTCTTCAATTCCATTCTAGCATCCTTAGGGAAGGTGTTCCAGGACAATTTTCCTGAGTTTTGAATTCGTCCTGATGCAGCCCCTCCTGGGAAACTCGTGCGCGTCCTCTGAGGCTCCGAGTGCAGAGACCTCGTTGGCAAGTGCAGAAATGAAGGGCTGCGTTGAGTTGTCGAGAAGCAAGAACATAGCCAGCGCCTTGTGTTTGGAAGTCAGCAGCTGCTAGACTTTTGCGATTGCTATCACTGTGCACTGAAAGCCAGGACGGCCTGTGCACGTTAAAACAACTAGCTGAGCAAGAGTAATCGAAAGATCACGGCCGTCAGAAATCAGCTTATATATTGCCCTGGAAAGAGCATTGTTTTTGGAGTGTGCAGTAAAATCGTGTTTCTGGACAAGGGAGGCATAAGTGCGCTGCGCTCCTAAGCTATCTCCCTGCGAGACACACTGCCAAAGCTTTTCGCTATCATGCAGTTTAGTGCAGACGCACACTACGGCTCTCCGGAGCTGTCCGAAGCCAAGCGCCGGTGGCCGGCGTCTTTCGGCTGAAGCAGCGCTTCGGAGCGTACGGCTGCCGCTCCGCTGTTGTGTGCGCGAAGCAGCCGCTTCTCCTGCTCCGGGAGCCGGAGAGAGCGGTAGCTTGTACGAGGGCGAAGAACGAAGCCGCAGAGCACCGGCCTTCTGCGCGCACCCTAAGGACTGCTAGAGGACCGTGGTGGCCGCTCGCCTGCCTCTTCAATTCCATTCTAGCATCCTTAGGGAAGGTGTTCCAGGACAATTTTCCTGAGTTTTGAATTCGTCCTGATGCAGCCCCTCCTGGGAAACTCGTGCTCGTCCTCTGAGTCTCCGACATGCAGAGACCTCGATGGCAACTGCAGAAATGAAGAGCTGCGTTGAGTTGTCGAGAAGCAAGAACATAGCCAGCGCCTTGTGTTTGGGAGTCAGCAGCTGCTGGACTTTTGCGATTGCTATCACTGTGCACTGAAAGCCAGGACGGCCTGTGCACGTTAAAACAACTAGCTGAGCAAGAGTAGCCGAAAAATCACGGCCGCTAGATAGCAGCTTACGTATTGCCCAGGAAAGAGCACTATTTTTGGAGTGTGCAGTAAAATCGTGTTTTTGGACAAGGGAGGCATAAGTGCGCTGCGCTCCTAAGCTATCTCTCTGCGAGACACACTGCCAAAGCTTTTCGCTATGATGCAGTCTAGTGCAGATGCACACTACGGCTCTCCGGAGCTGTCCGAAGCCAAGCGCCGGTGGCCGGCGTCTTTCGGCTGAAGCAGCGCTTCGGAGAGTACGGCTGCCGCTCCGCTGTTGTATGCGCGAAGCAGCCGCTTCTCCTGCTCCGGGAGCCGGAGAGAGCGGTAGCTTGTACGAGGGCGAAGAACGTTGCTGCAGAGAGACGAAATTGTGTGCACAGCCTTGCGACTGATAGAGGACGGTGGCTAAAGCTCCCTGCCTTTTCAATGCACTGCTGGCATGCTTTATTGAAGGTGCTCCGAGACAATTTTCCTGGGTTTTGACTTCGTCCTGATGAAGCCCCTCTTGGGAAACTCGTGCTCGTTTCCGAAGGCTCGAGATGCAGAGAACTCGATGGCAGCTGCAGAAATGAAGGGCTGCGTTGAGTTGTCGAGAAGCAAGAACATAGCCAGCGCCTTGTGTTTGGCAGTCAGCAGCTGCTGGACTTTTGCGATTGCTTTCACTGTGCACTGAATGCCAGGACGGCACGTCCACGTTAAAACAACGAGCTGGGCAAGAGTGGGCAGAAGAGAACGGGCGTCAGACAGCAGCTTACATATTACCATAGGAAGAGCAGTGTTTTTGGAGTGTGCAGCAAATGCGTCTTTCTGGACAAGGGAGGCAAAAGTGCGCTGCGCTCCTAAGCTATCTCCCTGCGAGACACACTGCCAAAGCTTTTCGCTAGGATGCAGTCTAGTGCAGACGCACACTACGGCTCTCCGGAGCTGTCCGAAGCCAAGCGCCGGTGGCCGGCGTCTTTCGGCTGAAGCAGCGCTTCGGAGCGTACGGCTGCCGCTCCGCTGTTGTGTGCGCGAAGCAGCCGCTTCTCCTGCTCCGGGAGCCGGAGAGAGCGGTAGCTTGTACGAGGGCGAAGAACGAAGCCGCAGAGCACCCGGCTTCTCCGCGCACCCTAAGGACTGCTAGAGGACCGTGGTGGCCGCTCGCCTGCCTCTTCAATTCCATTCTAGCATCCTTAGGGAAGGTGTTCCAGGACAATTTTCCTGAGTTTTGAATTCGTCCTGATGCAGCCCCTCCTGGGAAACTCGTGCGCGTCCTCTGAGGCTCCGAGTGCAGAGACCTCGTTGGCAAGTGCAGAAATGAAGGGCTGCGTTGAGTTGTCGAGAAGCAAGAACATAGCCAGCGCCTTGTGTTTGGAAGTCAGCAGCTGCTAGACTTTTGCGATTGCTATCACTGTGCACTGAAAGCCAGGACGGCCTGTGCACGTTAAAACAACTAGCTGAGCAAGAGTAATCGAAAGATCACGGCCGTCAGAAATCAGCTTATATATTGCCCTGGAAAGAGCATTGTTTTTGGAGTGTGCAGTAAAATCGTGTTTCTGGACAAGGGAGGCATAAGTGCGCTGCGCTCCTAAGCTATCTCCCTGCGAGACACACTGCCAAAGCTTTTCGCTAGGATGCAGTCTAGTGCAGACGCACACTACGGCTCTCCGGAGCTGTCCGAAGCCAAGCGCCGGTGGCCGGCGTCTTTCGGCTGAAGCAGCGCTTCGGAGAGTACGGCTGCCGCTCCGCTGTTGTGTGCGCGAAGCAGCCGCTTCTCCTGCTCCGGGAGCCGGAGAGAGCGGTAGCTTGTACGAGGGCGAAGAACGAAGCCGCAGAGCACCGGTCTTCTGCGCGCACCCTAAGGACTGCTAGAGGACCGTGGTGGCCGCTCGCCTGCCTCTTCAATTCCATTCTAGCATCCTTAGGGAAGGTGTTCCAGGACAATTTTCCTGAGTTTTGAATTCGTCCTGATGCAGCCCCTCCTGGGAAACTCGTGCTCGTCCTCTGAGTCTCCGAGATGCAGAGACCTCGATGGCAAGTGCAGAAATGAAGGGCTGCGTTGAGTTGTCGAGAAGCAAGAACATAGCCAGCGCCTTGTGTTTGGAAGTCAGCAGCTGCTAGACTTTTGCGATTGCTATCACTGTGCACTGAAAGCCAGGACGGCACGTGCACGTTAAAACAACTAGCTGAGCAAGAGTAGCCGAAAAGTCACGGCCGCTAGATAGCAGCTTACGTATTGCCCAGGAAAGAGCACTATTTTTGGAGTGTGCAGTAAAATCGTGTTTTTGGACAAGGGAGGCATAAGTGCGCTGCGCTCCTAAGCTATCTCCCTGCGAGACACACTGCCAAAGCTTTTCGCTATGATGCAGTCTAGTGCAGACGCACACTACGGCTCTCCGGAGCTGTCCGAAGCCAAGCGCCGGTGGCCGGCGTCTTTCGGCTGAAGCAGCGCTTCGGAGCGTACGGCTGCCGCTCCGCTGTTGTGTGCGCGAAGCAGCCGCTTCTCCTGCTCCGGGAGCCGGAGAGAGCTGTAGCTTGTACGAGGGCGAAGAACGAAGCCGCAGAGCACCCGGCTTCTCCGCGCACCCTAAGGACTGCTAGAGGACCGTGGTGGCCGCTCGCCTGCCTCTTCAATTCCATTCTAGCATCCTTAGGGAAGGTGTTCCAGGACAATTTTCCTGAGTTTTGAATTCGTCCTGATGCAGCCCCTCCTGGGAAACTCGTGCGCGTCCTCTGAGGCTCCGAGTGCAGAGACCTCGTTGGCAAGTGCAGAAATGAAGGGCTGCGTTGAGTTGTCGAGAAGCAAGAACATAGCCAGCGCCTTGTGTTTGGAAGTCAGCAGCTGCTAGACTTTTGCGATTGCTATCACTGTGCACTGAAAGCCAGGACGGCCTGTGCACGTTAAAACAACTAGCTGAGCAAGAGTAATCGAAAGATCACGGCCGTCAGAAATCAGCTTATATATTGCCCTGGAAAGAGCATTGTTTTTGGAGTGTGCAGTAAAATCGTGTTTCTGGACAAGGGAGGCATAAGTGCGCTGCGCTCCTAAGCTATCTCCCTGCGAGACACACTGCCAAAGCTTTTCGCTATCATGCAGTCTAGTGCAGACGCACACTACGGCTCTCCGGAGCTGTCCGAAGCCAAGCGCCGGTGGCCGGCGTCTTTCGGCTGAAGCAGCGCTTCGGAGCGTACGGCTGCCGCTCCGCTGTTGTGTGCGCGAAGCAGCCGCTTCTCCTGCTCCGGGAGCCGGAGAGAGCGGTAGCTTGTACGAGGGCGAAGAACGAAGCCGCAGAGCACCGGCCTTCTCCGCGCACCCTAAGGACTGCTAGAGGACCGTGGTGGCCGCTCGCCTGCCTCTTCAATTCCATTCTAGCATCCTTAGGGAAGGTGTTCCAGGACAATTTTCCTGAGTTTTGAATTCGTCCTGATGCAGCCCCTCCTGGGAAACTCGTGCTCGTCCTCTGAGTCTCCGACATGCAGAGACCTCGATGGCAACTGCAGAAATGAAGAGCTGCGTTGAGTTGTCGAGAAGCAAGAACATAGCCAGCGCCTTGTGTTTGGGAGTCAGCAGCTGCTGGACTTTTGCGATTGCTATCACTGTGCACTGAAAGCCAGGACGGCCTGTGCACGTTAAAACAACTAGCTGAGCAAGAGTAGCCGAAAAATCACGGCCGCTAGATAGCAGCTTACGTATTGCCCAGGAAAGAGCACTATTTTTGGAGTGTGCAGTAAAATCGTGTTTTTGGACAAGGGAGGCATAAGTGCGCTGCGCTCCTAAGCTATCTCTCTGCGAGACACACTGCCAAAGCTTTTCGCTATGATGCAGTCTAGTGCAGATGCACACTACGGCTCTCCGGAGCTGTCCGAAGCCAAGCGCCGGTGGCCGGCGTCTTTCGGCTGAAGCAGCGCTTCGGAGAGTACGGCTGCCGCTCCGCTGTTGTGTGCGCGAAGCAGCCGCTTCTCCTGCTCCGGGAGCCGGAGAGAGCTGTAGCTTGTACGAGGGCGAAGAACGTTGCTGCAGAGAGACGAAATTGTGTGCACAGCCTTGCGACTGATAGAGGACGGTGGCTAAAGCTCCCTGCCTTTTCAATGCACTGCTGGCATGCTTTATTGAAGGTGCTCCGAGACAATTTTCCTGGGTTTTGACTTCGTCCTGATGAAGCCCCTCTTGGGAAACTCGTGCTCGTTTCCGAAGGCTCGAGATGCAGAGAACTCGATGGCAGCTGCAGAAATGAAGGGCTGCGTTGAGTTGTCGAGAAGCAAGAACATAGCCAGCGCCTTGTGTTTGGCAGTCAGCAGCTGCTGGACTTTTGCGATTGCTTTCACTGTGCACTGAATGCCAGGACGGCACGTCCACGTTAAAACAACGAGCTGGGCAAGAGTGGGCAGAAGAGAACGGGCGTCAGACAGCAGCTTACATATTACCATAGGAAGAGCAGTGTTTTTGGAGTGTGCAGCAAATGCGTCTTTCTGGACAAGGGAGGCAAAAGTGCGCTGCGCTCCTAAGCTATCTCCCTGCGAGACACACTGCCAAAGCTTTTCGCTAGGATGCAGTCTAGTGCAGACGCACACTACGGCTCTCCGGAGCTGTCCGAAGCCAAGCGCCGGTGGCCGGCGTCTTTCGGCTGAAGCAGCGCTTCGGAGCGTACGGCTGCCGCTCCGCTGTTGTGTGCGCGAAGCAGCCGCTTCTCCTGCTCCGGGAGCCGGAGAGAGCGGTAGCTTGTACGAGGGCGAAGAACGAAGCCGCAGAGCACCCGGCTTCTCCGCGCACCCTAAGGACTGCTAGAGGACCGTGGTGGCCGCTCGCCTGCCTCTTCAATTCCATTCTAGCATCCTTAGGGAAGGTGTTCCAGGACAATTTTCCTGAGTTTTGAATTCGTCCTGATGCAGCCCCTCCTGGGAAACTCGTGCGCGTCCTCTGAGGCTCCGAGTGCAGAGACCTCGTTGGCAAGTGCAGAAATGAAGGGCTGCGTTGAGTTGTCGAGAAGCAAGAACATAGCCAGCGCCTTGTGTTTGGAAGTCAGCAGCTGCTAGACTTTTGCGATTGCTATCACTGTGCACTGAAAGCCAGGACGGCCTGTGCACGTTAAAACAACTAGCTGAGCAAGAGTAATCGAAAGATCACGGCCGTCAGAAATCAGCTTATATATTGCCCTGGAAAGAGCATTGTTTTTGGAGTGTGCAGTAAAATCGTGTTTCTGGACAAGGGAGGCATAAGTGCGCTGCGCTCCTAAGCTATCTCCCTGCGAGACACACTGCCAGAGCTTTTCGCTAGGATGCAGTCTAGTGCAGACGCACACTACGGCTCTCCGGAGCTGTCCGAAGCCAAGCGCCGGTGGCCGGCGTCTTTCGGCTGAAGCAGCGCTTCGGAGAGTACGGCTGCCGCTCCGCTGTTGTGTGCGCGAAGCAGCCGCTTCTCCTGCTCCGGGAGCCGGAGAGAGCGGTAGCTTGTACGAGGGCGAAGAACGAAGCCGCAGAGCACCGGCCTTCTGCGCGCACCCTAAGGACTGCTAGAGGACCGTGGTGGCCGCTCACCTGCCTCTTCAATTCCATTCTAGCATCCTTAGGGAAGGTGTTCCAGGACAATTTTCCTGAGTTTTGAATTCGTCCTGATGCAGCCCCTCCTGGGAAACTCGTGCTCGTCCTCTGAGTCTCCGAGATGCAGAGACCTCGATGGCAACTGCAGAAATGAAGGGCTGCGTTGAGTTGTCGAGAAGCAAGAACATAGCCAGCGCCTTGTGTTTGGAAGTCAGCAGCTGCTAGACTTTTGCGATTGCTATCACTGTGCACTGAAAGCCAGGACGGCACGTGCACGTTAAAACAACTAGCTGAGCAAGAGTAGCCGAAAAGTCACGGCCGCTAGATAGCAGCTTACGTATTGCCCAGGAAAGAGCACTATTTTTGGAGTGTGCAGTAAAATCGTGTTTTTGGACAAGGGAGGCATAAGTGCGCTGCGCTCCTAAGCTATCTCCCTGCGAGACACACTGCCAAAGCTTTTCGCTATGATGCAGTCTAGTGCAGACGCACACTACGGCTCTCCGGAGCTGTCCGAAGCCAAGCGCCGGTGGCCGGCGTCTTTCGGCTGAAGCAGCGCTTCGGAGCGTAGGGCTGCCGCTCCGCTGTTGTGTGCGCGAAGCAGCCGCTTCTCCTGCTCCGGGAGCCGGAGAGAGCTGTAGCTTGTACGAGGGCGAAGAACGTTGCTGCAGAGAGACGAAATTGTGTGCACAGCCTTGCGACTGATAGAGGACGGTGGCTAAAGCTCCCTGCCTTTTCAATGCACTGCTGGCATGCTTTATTGAAGGTGCTCCGAGACAATTTTCCTGGGTTTTGACTTCGTCCTGATGAAGCCCCTCTTGGGAAACTCGTGCTCGTTTCCGAAGGCTCGAGATGCAGAGAACTCGATGGCAGCTGCAGAAATGAAGGGCTGCGTTGAGTTGTCGAGAAGCAAGAACATAGCCAGCGCCTTGTGTTTGGCAGTCAGCAGCTGCTGGACTTTTGCGATTGCTTTCACTGTGCACTGAATGCCAGGACGGCACGTCCACGTTAAAACAACGAGCTGGGCAAGAGTGGGCAGAAGAGAACGGGCGTCAGACAGCAGCTTACATATTACCATAGGAAGAGCAGTGTTTTTGGAGTGTGCAGCAAATGCGTCTTTCTGGACAAGGGAGGCAAAAGTGCGCTGCGCTCCTAAGCTATCTCCCTGCGAGACACACTGCCAAAGCTTTTCGCTAGGATGCAGTCTAGTGCAGACGCACACTACGGCTCTCCGGAGCTGTCTGAAGCCAAGCGCCGGTGGCCGGCGTCTTTCGGCTGAAGCAGCGCTTCGGAGCGTACGGCTGCCGCTCCGCTGTTGTGTGCGCGAAGCAGCCGCTTCTCCTGCTCCGGGAGCCGGAGAGAGCGGTAGCTTGTACGAGGGCGAAGAACGAAGCCGCAGAGCACCCGGCTTCTCCGCGCACCCTAAGGAGTGCTAGAGGACCGTGGTGGCCGCTCGCCTGCCTCTTCAATTCCATTCTAGCATCCTTAGGGAAGGTGTTCCAGGACAATTTTCCTGAGTTTTGAATTCGTCCTGATGCAGCCCCTCCTGGGAAACTCGTGCGCGTCCTCTGAGGCTCCGAGTGCAGAGACCTCGTTGGCAAGTGCAGAAATGAAGGGCTGCGTTGAGTTGTCGAGAAGCAAGAACATAGCCAGCGCCTTGTGTTTGGAAGTCAGCAGCTGCTAGACTTTTGCGATTGCTATCACTGTGCACTGAAAGCCAGGACGGCACGTGCACGTTAAAACAACTAGCTGAGCAACAGTAGCCGAAAAGTCACGGCCGCTAGATAGCAGCTTACGTATTGCCCAGGAAAGAGCATTGTTTTTGGAGTGTGCAGTAAAATCGTGTTTCTGGACAACGGAGGCATAAGTGCGCTGCGCTCCTAAGCTATCTCCCTGCGAGACACACTGCCAAAGCTTTTCGCTATGATGCAGTCTAGTGCAGACGCACACTACGGCTCTCCGGAGCTGTCCGAAGCCAAGCGCCGGTGGCCGGCGTCTTTCGGCTGAAGCAGCGCTTCGGAGCATACGGCTGCCGCTCCGCTGTTGTGTGCGCGAAGCAGCCGCTTCTCCTGCTCCGGGAGCCGGAGAGAGCGGTAGCTTGTACGAGGGCGAAGAACGAAGCCGCAGAGCACCGGCCTTCTGCGCGCACCCTAAGGACTGCTAGAGGACCGTGGTGGCCGCTCGCCTGCCTCTTCAATTCCATTCTAGCATCCTTAGGGAAGGTGTTCCAGGACAATTTTCCTGAGTTTTGAATTCGTCCTGATGCAGCCCCTCCTGGGAAACTCGTGCTCGTCCTCTGAGTCTCCGAGATGCAGAGACCTCGATGGCAACTGCAGAAATGAAGGGCTGCGTTGAGTTGTCGAGAAGCAAGAACATAGCCAGCGCCTTGTGTTTGGAAGTCAGCAGCTGCTAGACTTTTGCGATTGCTATCACTGTGCACTGAAAGCCAGGACGGCACGTGCACGTTAAAACAACTAGCTGAGCAAGAGTAGCCGAAAAGTCACGGCCGCTAGATAGCAGCTTATATATTGCCCAGGAAAGAGCACTATTTTTGGAGTGTGCAGTAAAATCGTGTTTTTGGACAAGGGAGGCATAAGTGCGCTGCGCTCCTAAGCTATCTCCCTGCGAGACACACTGCCAAAGCTTTTCGCTATGATGCAGTCTAGTGCAGACTCACACTACGGCTCTCCGGAGCTGTCCGAAGCCAAGCGCCGGTGGCCGGCGTCTTTCGGCTGAAGCAGCGCTTCGGAGAGTACGGCTGCCGCTCCGCTGTTGTGTGCGCGAAGCAGCCGCTTCTCCTGCTCCGGGAGCCGGAGAGAGCTGTAGCTTGTACGAGGGCGAAGAACGTTGCTGCAGAGAGACGAAATTGTGTGCACAGCCTTGCGACTGATAGAGGACGGTGGCTAAAGCTCCCTGCCTTTTCAATGCACTGCTGGCATGCTTTATTGAAGGTGCTCCGAGACAATTTTCCTGGGTTTTGACTTCGTCCTGATGAAGCCCCTCTTGGGAAACTCGTGCTCGTTTCCGAAGGCTCGAGATGCAGAGAACTCGATGGCAGCTGCAGAAATGAAGGGCTGCGTTGAGTTGTCGAGAAGCAAGAACATAGCCAGCGCCTAGTGTTTGGCAGTCAGCAGCTGCTGGACTTTTGCGATTGCTTTCACTGTGCACTGAATGCCAGGACGGCACGTGCACGTTAAAACAACGAGCTGGGCAAGAGTGGGCAGAAGAGAACGGGCGTCAGACAGCAGCTTACATATTACCATAGGAAGAGCAGTGTTTTTGGAGTGTGCAGCAAATGCGTGTTTCTGGACAAGGGAGGCAAAAGTGCGCTGCGCTCCTAAGCTATCTCCCTGCGAGACACACTGCCAAAGCTTTTCGCTATGATGCAGTCTAGTGCAGACGCACACTACGGCTCTCCGGAGCTGTCCGAAGCCAAGCGCCGGTGGCCGGCGTCTTTCGGCTGAAGCAGCGCTTCGGAGCGTAGGGCTGCCGCTCCGCTGTTGTGTGCGCGAAGCAGCCGCTTCTCCTGCTCCGGGAGCGGAGAGAGCGGTAGCTTGTACGAGGGCGAAGAACGAAGCCGCAGAGCACCCGGCTTCTCCGCGCACCCTAAGGAGTGCTAGAGGACCGTGGTGGCCGCTCGCCTGCCTCTTCAATTCCTTTCTAGCATCCTTAGGGAAGGTGTTCCAGGACAATTTTCCTGAGTTTTGAATTCGTCCTGATGCAGCCCCTCCTGGGAAACTCGTGCGCGTCCTCTGAGGCTCCGAGTGCAGAGACCTCGTTGGCAAGTGCAGAAATGAAGGGCTGCGTTGAGTTGTCGAGAAGCAAGAACATAGCCAGCGCCTTGTGTTTGGGAGTCAGCAGCTGCTGGACTTTTGCGATTGCTATCACTGTGCACTGAAAGCCAGGACGGCCTGTGCACGTTAAAACAACTAGCTGAGCAACAGTAGCCGAAAAATCACGGCCGCTAGATAGCAGCTTACGTATTGCCCAGGAAAGAGCACTATTTTTGGAGTGTGCAGTAAAATCGTGTTTTTGGACAAGGGAGGCATAAGTGCGCTGCGCTCCTAAGCTATCTCCCTGCGAGACACACTGCCAAAGCTTTTCGCTATGATGCAGTCTAGTGCAGACGCACACTACGGCTCTCCGGAGCTGTCCGAAGCCAAGCGCCGGTGGCCGGCGTCTTTCGGCTGAAGCAGCGCTTCGGAGCGTACGGCTGCCGCTCCGCTGTTGTGTGCGCGAAGCAGCCGCTTCTCCTGCTCCGGGAGCCGGAGAGATCGGTAGCTTGTACGAGGGCGAAGAACGAAGCCGCAGAGCACCGGGCTTCTCCGCGCACCCTAAGGACTGCTAGAGGACCGTGGTGGCCGCTCGCCTGCCTCTTCAATTCCATTCTAGCATCCTTAGGGAAGGTGTTCCAGGACAATTTTCCTGAGTTTTGAATTCGTCCTGATGCAGCCCCTCCTGGGAAACTCGTGCTCGTCCTCTGAGTCTCCGACATGCAGAGACCTCGATGGCAACTGCAGAAATGAAGAGCTGCGTTGAGTTGTCGAGAAGCAAGAACATAGCCAGCGCCTTGTGTTTGGGAGTCAGCAGCTGCTGGACTTTTGCGATTGCTATCACTGTGCACTGAAAGCCAGGACGGCCTGTGCACGTTAAAACAACTAGCTGAGCAAGAGTAATCGAAAAATCACGGCCGCTAGATAGCAGCTTACGTATTGCCCAGGAAAGAGCACTATTTTTGGAGTGTGCAGTAAAATCGTGTTTTTGGACAAGGGAGGCATAAGTGCGCTGCGCTCCTAAGCTATCTCTCTGCGAGACACACTGCCAAAGCTTTTCGCTATGATGCAGTCTAGTGCAGATGCACACTACGGCTCTCCGGAGCTGTCCGAAGCCAAGCGCCGGTGGCCGGCGTCTTTCGGCTGAAGCAGCGCTTCGGAGAGTACGGCTGCCGCTCCGCTGTTGTGTGCGCGAAGCAGCCGCTTCTCCTGCTCCGGGAGCCGGAGAGAGCTGTAGCTTGTACGAGGGCGAAGAACGTTGCTGCAGAGAGACGAAATTGTGTGCACAGCCTTGCGACTGATAGAGGACGGTGGCTAAAGCTCCCTGCCTTTTCAATGCACTGCTGGCATGCTTTATTGAAGGTGCTCCGAGACAATTTTCCTGGGTTTTGACTTCGTCCTGATGAAGCCCCTCTTGGGAAACTCGTGCTCGTTTCCGAAGGCTCGAGATGCAGAGAACTCGATGGCAGCTGCAGAAATGAAGGGCTGCGTTGAGTTGTCGAGAAGCAAGAACATAGCCAGCGCCTTGTGTTTGGCAGTCAGCAGCTGCTGGACTTTTGCGATTGCTTTCACTGTGCACTGAATGCCAGGACGGCACGTGCACGTTAAAACAACGAGCTGGGCAAGAGTGGGCAGAAGAGAACGGGCGTCAGACAGCAGCTTACATATTACCATAGGAAGAGCAGTGTTTTTGGAGTGTGCAGCAAATGCGTCTTTCTGGACAAGGGAGGCAAAAGTGCGCTGCGCTCCTAAGCTATCTCCCTGCGAGACACACTGCCAAAGCTTTTCGCTAGGATGCAGTCTAGTGCAGACGCACACTACGGCTCTCCGGAGCTGTCCGAAGCCAAGCGCCGGTGGCCGGCGTCTTTCGGCTGAAGCAGCGCTTCGGAGCGTACGGCTGCCGCTCCGCTGTTGTGTGCGCGAAGCAGCCGCTTCTCCTGCTCCGGGAGCCGGAGAGAGCGGTAGCTTGTACGAGGGCGAAGAACGAAGCCGCAGAGCACCGGTCTTCTGCGCGCACCCTAAGGACTGCTAGAGGACCGTGGTGGCCGCTCGCCTGCCTCTTCAATTCCATTCTAGCATCCTTAGGGAAGGTGTTCCAGGACAATTTTCCTGAGTTTTGAATTCGTCCTGATGCAGCCCCTCCTGGGAAACTCGTGCGCGTCCTCTGAGGCTCCGAGTGCAGAGACCTCGATGGCAACTGCAGAAATGAAGGGCTGCTTTGAGTTGTCGAGAAGCAAGAACATAGCCAGCGCCTTGTGTTTGGAAGTCAGCAGCTGCTAGACTTTTGCGATTGCTATCACTGTGCACTGAAAGCCAGGACGGCCTGTGCACGTTAAAACAACTAGCTGAGCAAGAGTAATCGAAAGATCACGGCCGTCAGAAATCAGCTTATATATTGCCCTGGAAAGAGCATTGTTTTTGGAGTGTGCAGTAAAATCGTGTTTCTGGACAAGGGAGGCATAAGTGCGCTGCGCTCCTAAGCTATCTCCCTGCGAGACACACTGCCAAAGCTTTTCGCTATCATGCAGTTTAGTGCAGACGCACACTACGGCTCTCCGGAGCTGTCCGAAGCCAAGCGCCGGTGGCCGGCGTCTTTCGGCTGAAGCAGCGCTTCGGAGCGTACGGCTGCCGCTCCGCTGTTGTGTGCGCGAAGCAGCCGCTTCTCCTGCTCCGGGAGCCGGAGAGAGCTGTAGCTTGTACGAGGGCGAAGAACGTTGCTGCAGAGAGACGAAATTGTGTGCACAGCCTTGCGACTGATAGAGGACGGTGGCTAAAGCTCCCTGCCTTTTCAATGCACTGCTGGCATGCTTTATTGAAGGTGCTCCGAGACAATTTTCCTGGGTTTTGACTTCGTCCTGATGAAGCCCCTCTTGGGAAACTCGTGCTCGTTTCCGAAGGCTCGAGATGCAGAGAACTCGATGGCAGCTGCAGAAATGAAGGGCTGCGTTGAGTTGTCGAGAAGCAAGAACATAGCCAGCGCCT
Organism: Lonchura striata; assembly: GCF_046129695.1. NCBI lineage: Eukaryota > Metazoa > Chordata > Aves > Passeriformes > Estrildidae > Lonchura > Lonchura striata. The sequence continues at coordinate 10,007,899 of NC_134626.1, read as the reverse complement.
TGTGTTTGGCAGTCAGCAGCTGCTGGACTTTTGCGATTGCTTTCACTGTGCACTGAAAGCCAGGACGGCACGTGCACGTTAAAACAACGAGCTGGGCAAGAGTGGGCAGAAGAGAACGGGCGTCAGACAGCAGCTTACATATTACCATAGGAAGAGCAGTGTTTTTGGAGTGTGCAGCAAATGCGTGTTTCTGGACAAGGGAGGCATAAGTGCGCTGCGCTCCTAAGCTATCTCCCTGCGAGACACACTGCCAAAGCTTTTCGCTAGGATGCAGTCTAGTGCAGACGCACACTACGGCTCTCCGGAGCTGTCCGAAGCCAAGCGCCGGTGGCCGGCGTCTTTCGGCTGAAGCAGCGCTTCGGAGCGTACGGCTGCCGCTCCGCTGTTGTGTGCGCGAAGCAGCCGCTTCTCCTGCTCCGGGAGCCGGAGAGATCGGTAGCTTGTACGAGGGCGAAGAACGAAGCCGCAGAGCACCCGGCTTCTCCGCGCACCCTAAGGACTGCTAGAGGACCGTGGTGGCCGCTCGCCTGCCTCTTCAATTCCATTCTAGCATCCTTAGGGAAGGTGTTCCAGGACAATTTTCCTGAGTTTTGAATTCGTCCTGATGCAGCCCCTCCTGGGAAACTCGTGCGCGTCCTCTGAGGCTCCGAGTGCAGAGACCTCGATGGCAACTGCAGAAATGAAGGGCTGCTTTGAGTTGTCGAGAAGCAAGAACATATCCAGCGCCTTGTGTTTGGAAGTCAGCAGCTGCTAGACTTTTGCGATTGCTATCACTGTGCACTGAAAGCCAGGACGGCCTGTGCACGTTAAAACAACTAGCTGAGCAAGAGTAATCGAAAGATCACGGCCGTCAGAAATCAGCTTATATATTGCCCTGGAAAGAGCATTGTTTTTGGAGTGTGCAGTAAAATCGTGTTTCTGGACAATGGAGGCATAAGTGCGCTGCGCTCCTAAGCTATCTCCCTGCGAGACACACTGCCAAAGCTTTTCGCTATCATGCAGTTTAGTGCAGACGCACACTACGGCTCTCCGGAGCTGTCCGAAGCCAAGCGCCGGTGGCCGGCGTCTTTCGGCTGAAGCAGCGCTTCGGAGCGTACGGCTGCCGCTCCGCTGTTGTGTGCGCGAAGCAGCCGCTTCTCCTGCTCCGGGAGCCGGAGAGAGCGGTAGCTTGTACGAGGGCGAAGAACGAAGCCGCAGAGCACCGGTCTTCTGCGCGCACCCTAAGGACTGCTAGAGGACCGTGGTGGCCGCTCGCCTGCCTCTTCAATTCCATTCTAGCATCCTTAGGGAAGGTGTTCCAGGACAATTTTCCTGAGTTTTGAATTCGTCCTGATGCAGCCCCTCCTGGGAAACTCGTGCTCGTCCTCTGAGGCTCCGAGATGCAGAGACCTCGATGGCAACTGCAGAAATGAAGGGCTGCGTTGAGTTGTCGAGAAGCAAGAACATAGCCAGCGCCTTGTGTTTGGAAGTCAGCAGCTGCTAGACTTTTGCGATTGCTATCACTGTGCACTGAAAGCCAGGACGGCCTGTGCACGTTAAAACAACTAGCTGAGCAACAGTAGCCGAAAAATCACGGCCGCTAGATAGCAGCTTACGTATTGCCCAGGAAAGAGCACTATTTTTGGAGTGTGCAGTAAAATCGTGTTTTTGGACAACGGAGGCATAAGTGCGCTGCGCTCCTAAGCTATCTCTCTGCGAGACACACTGCCAAAGCTTTTCGCTATGATGCAGTCTAGTGCAGATGCACACTACGGCTCTCCGGAGCTGTCCAAAGCCAAGCGCCGGTGGCCGGCGTCTTTCGGCTGAAGCAGCGCTTCGGAGAGTACGGCTGCCGCTCCGCTGTTGTGTGCGCGAAGCAGCCGCTTCTCCTGCTCCGGGAGCCGGAGAGAGCTGTAGCTTGTACGAGGGCGAAGAACGTTGCTGCAGAGAGACGAAATTGTGTGCACAGCCTTGCGACTGATAGAGGACGGTGGCTAAAGCTCCCTGCCTTTTCAATGCACTGCTGGCATGCTTTATTGAAGGTGCTCCGAGACAATTTTCCTGGGTTTTGACTTCGTCCTGATGAAGCCCCTCTTGGGAAACTCGTGCTCGTTTCCGAAGGCTCGAGATGCAGAGAACTCGATGGCAGCTGCAGAAATGAAGGGCTGCGTTGAGTTGTCGAGAAGCAAGAACATAGCCAGCGCCTTGTGTTTGGCAGTCAGCAGCTGCTGGACTTTTGCGATTGCTTTCACTGTGCACTGAATGCCAGGACGGCACGTGCACGTTAAAACAACGAGCTGGGCAAGAGTGGGCAGAAGAGAACGGGCGTCAGACAGCAGCTTACATATTACCATAGGAAGAGCAGTGTTTTTGGAGTGTGCAGCAAATGCGTCTTTCTGGACAAGGGAGGCAAAAGTGCGCTGCGCTCCTAAGCTATCTCCCTGCGAGACACACTGCCAAAGCTTTTCGCTAGGATGCAGTCTAGTGCAGACGCACACTACGGCTCTCCGGAGCTGTCCGAAGCCAAGCGCCGGTGGCCGGCGTCTTTCGGCTGAAGCAGCGCTTCGGAGCGTACGGCTGCCGCTCCGCTGTTGTGTGCGCGAAGCAGCCGCTTCTCCTGCTCCGGGAGCCGGAGAGAGCGGTAGCTTGTACGAGGGCGAAGAACGAAGCCGCAGAGCACCCGGCTTCTCCGCGCACCCTAAGGAGTGCTAGAGGACCGTGGTGGCCGCTCGCCTGCCTCTTCAATTCCATTCTAGCATCCTTAGGGAAGGTGTTCCAGGACAATTTTCCTGAGTTTTGAATTCGTCCTGATGCAGCCCCTCCTGGGAAACTCGTGCGCGTCCTCTGAGGCTCCGAGTGCAGAGACCTCGTTGGCAAGTGCAGAAATGAAGGGCTGCGTTGAGTTGTCGAGAAGCAAGAACATAGCCAGCGCCTTGTGTTTGGAAGTCAGCAGCTGCTAGACTTTTGCGATTGCTATCACTGTGCACTGAAAGCCAGGACGGCCTGTGCACGTTAAAACAACTAGCTGAGCAAGAGTAATCGAAAGATCACGGCCGTCAGAAATCAGCTTATATATTGCCCTGGAAAGAGCATTGTTTTTGGAGTGTGCAGTAAAATCGTGTTTCTGGACAATGGAGGCATAAGTGCGCTGCGCTCCTAAGCTATCTCCCTGCGAGACACACTGCCAAAGCTTTTCGCTATCATGCAGTTTAGTGCAGACGCACACTACGGCTCTCCGGAGCTGTCCGAAGCCAAGCGCCGGTGGCCGGCGTCTTTCGGCTGAAGCAGCGCTTCGGAGCGTACGGCTGCCGCTCCGCTGTTGTGTGCGCGAAGCAGCCGCTTCTCCTGCTCCGGGAGCCGGAGAGAGCGGTAGCTTGTACGAGGGCGAAGAACGAAGCCGCAGAGCACCGGTCTTCTGCGCGCACCCTAAGGACTGCTAGAGGACCGTGGTGGCCGCTCGCCTGCCTCTTCAATTCCATTCTAGCATCCTTAGGGAAGGTGTTCCAGGACAATTTTCCTGAGTTTTGAATTCGTCCTGATGCAGCCCCTCCTGGGAAACTCGTGCTCGTCCTCTGAGGCTCCGAGATGCAGAGACCTCGATGGCAACTGCAGAAATGAAGGGCTGCGTTGAGTTGTCGAGAAGCAAGAACATAGCCAGCGCCTTGTGTTTGGAAGTCAGCAGCTGCTAGACTTTTGCGATTGCTATCACTGTGCACTGAAAGCCAGGACGGCCTGTGCACGTTAAAACAACTAGCTGAGCAACAGTAGCCGAAAAATCACGGCCGCTAGATAGCAGCTTACGTATTGCCCAGGAAAGAGCACTATTTTTGGAGTGTGCAGTAAAATCGTGTTTTTGGACAAGGGAGGCATAAGTGCGCTGCGCTCCTAAGCTATCTCTCTGCGAGACACACTGCCAAAGCTTTTCGCTATGATGCAGTCTAGTGCAGATGCACACTACGGCTCTCCGGAGCTGTCCGAAGCCAAGCGCCGGTGGCCGGCGTCTTTCGGCTGAAGCAGCGCTTCGGAGAGTACGGCTGCCGCTCCGCTGTTGTGTGCGCGAAGCAGCCGCTTCTCCTGCTCCGGGAGCCGGAGAGAGCTGTAGCTTGTACGAGGGCGAAGAACGTTGCTGCAGAGAGACGAAATTGTGTGCACAGCCTTGCGACTGATAGAGGACGGTGGCTAAAGCTCCCTGCCTTTTCAATGCACTGCTGGCATGCTTTATTGAAGGTGCTCCGAGACAATTTTCCTGGGTTTTGACTTCGTCCTGATGAAGCCCCTCTTGGGAAACTCGTGCTCGTTTCCGAAGGCTCGAGATGCAGAGAACTCGATGGCAGCTGCAGAAATGAAGGGCTGCGTTGAGTTGTCGAGAAGCAAGAACATAGCCAGCGCCTTGTGTTTGGCAGTCAGCAGCTGCTGGACTTTTGCGATTGCTTTCACTGTGCACTGAATGCCAGGACGGCACGTGCACGTTAAAACAACGAGCTGGGCAAGAGTGGGCAGAAGAGAACGGGCGTCAGACAGCAGCTTACATATTACCATAGGAAGAGCAGTGTTTTTGGAGTGTGCAGCAAATGCGTCTTTCTGGACAAGGGAGGCAAAAGTGCGCTGCGCTCCTAAGCTATCTCCCTGCGAGACACACTGCCAAAGCTTTTCGCTAGGATGCAGTCTAGTGCAGACGCACACTACGGCTCTCCGGAGCTGTCCGAAGCCAAGCGCCGGTGGCCGGCGTCTTTCGGCTGAAGCAGCGCTTCGGAGCGTACGGCTGCCGCTCCGCTGTTGTGTGCGCGAAGCAGCCGCTTCTCCTGCTCCGGGAGCCGGAGAGAGCGGTAGCTTGTACGAGGGCGAAGAACGAAGCCGCAGAGCACCGGTCTTCTGCGCGCACCCTAAGGACTGCTAGAGGACCGTGGTGGCCGCTCGCCTGCCTCTTCAATTCCATTCTAGCATCCTTAGGGAAGGTGTTCCAGGACAATTTTCCTGAGTTTTGAATTCGTCCTGATGCAGCCCCTCCTGGGAAACTCGTGCGCGTCCTCTGAGGCTCCGAGTGCAGAGACCTCGTTGGCAAGTGCAGAAATGAAGGGCTGCGTTGAGTTGTCGAGAAGCAAGAACATAGCCAGCGCCTTGTGTTTGGAAGTCAGCAGCTGCTAGACTTTTGCGATTGCTATCACTGTGCACTGAAAGCCAGGACGGCCTGTGCACGTTAAAACAACTAGCTGAGCAAGAGTAATCGAAAGATCACGGCCGTCAGAAATCAGCTTATATATTGCCCTGGAAAGAGCATTGTTTTTGGAGTGTGCAGTAAAATCGTGTTTCTGGACAACGGAGGCATAAGTGCGCTTCGCTCCTAAGCTATCTCCCTGCGAGACACACTGCCAAAGCTTTTCGCTATGATGCAGTCTAGTGCAGACGCACACTACGGCTCTCCGGAGCTGTCCGAAGCCAAGCGCCGGTGGCCGGCGTCTTTCGGCTGAAGCAGCGCTTCGGAGAGTACGGCTGCCGCTCCGCTGTTGTGTGCGCGAAGCAGCCGCTTCTCCTGCTCCGGGAGCCGGAGAGAGCTGTAGCTTGTACGAGGGCGAAGAACGTTGCTGCAGAGAGACGAAATTGTGTGCACAGCCTTGCGACTGATAGAGGACGGTGGCTAAAGCTCCCTGCCTTTTCAATGCACTGCTGGCATGCTTTATTGAAGGTGCTCCGAGACAATTTTCCTGGGTTTTGACTTCGTCCTGATGAAGCCCCTCTTGGGAAACTCGTGCTCGTTTCCGAAGGCTCGAGATGCAGAGAACTCGATGGCAGCTGCAGAAATGAAGGGCTGCGTTGAGTTGTCGAGAAGCAAGAACATAGCCAGCGCCTTGTGTTTGGCAGTCAGCAGCTGCTGGACTTTTGCGATTGCTTTCACTGTGCACTGAATGCCAGGACGGCACGTCCACGTTAAAACAACGAGCTGGGCAAGAGTGGGCAGAAGAGAACGGGCGTCAGACAGCAGCTTACATATTACCATAGGAAGAGCAGTGTTTTTGGAGTGTGCAGCAAATGCGTCTTTCTGGACAAGGGAGGCAAAAGTGCGCTGCGCTCCTAAGCTATCTCCCTGCGAGACACACTGCCAAAGCTTTTCGCTAGGATGCAGTCTAGTGCAGATGCACACTACGGCTCTCCGGAGCTGTCCGAAGCCAAGCGCCGGTGGCCGGCGTCTTTCGGCTGAAGCAGCGCTTCGGAGCGTACGGCTGCCGCTCCGCTGTTGTGTGCGCGAAGCAGCCGCTTCTCCTGCTCCGGGAGCCGGAGAGAGCGGTAGCTTGTACGAGGGCGAAGAACGAAGCCGCAGAGCACCGGTCTTCTGCGCGCACCCTAAGGACTGCTAGAGGACCGTGGTGGCCGCTCGCCTGCCTCTTCAATTCCATTCTAGCATCCTTAGGGAAGGTGTTCCAGGACAATTTTCCTGAGTTTTGAATTCGTCCTGATGCAGCCCCTCCTGGGAAACTCGTGCGCGTCCTCTGAGTCTCCGAGATGCAGAGACCTCGATGGCAACTGCAGAAATGAAGGGCTGCGTTGAGTTGTCGAGAAGCAAGAACATAGCCAGCGCCTTGTGTTTGGAAGTCAGCAGCTGCTAGACTTTTGCGATTGCTATCACTGTGCACTGAAAGCCAGGACGGCACGTGCACGTTAAAACAACTAGCTGAGCAAGAGTAGCCGAAAAGTCACGGCCGCTAGATAGCAGCTTACGTATTGCCCAGGAAAGAGCACTATTTTTGGAGTGTGCAGTAAAATCGTGTTTTTGGACAAGGGAGGCATAAGTGCGCTGCGCTCCTAAGCTATCTCCCTGCGAGACACACTGCCAAAGCTTTTCGCTATGATGCAGTCTAGTGCAGACGCACACTACGGCTCTCCGGAGCTGTCCGAAGCCAAGCGCCGGTGGCCGGCGTCTTTCGGCTGAAGCAGCGCTTCGGAGCGTAGGGCTGCCGCTCCGCTGTTGTGTGCGCGAAGCAGCCGCTTCTCCTGCTCCGGGAGCCGGAGAGAGCTGTAGCTTGTACGAGGGCGAAGAACGTTGCTGCAGAGAGACGAAATTGTGTGCACAGCCTTGCGACTGATAGAGGACGGTGGCTAAAGCTCCCTGCCTTTTCAATGCACTGCTGGCATGCTTTATTGAAGGTGCTCCGAGACAATTTTCCTGGGTTTTGACTTCGTCCTGATGAAGCCCCTCTTGGGAAACTCGTGCTCGTTTCCGAAGGCTCGAGATGCAGAGAACTCGATGGCAGCTGCAGAAATGAAGGGCTGCGTTGAGTTGTCGAGAAGCAAGAACATAGCCAGCGCCTTGTGTTTGGCAGTCAGCAGCTGCTGGACTTTTGCGATTGCTTTCACTGTGCACTGAATGCCAGGACGGCACGTGCACGTTAAAACAACGAGCTGGGCAAGAGTGGGCAGAAGAGAACGGGCGTCAGACAGCAGCTTACATATTACCATAGGAAGAGCAGTGTTTTTGGAGTGTGCAGCAAATGCGTGTTTCTGGACAAGGGAGGCAAAAGTGCGCTGCGCTCCTAAGCTATCTCCCTGCGAGACACACTGCCAAAGCTTTTCGCTAGGATGCAGTCTAGTGCAGACGCACACTACGGCTCTCCGGAGCTGTCCGAAGCCAAGCGCCGGTGGCCGGCGTCTTTCGGCTGAAGCAGCGCTTCGGAGCGTACGGCTGCCGCTCCGCTGTTGTGTGCGCGAAGCAGCCGCTTCTCCTGCTCCGGGAGCGGAGAGAGCGGTAGCTTGTACGAGGGCGAAGAACGAAGCCGCAGAGCACCCGGCTTCTCCGCGCACCCTAAGGAGTGCTAGAGGACCGTGGTGGCCGCTCGCCTGCCTCTTCAATTCCTTTCTAGCATCCTTAGGGAAGGTGTTCCAGGACAATTTTCCTGAGTTTTGAATTCGTCCTGATGCAGCCCCTCCTGGGAAACTCGTGCGCGTCCTCTGAGGCTCCGAGTGCAGAGACCTCGTTGGCAAGTGCAGAAATGAAGGGCTGCGTTGAGTTGTCGAGAAGCAAGAACATAGCCAGCGCCTTGTGTTTGGGAGTCAGCAGCTGCTGGACTTTTGCGATTGCTATCACTGTGCACTGAAAGCCAGGACGGCCTGTGCACGTTAAAACAACTAGCTGAGCAACAGTAGCCGAAAAATCACGGCCGCTAGATAGCAGCTTACGTATTGCCCAGGAAAGAGCACTATTTTTGGAGTGTGCAGTAAAATCGTGTTTTTGGACAAGGGAGGCATAAGTGCGCTGCGCTCCTAAGCTATCTCCCTGCGAGACACACTGCCAAAGCTTTTCGCTATGATGCAGTCTAGTGCAGATGCACACTACGGCTCTCCGGAGCTGTCCGAAGCCAAGCGCCGGTGGCCGGCGTCTTTCGGCTGAAGCAGCGCTTCGGAGAGTACGGCTGCCGCTCCGCTGTTGTGTGCGCGAAGCAGCCGCTTCTCCTGCTCCGGGAGCCGGAGAGAGCTGTAGCTTGTACGAGGGCGAAGAACGTTGCTGCAGAGAGACGAAATTGTGTGCACAGCCTTGCGACTGATAGAGGACGGTGGCTAAAGCTCCCTGCCTTTTCAATGCACTGCTGGCATGCTTTATTGAAGGTGCTCCGAGACAATTTTCCTGGGTTTTGACTTCGTCCTGATGAAGCCCCTCTTGGGAAACTCGTGCTCGTTTCCGAAGGCTCGAGATGCAGAGAACTCGATGGCAGCTGCAGAAATGAAGGGCTGCGTTGAGTTGTCGAGAAGCAAGAACATAGCCAGCGCCTTGTGTTTGGCAGTCAGCAGCTGCTGGACTTTTGCGATTGCTTTCACTGTGCACTGAATGCCAGGACGGCACGTCCACGTTAAAACAACGAGCTGGGCAAGAGTGGGCAGAAGAGAACGGGCGTCAGACAGCAGCTTACATATTACCATAGGAAGAGCAGTGTTTTTGGAGTGTGCAGCAAATGCGTCTTTCTGGACAAGGGAGGCAAAAGTGCGCTGCGCTCCTAAGCTATCTCCCTGCGAGACACACTGCCAAAGCTTTTCGCTAGGATGCAGTCTAGTGCAGACGCACACTACGGCTCTCCGGAGCTGTCCGAAGCCAAGCGCCGGTGGCCGGCGTCTTTCGGCTGAAGCAGCGCTTCGGAGCGTACGGCTGCCGCTCCGCTGTTGTGTGCGCGAAGCAGCCGCTTCTCCTGCTCCGGGAGCCGGAGAGAGCGGTAGCTTGTACGAGGGCGAAGAACGAAGCCGCAGAGCACCCGGCTTCTCCGCGCACCCTAAGGACTGCTAGAGGACCGTGGTGGCCGCTCGCCTGCCTCTTCAATTCCATTCTAGCATCCTTAGGGAAGGTGTTCCAGGACAATTTTCCTGAGTTTTGAATTCGTCCTGATGCAGCCCCTCCTGGGAAACTCGTGCGCGTCCTCTGAGGCTCCGAGTGCAGAGACCTCGTTGGCAAGTGCAGAAATGAAGGGCTGCGTTGAGTTGTCGAGAAGCAAGAACATAGCCAGCGCCTTGTGTTTGGGAGTCAGCAGCTGCTAGACTTTTGCGATTGCTATCACTGTGCACTGAAAGCCAGGACGGCCTGTGCACGTTAAAACAACTAGCTGAGCAAGAGTAATCGAAAGATCACGGCCGTCAGAAATCAGCTTATATATTGCCCTGGAAAGAGCATTGTTTTTGGAGTGTGCAGTAAAATCGTGTTTCTGGACAAGGGAGGCATAAGTGCGCTGCGCTCCTAAGCTATCTCCCTGCGAGACACACTGCCAAAGCTTTTCGCTATCATGCAGTTTAGTGCAGACGCACACTACGGCTCTCCGGAGCTGTCCGAAGCCAAGCGCCGGTGGCCGGCGTCTTTCGGCTGAAGCAGCGCTTCGGAGCGTACGGCTGCCGCTCCGCTGTTGTGTGCGCGAAGCAGCCGCTTCTCCTGCTCCGGGAGCCGGAGAGAGCGGTAGCTTGTACGAGGGCGAAGAACGAAGCCGCAGAGCACCCGGCTTCTCCGCGCACCCTAAGGACTGCTAGAGGACCGTGGTGGCCGCTCGCCTGCCTCTTCAATTCCATTCTAGCATCCTTAGGGAAGGTGTTCCAGGACAATTTTCCTGAGTTTTGAATTCGTCCTGATGCAGCCCCTCCTGGGAAACTCGTGCGCGTCCTCTGAGGCTCCGAGTGCAGAGACCTCGTTGGCAAGTGCAGAAATGAAGGGCTGCGTTGAGTTGTCGAGAAGCAAGAACATAGCCAGCGCCTTGTGTTTGGAAGTCAGCAGCTGCTAGACTTTTGCGATTGCTATCACTGTGCACTGAAAGCCAGGACGGCCTGTGCACGTTAAAACAACTAGCTGAGCAAGAGTAATCGAAAGATCACGGCCGTCAGAAATCAGCTTATATATTGCCCTGGAAAGAGCATTGTTTTTGGAGTGTGCAGTAAAATCGTGTTTCTGGACAACGGAGGCATAAGTGCGCTTCGCTCCTAAGCTATCTCCCTGCGAGACACACTGCCAAAGCTTTTCGCTATGATGCAGTCTAGTGCAGACGCACACTACGGCTCTCCGGAGCTGTCCAAAGCCAAGCGCCGGTGGCCGGCGTCTTTCGGCTGAAGCAGCGCTTCGGAGAGTACGGCTGCCGCTCCGCTGTTGTGTGCGCGAAGCAGCCGCTTCTCCTGCTCCGGGAGCCGGAGAGAGCTGTAGCTTGTACGAGGGCGAAGAACGTTGCTGCAGAGAGACGAAATTGTGTGCACAGCCTTGCGACTGATAGAGGACGGTGGCTAAAGCTCCCTGCCTTTTCAATGCACTGCTGGCATGCTTTATTGAAGGTGCTCCGAGACAATTTTCCTGGGTTTTGACTTCGTCCTGATGAAGCCCCTCTTGGGAAACTCGTGCTCGTTTCCGAAGGCTCGAGATGCAGAGAACTCGATGGCAGCTGCAGAAATGAAGGGCTGCGTTGAGTTGTCGAGAAGCAAGAACATAGCCAGCGCCTTGTGTTTGGCAGTCAGCAGCTGCTGGACTTTTGCGATTGCTTTCACTGTGCACTGAATGCCAGGACGGCACGTCCACGTTAAAACAACGAGCTGGGCAAGAGTGGGCAGAAGAGAACGGGCGTCAGACAGCAGCTTACATATTACCATAGGAAGAGCAGTGTTTTTGGAGTGTGCAGCAAATGCGTCTTTCTGGACAAGGGAGGCAAAAGTGCGCTGCGCTCCTAAGCTATCTCCCTGCGAGACACACTGCCAAAGCTTTTCGCTAGGATGCAGTCTAGTGCAGACGCACACTACGGCTCTCCGGAGCTGTCCGAAGCCAAGCGCCGGTGGCCGGCGTCTTTCGGCTGAAGCAGCGCTTCGGAGCGTACGGCTGCCGCTCCGCTGTTGTGTGCGCGAAGCAGCCGCTTCTCCTGCTCCGGGAGCGGAGAGAGCGGTAGCTTGTACGAGGGCGAAGAACGAAGCCGCAGAGCACCCGGCTTCTCCGCGCACCCTAAGGAGTGCTAGAGGACCGTGGTGGCCGCTCGCCTGCCTCTTCAATTCCTTTCTAGCATCCTTAGGGAAGGTGTTCCAGGACAATTTTCCTGAGTTTTGAATTCGTCCTGATGCAGCCCCTCCTGGGAAACTCGTGCGCGTCCTCTGAGGCTCCGAGTGCAGAGACCTCGTTGGCAAGTGCAGAAATGAAGGGCTGCGTTGAGTTGTCGAGAAGCAAGAACATAGCCAGCGCCTTGTGTTTGGGAGTCAGCAGCTGCTGGACTTTTGCGATTGCTATCACTGTGCACTGAAAGCCAGGACGGCCTGTGCACGTTAAAACAACTAGCTGAGCAACAGTAGCCGAAAAATCACGGCCGCTAGATAGCAGCTTACGTATTGCCCAGGAAAGAGCACTATTTTTGGAGTGTGCAGTAAAATCGTGTTTTTGGACAAGGGAGGCATAAGTGCGCTGCGCTCCTAAGCTATCTCCCTGCGAGACACACTGCCAAAGCTTTTCGCTATGATGCAGTCTAGTGCAGATGCACACTACGGCTCTCCGGAGCTGTCCGAAGCCAAGCGCCGGTGGCCGGCGTCTTTCGGCTGAAGCAGCGCTTCGGAGAGTACGGCTGCCGCTCCGCTGTTGTGTGCGCGAAGCAGCCGCTTCTCCTGCTCCGGGAGCCGGAGAGAGCTGTAGCTTGTACGAGGGCGAAGAACGTTGCTGCAGAGAGACGAAATTGTGTGCACAGCCTTGCGACTGATAGAGGACGGTGGCTAAAGCTCCCTGCCTTTTCAATGCACTGCTGGCATGCTTTATTGAAGGTGCTCCGAGACAATTTTCCTGGGTTTTGACTTCGTCCTGATGAAGCCCCTCTTGGGAAACTCGTGCTCGTTTCCGAAGGCTCGAGATGCAGAGAACTCGATGGCAGCTGCAGAAATGAAGGGCTGCGTTGAGTTGTCGAGAAGCAAGAACATAGCCAGCGCCTTGTGTTTGGCAGTCAGCAGCTGCTGGACTTTTGCGATTGCTTTCACTGTGCACTGAATGCCAGGACGGCACGTCCACGTTAAAACAACGAGCTGGGCAAGAGTGGGCAGAAGAGAACGGGCGTCAGACAGCAGCTTACATATTACCATAGGAAGAGCAGTGTTTTTGGAGTGTGCAGCAAATGCGTCTTTCTGGACAAGGGAGGCAAAAGTGCGCTGCGCTCCTAAGCTATCTCCCTGCGAGACACACTGCCAAAGCTTTTCGCTAGGATGCAGTCTAGTGCAGACGCACACTACGGCTCTCCGGAGCTGTCCGAAGCCAAGCGCCGGTGGCCGGCGTCTTTCGGCTGAAGCAGCGCTTCGGAGCGTACGGCTGCCGCTCCGCTGTTGTGTGCGCGAAGCAGCCGCTTCTCCTGCTCCGGGAGCCGGAGAGAGCGGTAGCTTGTACGAGGGCGAAGAACGAAGCCGCAGAGCACCCGGCTTCTCCGCGCACCCTAAGGACTGCTAGAGGACCGTGGTGGCCGCTCGCCTGCCTCTTCAATTCCATTCTAGCATCCTTAGGGAAGGTGTTCCAGGACAATTTTCCTGAGTTTTGAATTCGTCCTGATGCAGCCCCTCCTGGGAAACTCGTGCGCGTCCTCTGAGGCTCCGAGTGCAGAGACCTCGTTGGCAAGTGCAGAAATGAAGGGCTGCGTTGAGTTGTCGAGAAGCAAGAACATAGCCAGCGCCTTGTGTTTGGGAGTCAGCAGCTGCTAGACTTTTGCGATTGCTATCACTGTGCACTGAAAGCCAGGACGGCCTGTGCACGTTAAAACAACTAGCTGAGCAAGAGTAATCGAAAGATCACGGCCGTCAGAAATCAGCTTATATATTGCCCTGGAAAGAGCATTGTTTTTGGAGTGTGCAGTAAAATCGTGTTTCTGGACAAGGGAGGCATAAGTGCGCTGCGCTCCTAAGCTATCTCCCTGCGAGACACACTGCCAAAGCTTTTCGCTATCATGCAGTTTAGTGCAGACGCACACTACGGCTCTCCGGAGCTGTCCGAAGCCAAGCGCCGGTGGCCGGCGTCTTTCGGCTGAAGCAGCGCTTCGGAGCGTACGGCTGCCGCTCCGCTGTTGTGTGCGCGAAGCAGCCGCTTCTCCTGCTCCGGGAGCCGGAGAGAGCGGTAGCTTGTACGAGGGCGAAGAACGAAGCCGCAGAGCACCCGGCTTCTCCGCGCACCCTAAGGACTGCTAGAGGACCGTGGTGGCCGCTCGCCTGCCTCTTCAATTCCATTCTAGCATCCTTAGGGAAGGTGTTCCAGGACAATTTTCCTGAGTTTTGAATTCGTCCTGATGCAGCCCCTCCTGGGAAACTCGTGCGCGTCCTCTGAGGCTCCGAGTGCAGAGACCTCGTTGGCAAGTGCAGAAATGAAGGGCTGCGTTGAGTTGTCGAGAAGCAAGAACATAGCCAGCGCCTTGTGTTTGGAAGTCAGCAGCTGCTAGACTTTTGCGATTGCTATCACTGTGCACTGAAAGCCAGGACGGCCTGTGCACGTTAAAACAACTAGCTGAGCAAGAGTAATCGAAAGATCACGGCCGTCAGAAATCAGCTTATATATTGCCCTGGAAAGAGCATTGTTTTTGGAGTGTGCAGTAAAATCGTGTTTCTGGACAACGGAGGCATAAGTGCGCTTCGCTCCTAAGCTATCTCCCTGCGAGACACACTGCCAAAGCTTTTCGCTATGATGCAGTCTAGTGCAGACGCACACTACGGCTCTCCGGAGCTGTCCAAAGCCAAGCGCCGGTGGCCGGCGTCTTTCGGCTGAAGCAGCGCTTCGGAGAGTACGGCTGCCGCTCCGCTGTTGTGTGCGCGAAGCAGCCGCTTCTCCTGCTCCGGGAGCCGGAGAGAGCTGTAGCTTGTACGAGGGCGAAGAACGTTGCTGCAGAGAGACGAAATTGTGTGCACAGCCTTGCGACTGATAGAGGACGGTGGCTAAAGCTCCCTGCCTTTTCAATGCACTGCTGGCATGCTTTATTGAAGGTGCTCCGAGACAATTTTCCTGGGTTTTGACTTCGTCCTGATGAAGCCCCTCTTGGGAAACTCGTGCTCGTTTCCGAAGGCTCGAGATGCAGAGAACTCGATGGCAGCTGCAGAAATGAAGGGCTGCGTTGAGTTGTCGAGAAGCAAGAACATAGCCAGCGCCTTGTGTTTGGCAGTCAGCAGCTGCTGGACTTTTGCGATTGCTTTCACTGTGCACTGAATGCCAGGACGGCACGTGCACGTTAAAACAACGAGCTGGGCAAGAGTGGGCAGAAGAGAACGGGCGTCAGACAGCAGCTTACATATTACCATAGGAAGAGCAGTGTTTTTGGAGTGTGCAGCAAATGCGTCTTTCTGGACAAGGGAGGCAAAAGTGCGCTGCGCTCCTAAGCTATCTCCCTGCGAGACACACTGCCAAAGCTTTTCGCTAGGATGCAGTCTAGTGCAGACGCACACTACGGCTCTCCGGAGCTGTCCGAAGCCAAGCGCCGGTGGCCGGCGTCTTTCGGCTGAAGCAGCGCTTCGGAGCGTACGGCTGCCGCTCCGCTGTTGTGTGCGCGAAGCAGCCGCTTCTCCTGCTCCGGGAGCGGAGAGAGCGGTAGCTTGTACGAGGGCGAAGAACGAAGCCGCAGAGCACCCGGCTTCTCCGCGCACCCTAAGGAGTGCTAGAGGACCGTGGTGGCCGCTCGCCTGCCTCTTCAATTCCTTTCTAGCATCCTTAGGGAAGGTGTTCCAGGACAATTTTCCTGAGTTTTGAATTCGTCCTGATGCAGCCCCTCCTGGGAAACTCGTGCGCGTCCTCTGAGGCTCCGAGTGCAGAGACCTCGTTGGCAAGTGCAGAAATGAAGGGCTGCGTTGAGTTGTCGAGAAGCAAGAACATAGCCAGCGCCTTGTGTTTGGGAGTCAGCAGCTGCTGGACTTTTGCGATTGCTATCACTGTGCACTGAAAGCCAGGACGGCCTGTGCACGTTAAAACAACTAGCTGAGCAACAGTAGCCGAAAAATCACGGCCGCTAGATAGCAGCTTACGTATTGCCCAGGAAAGAGCACTATTTTTGGAGTGTGCAGTAAAATCGTGTTTTTGGACAAGGGAGGCATAAGTGCGCTGCGCTCCTAAGCTATCTCCCTGCGAGACACACTGCCAAAGCTTTTCGCTATGATGCAGTCTAGTGCAGACGCACACTACGGCTCTCCGGAGCTGTCCGAAGCCAAGCGCCGGTGGCCGGCGTCTTTCGGCTGAAGCAGCGCTTCGGAGAGTACGGCTGCCGCTCCGCTGTTGTGTGCGCGAAGCAGCCGCTTCTCCTGCTCCGGGAGCCGGAGAGAGCTGTAGCTTGTACGAGGGCGAAGAACGTTGCTGCAGAGAGACGAAATTGTGTGCACAGCCTTGCGACTGATAGAGGACGGTGGCTAAAGCTCCCTGCCTTTTCAATGCACTGCTGGCATGCTTTATTGAAGGTGCTCCGAGACAATTTTCCTGGGTTTTGACTTCGTCCTGATGAAGCCCCTCTTGGGAAACTCGTGCTCGTTTCCGAAGGCTCGAGATGCAGAGAACTCGATGGCAGCTGCAGAAATGAAGGGCTGCGTTGAGTTGTCGAGAAGCAAGAACATAGCCAGCGCCTTGTGTTTGGCAGTCAGCAGCTGCTGGACTTTTGCGATTGCTTTCACTGTGCACTGAATGCCAGGACGGCACGTCCACGTTAAAACAACGAGCTGGGCAAGAGTGGGCAGAAGAGAACGGGCGTCAGACAGCAGCTTACATATTACCATAGGAAGAGCAGTGTTTTTGGAGTGTGCAGCAAATGCGTCTTTCTGGACAAGGGAGGCAAAAGTGCGCTGCGCTCCTAAGCTATCTCCCTGCGAGACACACTGCCAAAGCTTTTCGCTAGGATGCAGTCTAGTGCAGACGCACACTACGGCTCTCCGGAGCTGTCCGAAGCCAAGCGCCGGTGGCCGGCGTCTTTCGGCTGAAGCAGCGCTTCGGAGCGTACGGCTGCCGCTCCGCTGTTGTGTGCGCGAAGCAGCCGCTTCTCCTGCTCCGGGAGCCGGAGAGAGCGGTAGCTTGTACGAGGGCGAAGAACGAAGCCGCAGAGCACCCGGCTTCTCCGCGCACCCTAAGGACTGCTAGAGGACCGTGGTGGCCGCTCGCCTGCCTCTTCAATTCCATTCTAGCATCCTTAGGGAAGGTGTTCCAGGACAATTTTCCTGAGTTTTGAATTCGTCCTGATGCAGCCCCTCCTGGGAAACTCGTGCGCGTCCTCTGAGGCTCCGAGTGCAGAGACCTCGTTGGCAAGTGCAGAAATGAAGGGCTGCGTTGAGTTGTCGAGAAGCAAGAACATAGCCAGCGCCTTGTGTTTGGGAGTCAGCAGCTGCTAGACTTTTGCGATTGCTATCACTGTGCACTGAAAGCCAGGACGGCCTGTGCACGTTAAAACAACTAGCTGAGCAAGAGTAATCGAAAGATCACGGCCGTCAGAAATCAGCTTATATATTGCCCTGGAAAGAGCATTGTTTTTGGAGTGTGCAGTAAAATCGTGTTTCTGGACAAGGGAGGCATAAGTGCGCTGCGCTCCTAAGCTATCTCCCTGCGAGACACACTGCCAAAGCTTTTCGCTATCATGCAGTTTAGTGCAGACGCACACTACGGCTCTCCGGAGCTGTCCGAAGCCAAGCGCCGGTGGCCGGCGTCTTTCGGCTGAAGCAGCGCTTCGGAGCGTACGGCTGCCGCTCCGCTGTTGTGTGCGCGAAGCAGCCGCTTCTCCTGCTCCGGGAGCCGGAGAGAGCGGTAGCTTGTACGAGGGCGAAGAACGAAGCCGCAGAGCACCCGGCTTCTCCGCGCACCCTAAGGACTGCTAGAGGACCGTGGTGGCCGCTCGCCTGCCTCTTCAATTCCATTCTAGCATCCTTAGGGAAGGTGTTCCAGGACAATTTTCCTGAGTTTTGAATTCGTCCTGATGCAGCCCCTCCTGGGAAACTCGTGCGCGTCCTCTGAGGCTCCGAGTGCAGAGACCTCGTTGGCAAGTGCAGAAATGAAGGGCTGCGTTGAGTTGTCGAGAAGCAAGAACATAGCCAGCGCCTTGTGTTTGGAAGTCAGCAGCTGCTAGACTTTTGCGATTGCTATCACTGTGCACTGAAAGCCAGGACGGCCTGTGCACGTTAAAACAACTAGCTGAGCAAGAGTAATCGAAAGATCACGGCCGTCAGAAATCAGCTTATATATTGCCCTGGAAAGAGCATTGTTTTTGGAGTGTGCAGTAAAATCGTGTTTCTGGACAACGGAGGCATAAGTGCGCTTCGCTCCTAAGCTATCTCCCTGCGAGACACACTGCCAAAGCTTTTCGCTATGATGCAGTCTAGTGCAGACGCACACTACGGCTCTCCGGAGCTGTCCAAAGCCAAGCGCCGGTGGCCGGCGTCTTTCGGCTGAAGCAGCGCTTCGGAGAGTACGGCTGCCGCTCCGCTGTTGTGTGCGCGAAGCAGCCGCTTCTCCTGCTCCGGGAGCCGGAGAGAGCTGTAGCTTGTACGAGGGCGAAGAACGTTGCTGCAGAGAGACGAAATTGTGTGCACAGCCTTGCGACTGATAGAGGACGGTGGCTAAAGCTCCCTGCCTTTTCAATGCACTGCTGGCATGCTTTATTGAAGGTGCTCCGAGACAATTTTCCTGGGTTTTGACTTCGTCCTGATGAAGCCCCTCTTGGGAAACTCGTGCTCGTTTCCGAAGGCTCGAGATGCAGAGAACTCGATGGCAGCTGCAGAAATGAAGGGCTGCGTTGAGTTGTCGAGAAGCAAGAACATAGCCAGCGCCTTGTGTTTGGCAGTCAGCAGCTGCTGGACTTTTGCGATTGCTTTCACTGTGCACTGAATGCCAGGACGGCACGTCCACGTTAAAACAACGAGCTGGGCAAGAGTGGGCAGAAGAGAACGGGCGTCAGACAGCAGCTTACATATTACCATAGGAAGAGCAGTGTTTTTGGAGTGTGCAGCAAATGCGTCTTTCTGGACAAGGGAGGCAAAAGTGCGCTGCGCTCCTAAGCTATCTCCCTGCGAGACACACTGCCAAAGCTTTTCGCTAGGATGCAGTCTAGTGCAGATGCACACTACGGCTCTCCGGAGCTGTCCGAAGCCAAGCGCCGGTGGCCGGCGTCTTTCGGCTGAAGCAGCGCTTCGGAGCGTACGGCTGCCGCTCCGCTGTTGTGTGCGCGAAGCAGCCGCTTCTCCTGCTCCGGGAGCCGGAGAGAGCGGTAGCTTGTACGAGGGCGAAGAACGAAGCCGCAGAGCACCGGTCTTCTGCGCGCACCCTAAGGACTGCTAGAGGACCGTGGTGGCCGCTCGCCTGCCTCTTCAATTCCATTCTAGCATCCTTAGGGAAGGTGTTCCAGGACAATTTTCCTGAGTTTTGAATTCGTCCTGATGCAGCCCCTCCTGGGAAACTCGTGCTCGTCCTCTGAGTCTCCGAGATGCAGAGACCTCGATGGCAACTGCAGAAATGAAGGGCTGCGTTGAGTTGTCGAGAAGCAAGAACATAGCCAGCGCCTTGTGTTTGGAAGTCAGCAGCTGCTAGACTTTTGCGATTGCTATCACTGTGCACTGAAAGCCAGGACGGCACGTGCACGTTAAAACAACTAGCTGAGCAAGAGTAGCCGAAAAGTCACGGCCGCTAGATAGCAGCTTACGTATTGCCCAGGAAAGAGCACTATTTTTGGAGTGTGCAGTAAAATCGTGTTTTTGGACAAGGGAGGCATAAGTGCGCTGCGCTCCTAAGCTATCTCCCTGCGAGACACACTGCCAAAGCTTTTCGCTAGGATGCAGTCTAGTGCAGACGCACACTACGGCTCTCCGGAGCTGTCCGAAGCCAAGCGCCGGTGGCCGGCGTCTTTCGGCTGAAGCAGCGCTTCGGAGCGTAGGGCTGCCGCTCCGCTGTTGTGTGCGCGAAGCAGCCGCTTCTCCTGCTCCGGGAGCCGGAGAGAGCTGTAGCTTGTACGAGGGCGAAGAACGTTGCTGCAGAGAGACGAAATTGTGTGCACAGCCTTGCGACTGATAGAGGACGGTGGCTAAAGCTCCCTGCCTTTTCAATGCACTGCTGGCATGCTTTATTGAAGGTGCTCCGAGACAATTTTCCTGGGTTTTGACTTCGTCCTGATGAAGCCCCTCTTGGGAAACTCGTGCTCGTTTCCGAAGGCTCGAGATGCAGAGAACTCGATGGCAGCTGCAGAAATGAAGGGCTGCGTTGAGTTGTCGAGAAGCAAGAACATAGCCAGCGCCTTGTGTTTGGCAGTCAGCAGCTGCTGGACTTTTGCGATTGCTTTCACTGTGCACTGAATGCCAGGACGGCACGTGCACGTTAAAACAACGAGCTGGGCAAGAGTGGGCAGAAGAGAACGGGCGTCAGACAGCAGCTTACATATTACCATAGGAAGAGCAGTGTTTTTGGAGTGTGCAGCAAATGCGTCTTTCTGGACAAGGGAGGCAAAAGTGCGCTGCGCTCCTAAGCTATCTCCCTGCGAGACACACTGCCAAAGCTTTTCGCTAGGATGCAGTCTAGTGCAGACGCACACTACGGCTCTCCGGAGCTGTCCGAAGCCAAGCGCCGGTGGCCGGCGTCTTTCGGCTGAAGCAGCGCTTCGGAGCGTACGGCTGCCGCTCCGCTGTTGTGTGCGCGAAGCAGCCGCTTCTCCTGCTCCGGGAGCGGAGAGAGCGGTAGCTTGTACGAGGGCGAAGAACGAAGCCGCAGAGCACCCGGCTTCTCCGCGCACCCTAAGGAGTGCTAGAGGACCGTGGTGGCCGCTCGCCTGCCTCTTCAATTCCTTTCTAGCATCCTTAGGGAAGGTGTTCCAGGACAATTTTCCTGAGTTTTGAATTCGTCCTGATGCAGCCCCTCCTGGGAAACTCGTGCGCGTCCTCTGAGGCTCCGAGTGCAGAGACCTCGTTGGCAAGTGCAGAAATGAAGGGCTGCGTTGAGTTGTCGAGAAGCAAGAACATAGCCAGCGCCTTGTGTTTGGGAGTCAGCAGCTGCTGGACTTTTGCGATTGCTATCACTGTGCACTGAAAGCCAGGACGGCCTGTGCACGTTAAAACAACTAGCTGAGCAACAGTAGCCGAAAAATCACGGCCGCTAGATAGCAGCTTACGTATTGCCCAGGAAAGAGCACTATTTTTGGAGTGTGCAGTAAAATCGTGTTTTTGGACAAGGGAGGCATAAGTGCGCTGCGCTCCTAAGCTATCTCCCTGCGAGACACACTGCCAAAGCTTTTCGCTATGATGCAGTCTAGTGCAGATGCACACTACGGCTCTCCGGAGCTGTCCGAAGCCAAGCGCCGGTGGCCGGCGTCTTTCGGCTGAAGCAGCGCTTCGGAGAGTACGGCTGCCGCTCCGCTGTTGTGTGCGCGAAGCAGCCGCTTCTCCTGCTCCGGGAGCCGGAGAGAGCTGTAGCTTGTACGAGGGCGAAGAACGTTGCTGCAGAGAGACGAAATTGTGTGCACAGCCTTGCGACTGATAGAGGACGGTGGCTAAAGCTCCCTGCCTTTTCAATGCACTGCTGGCATGCTTTATTGAAGGTGCTCCGAGACAATTTTCCTGGGTTTTGACTTCGTCCTGATGAAGCCCCTCTTGGGAAACTCGTGCTCGTTTCCGAAGGCTCGAGATGCAGAGAACTCGATGGCAGCTGCAGAAATGAAGGGCTGCGTTGAGTTGTCGAGAAGCAAGAACATAGCCAGCGCCTTGTGTTTGGCAGTCAGCAGCTGCTGGACTTTTGCGATTGCTTTCACTGTGCACTGAATGCCAGGACGGCACGTCCACGTTAAAACAACGAGCTGGGCAAGAGTGGGCAGAAGAGAACGGGCGTCAGACAGCAGCTTACATATTACCATAGGAAGAGCAGTGTTTTTGGAGTGTGCAGCAAATGCGTCTTTCTGGACAAGGGAGGCAAAAGTGCGCTGCGCTCCTAAGCTATCTCCCTGCGAGACACACTGCCAAAGCTTTTCGCTAGGATGCAGTCTAGTGCAGATGCACACTACGGCTCTCCGGAGCTGTCCGAAGCCAAGCGCCGGTGGCCGGCGTCTTTCGGCTGAAGCAGCGCTTCGGAGCGTACGGCTGCCGCTCCGCTGTTGTGTGCGCGAAGCAGCCGCTTCTCCTGCTCCGGGAGCCGGAGAGAGCGGTAGCTTGTACGAGGGCGAAGAACGAAGCCGCAGAGCACCGGTCTTCTGCGCGCACCCTAAGGACTGCTAGAGGACCGTGGTGGCCGCTCGCCTGCCTCTTCAATTCCATTCTAGCATCCTTAGGGAAGGTGTTCCAGGACAATTTTCCTGAGTTTTGAATTCGTCCTGATGCAGCCCCTCCTGGGAAACTCGTGCGCGTCCTCTGAGTCTCCGAGATGCAGAGACCTCGATGGCAACTGCAGAAATGAAGGGCTGCGTTGAGTTGTCGAGAAGCAAGAACATAGCCAGCGCCTTGTGTTTGGAAGTCAGCAGCTGCTAGACTTTTGCGATTGCTATCACTGTGCACTGAAAGCCAGGACGGCACGTGCACGTTAAAACAACTAGCTGAGCAAGAGTAGCCGAAAAGTCACGGCCGCTAGATAGCAGCTTACGTATTGCCCAGGAAAGAGCACTATTTTTGGAGTGTGCAGTAAAATCGTGTTTTTGGACAAGGGAGGCATAAGTGCGCTGCGCTCCTAAGCTATCTCCCTGCGAGACACACTGCCAAAGCTTTTCGCTATGATGCAGTCTAGTGCAGACGCACACTACGGCTCTCCGGAGCTGTCCGAAGCCAAGCGCCGGTGGCCGGCGTCTTTCGGCTGAAGCAGCGCTTCGGAGCGTAGGGCTGCCGCTCCGCTGTTGTGTGCGCGAAGCAGCCGCTTCTCCTGCTCCGGGAGCCGGAGAGAGCTGTAGCTTGTACGAGGGCGAAGAACGTTGCTGCAGAGAGACGAAATTGTGTGCACAGCCTTGCGACTGATAGAGGACGGTGGCTAAAGCTCCCTGCCTTTTCAATGCACTGCTGGCATGCTTTATTGAAGGTGCTCCGAGACAATTTTCCTGGGTTTTGACTTCGTCCTGATGAAGCCCCTCTTGGGAAACTCGTGCTCGTTTCCGAAGGCTCGAGATGCAGAGAACTCGATGGCAGCTGCAGAAATGAAGGGCTGCGTTGAGTTGTCGAGAAGCAAGAACATAGCCAGCGCCTTGTGTTTGGCAGTCAGCAGCTGCTGGACTTTTGCGATTGCTTTCACTGTGCACTGAATGCCAGGACGGCACGTCCACGTTAAAACAACGAGCTGGGCAAGAGTGGGCAGAAGAGAACGGGCGTCAGACAGCAGCTTACATATTACCATAGGAAGAGCAGTGTTTTTGGAGTGTGCAGCAAATGCGTGTTTCTGGACAAGGGAGGCAAAAGTGCGCTGCGCTCCTAAGCTATCTCCCTGCGAGACACACTGCCAAAGCTTTTCGCTAGGATGCAGTCTAGTGCAGACGCACACTACGGCTCTCCGGAGCTGTCCGAAGCCAAGCGCCGGTGGCCGGCGTCTTTCGGCTGAAGCAGCGCTTCGGAGCGTACGGCTGCCGCTCCGCTGTTGTGTGCGCGAAGCAGCCGCTTCTCCTGCTCCGGGAGCCGGAGAGAGCGGTAGCTTGTACGAGGGCGAAGAACGAAGCCGCAGAGCACCCGGCTTCTCCGCGCACCCTAAGGAGTGCTAGAGGACCGTGGTGGCCGCTCGCCTGCCTCTTCAATTCCTTTCTAGCATCCTTAGGGAAGGTGTTCCAGGACAATTTTCCTGAGTTTTGAATTCGTCCTGATGCAGCCCCTCCTGGGAAACTCGTGCGCATCCTCTGAGGCTCCGAGTGCAGAGACCTCGTTGGCAAGTGCAGAAATGAAGGGCTGCGTTGAGTTGTCGAGAAGCAAGAACATAGCCAGCGCCTTGTGTTTGGGAGTCAGCAGCTGCTGGACTTTTGCGATTGCTATCACTGTGCACTGAAAGCCAGGACGGCCTGTGCACGTTAAAACAACTAGCTGAGCAACAGTAGCCGAAAAATCACGGCCGCTAGATAGCAGCTTACGTATTGCCCAGGAAAGAGCACTATTTTTGGAGTGTGCAGTAAAATCGTGTTTTTGGACAAGGGAGGCATAAGTGCGCTGCGCTCCTAAGCTATCTCCCTGCGAGACACACTGCCAAAGCTTTTCGCTATGATGCAGTCTAGTGCAGATGCACACTACGGCTCTCCGGAGCTGTCCGAAGCCAAGCGCCGGTGGCCGGCGTCTTTCGGCTGAAGCAGCGCTTCGGAGAGTACGGCTGCCGCTCCGCTGTTGTGTGCGCGAAGCAGCCGCTTCTCCTGCTCCGGGAGCCGGAGAGAGCTGTAGCTTGTACGAGGGCGAAGAACGTTGCTGCAGAGAGACGAAATTGTGTGCACAGCCTTGCGACTGATAGAGGACGGTGGCTAAAGCTCCCTGCCTTTTCAATGCACTGCTGGCATGCTTTATTGAAGGTGCTCCGAGACAATTTTCCTGGGTTTTGACTTCGTCCTGATGAAGCCCCTCTTGGGAAACTCGTGCTCGTTTCCGAAGGCTCGAGATGCAGAGAACTCGATGGCAGCTGCAGAAATGAAGGGCTGCGTTGAGTTGTCGAGAAGCAAGAACATAGCCAGCGCCTTGTGTTTGGCAGTCAGCAGCTGCTGGACTTTTGCGATTGCTTTCACTGTGCACTGAATGCCAGGACGGCACGTCCACGTTAAAACAACGAGCTGGGCAAGAGTGGGCAGAAGAGAACGGGCGTCAGACAGCAGCTTACATATTACCATAGGAAGAGCAGTGTTTTTGGAGTGTGCAGCAAATGCGTCTTTCTGGACAAGGGAGGCAAAAGTGCGCTGCGCTCCTAAGCTATCTCCCTGCGAGACACACTGCCAAAGCTTTTCGCTAGGATGCAGTCTAGTGCAGACGCACACTACGGCTCTCCGGAGCTGTCCGAAGCCAAGCGCCGGTGGCCGGCGTCTTTCGGCTGAAGCAGCGCTTCGGAGCGTACGGCTGCCGCTCCGCTGTTGTGTGCGCGAAGCAGCCGCTTCTCCTGCTCCGGGAGCCGGAGAGAGCGGTAGCTTGTACGAGGGCGAAGAACGAAGCCGCAGAGCACCCGGCTTCTCCGCGCACCCTAAGGACTGCTAGAGGACCGTGGTGGCCGCTCGCCTGCCTCTTCAATTCCATTCTAGCATCCTTAGGGAAGGTGTTCCAGGACAATTTTCCTGAGTTTTGAATTCATCCTGATGCAGCCCCTCCTGGGAAACTCGTGCGCGTCCTCTGAGGCTCCGAGTGCAGAGACCTCGTTGGCAAGTGCAGAAATGAAGGGCTGCGTTGAGTTGTCGAGAAGCAAGAACATAGCCAGCGCCTTGTGTTTGGGAGTCAGCAGCTGCTAGACTTTTGCGATTGCTATCACTGTGCACTGAAAGCCAGGACGGCCTGTGCACGTTAAAACAACTAGCTGAGCAAGAGTAATCGAAAGATCACGGCCGTCAGAAATCAGCTTATATATTGCCCTGGAAAGAGCATTGTTTTTGGAGTGTGCAGTAAAATCGTGTTTCTGGACAAGGGAGGCATAAGTGCGCTGCGCTCCTAAGCTATCTCCCTGCGAGACACACTGCCAAAGCTTTTCGCTATCATGCAGTTTAGTGCAGACGCACACTACGGCTCTCCGGAGCTGTCCGAAGCCAAGCGCCGGTGGCCGGCGTCTTTCGGCTGAAGCAGCGCTTCGGAGCGTACGGCTGCCGCTCCGCTGTTGTGTGCGCGAAGCAGCCGCTTCTCCTGCTCCGGGAGCCGGAGAGAGCGGTAGCTTGTACGAGGGCGAAGAACGAAGCCGCAGAGCACCCGGCTTCTCCGCGCACCCTAAGGACTGCTAGAGGACCGTGGTGGCCGCTCGCCTGCCTCTTCAATTCCATTCTAGCATCCTTAGGGAAGGTGTTCCAGGACAATTTTCCTGAGTTTTGAATTCGTCCTGATGCAGCCCCTCCTGGGAAACTCGTGCGCGTCCTCTGAGGCTCCGAGTGCAGAGACCTCGTTGGCAAGTGCAGAAATGAAGGGCTGCGTTGAGTTGTCGAGAAGCAAGAACATAGCCAGCGCCTTGTGTTTGGAAGTCAGCAGCTGCTAGACTTTTGCGATTGCTATCACTGTGCACTGAAAGCCAGGACGGCCTGTGCACGTTAAAACAACTAGCTGAGCAAGAGTAATCGAAAGATCACGGCCGTCAGAAATCAGCTTATATATTGCCCTGGAAAGAGCATTGTTTTTGGAGTGTGCAGTAAAATCGTGTTTCTGGACAACGGAGGCATAAGTGCGCTTCGCTCCTAAGCTATCTCCCTGCGAGACACACTGCCAAAGCTTTTCGCTATGATGCAGTCTAGTGCAGACGCACACTACGGCTCTCCGGAGCTGTCCGAAGCCAAGCGCCGGTGGCCGGCGTCTTTCGGCTGAAGCAGCGCTTCGGAGAGTACGGCTGCCGCTCCGCTGTTGTGTGCGCGAAGCAGCCGCTTCTCCTGCTCCGGGAGCCGGAGAGAGCTGTAGCTTGTACGAGGGCGAAGAACGTTGCTGCAGAGAGACGAAATTGTGTGCACAGCCTTGCGACTGATAGAGGACGGTGGCTAAAGCTCCCTGCCTTTTCAATGCACTGCTGGCATGCTTTATTGAAGGTGCTCCGAGACAATTTTCCTGGGTTTTGACTTCGTCCTGATGAAGCCCCTCTTGGGAAACTCGTGCTCGTTTCCGAAGGCTCGAGATGCAGAGAACTCGATGGCAGCTGCAGAAATGAAGGGCTGCGTTGAGTTGTCGAGAAGCAAGAACATAGCCAGCGCCTTGTGTTTGGCAGTCAGCAGCTGCTGGACTTTTGCGATTGCTTTCACTGTGCACTGAATGCCAGGACGGCACGTCCACGTTAAAACAACGAGCTGGGCAAGAGTGGGCAGAAGAGAACGGGCGTCAGACAGCAGCTTACATATTACCATAGGAAGAGCAGTGTTTTTGGAGTGTGCAGCAAATGCGTCTTTCTGGACAAGGGAGGCAAAAGTGCGCTGCGCTCCTAAGCTATCTCCCTGCGAGACACACTGCCAAAGCTTTTCGCTAGGATGCAGTCTAGTGCAGATGCACACTACGGCTCTCCGGAGCTGTCCGAAGCCAAGCGCCGGTGGCCGGCGTCTTTCGGCTGAAGCAGCGCTTCGGAGCGTACGGCTGCCGCTCCGCTGTTGTGTGCGCGAAGCAGCCGCTTCTCCTGCTCCGGGAGCCGGAGAGAGCGGTAGCTTGTACGAGGGCGAAGAACGAAGCCGCAGAGCACCGGTCTTCTGCGCGCACCCTAAGGACTGCTAGAGGACCGTGGTGGCCGCTCGCCTGCCTCTTCAATTCCATTCTAGCATCCTTAGGGAAGGTGTTCCAGGACAATTTTCCTGAGTTTTGAATTCGTCCTGATGCAGCCCCTCCTGGGAAACTCGTGCTCGTCCTCTGAGTCTCCGAGATGCAGAGACCTCGATGGCAACTGCAGAAATGAAGGGCTGCGTTGAGTTGTCGAGAAGCAAGAACATAGCCAGCGCCTTGTGTTTGGAAGTCAGCAGCTGCTAGACTTTTGCGATTGCTATCACTGTGCACTGAAAGCCAGGACGGCACGTGCACGTTAAAACAACTAGCTGAGCAAGAGTAGCCGAAAAGTCACGGCCGCTAGATAGCAGCTTACGTATTGCCCAGGAAAGAGCACTATTTTTGGAGTGTGCAGTAAAATCGTGTTTTTGGACAAGGGAGGCATAAGTGCGCTGCGCTCCTAAGCTATCTCCCTGCGAGACACACTGCCAAAGCTTTTCGCTATGATGCAGTCTAGTGCAGACGCACACTACGGCTCTCCGGAGCTGTCCGAAGCCAAGCGCCGGTGGCCGGCGTCTTTCGGCTGAAGCAGCGCTTCGGAGCGTAGGGCTGCCGCTCCGCTGTTGTGTGCGCGAAGCAGCCGCTTCTCCTGCTCCGGGAGCCGGAGAGAGCTGTAGCTTGTACGAGGGCGAAGAACGTTGCTGCAGAGAGACGAAATTGTGTGCACAGCCTTGCGACTGATAGAGGACGGTGGCTAAAGCTCCCTGCCTTTTCAATGCACTGCTGGCATG
The DNA here is from genome assembly GCF_046129695.1 of Lonchura striata. Classification (NCBI taxonomy): domain Eukaryota; kingdom Metazoa; phylum Chordata; class Aves; order Passeriformes; family Estrildidae; genus Lonchura; species Lonchura striata. Next base: position 9,980,408 of record NC_134626.1, on the reverse strand, counting down.
CTTTATTGAAGGTGCTCCGAGACAATTTTCCTGGGTTTTGACTTCGTCCTGATGAAGCCCCTCTTGGGAAACTCGTGCTCGTTTCCGAAGGCTCGAGATGCAGAGAACTCGATGGCAGCTGCAGAAATGAAGGGCTGCGTTGAGTTGTCGAGAAGCAAGAACATAGCCAGCGCCTTGTGTTTGGCAGTCAGCAGCTGCTGGACTTTTGCGATTGCTTTCACTGTGCACTGAATGCCAGGACGGCACGTGCACGTTAAAACAACGAGCTGGGCAAGAGTGGGCAGAAGAGAACGGGCGTCAGGCAGCAGCTTACATATTACCATAGGAAGAGCAGTGTTTTTGGAGTGTGCAGCAAATGCGTGTTTCTGGACAAGGGAGGCAAAAGTGCGCTGCGCTCCTAAGCTATCTCCCTGCGAGACACACTGCCAAAGCTTTTCGCTAGGATGCAGTCTAGTGCAGACGCACACTACGGCTCTCCGGAGCTGTCCGAAGCCAAGCGCCGGTGGCCGGCGTCTTTCGGCTGAAGCAGCGCTTCGGAGCGTACGGCTGCCGCTCCGCTGTTGTGTGCGCGAAGCAGCCGCTTCTCCTGCTCCGGGAGCGGAGAGAGCGGTAGCTTGTACGAGGGCGAAGAACGAAGCCGCAGAGCACCCGGCTTCTCCGCGCACCCTAAGGAGTGCTAGAGGACCGTGGTGGCCGCTCGCCTGCCTCTTCAATTCCTTTCTAGCATCCTTAGGGAAGGTGTTCCAGGACAATTTTCCTGAGTTTTGAATTCGTCCTGATGCAGCCCCTCCTGGGAAACTCGTGCGCGTCCTCTGAGGCTCCGAGTGCAGAGACCTCGTTGGCAAGTGCAGAAATGAAGGGCTGCGTTGAGTTGTCGAGAAGCAAGAACATAGCCAGCGCCTTGTGTTTGGGAGTCAGCAGCTGCTGGACTTTTGCGATTGCTATCACTGTGCACTGAAAGCCAGGACGGCCTGTGCACGTTAAAACAACTAGCTGAGCAACAGTAGCCGAAAAATCACGGCCGCTAGATAGCAGCTTACGTATTGCCCAGGAAAGAGCACTATTTTTGGAGTGTGCAGTAAAATCGTGTTTTTGGACAAGGGAGGCATAAGTGCGCTGCGCTCCTAAGCTATCTCCCTGCGAGACACACTGCCAAAGCTTTTCACTATGATGCAGTCTAGTGCAGACGCACACTACGGCTCTCCGGAGCTGTCCGAAGCCAAGCGCCGGTGGCCGGCGTCTTTCGGCTGAAGCAGCGCTTCGGAGCGTACGGCTGCCGCTCCGCTGTTGTGTGCGCGAAGCAGCCTCTTCTCCTGCTCCGGTAGCCGGAGAGAGCTGTAGCTTGTACGAGGGCGAAGAACGTTGCTGCAGAGAGACGAAATTGTGTGCACAGCCTTGCGACTGATAGAGGACGGTGGCTAAAGCTCCCTGCCTTTTCAATGCACTGCTGGCATGCTTTATTGAAGGTGCTCCGAGACAATTTTCCTGGGTTTTGACTTCGTCCTGATGAAGCCCCTCTTGGGAAACTCGTGCTCGTTTCCGAAGGCTCGAGATGCAGAGAACTCGATGGCAGCTGCAGAAATGAAGGGCTGCGTTGAGTTGTCGAGAAGCAAGAACATAGCCAGCGCCTTGTGTTTGGCAGTCAGCAGCTGCTGGACTTTTGCGATTGCTTTCACTGTGCACTGAATGCCAGGACGGCACGTGCACGTTAAAACAACGAGCTGGGCAAGAGTGGGCAGAAGAGAACGGGCGTCAGACAGCAGCTTACATATTACCATAGGAAGAGCAGTGTTTTTGGAGTGTGCAGCAAATGCGTCTTTCTGGACAAGGGAGGCAAAAGTGCGCTGCGCTCCTAAGCTATCTCCCTGCGAGACACACTGCCAAAGCTTTTCGCTAGGATGCAGTCTAGTGCAGACGCACACTACGGCTCTCCGGAGCTGTCCGAAGCCAAGCGCCGGTGGCCGGCGTCTTTCGGCTGAAGCAGCGCTTCGGAGCGTACGGCTGCCGCTCCGCTGTTGTGTGCGCGAAGCAGCCGCTTCTCCTGCTCCGGGAGCCGGAGAGAGCGGTAGCTTGTACGAGGGCGAAGAACGAAGCCGCAGAGCACCCGGCTTCTCCGCGCACCCTAAGGACTGCTAGAGAACCGTGGTGGCCGCTCGCCTGCCTCTTCAATTCCATTCTAGCATCCTTAGGGAAGGTGTTCCAGGACAATTTTCCTGAGTTTTGAATTCGTCCTGATGCAGCCCCTCCTGGGAAACTCGTGCGCGTCCTCTGAGGCTCCGAGTGCAGAGACATCGTTGGCAAGTGCAGAAATGAAGGGCTGCGTTGAGTTGTCGAGAAGCAAGAACATAGCCAGCGCCTTGTGTTTGGAAGTCAGCAGCTGCTAGACTTTTGCGATTGCTATCACTGTGCACTGAAAGCCAGGACGGCCTGTGCACGTTAAAACAACTAGCTGAGCAAGAGTAATCGAAAGATCACGGCCGTCAGAAATCAGCTTATATATTGCCCTGGAAAGAGCATTGTTTTTGGAGTGTGCAGTAAAATCGTGTTTCTGGACAAGGGAGGCATAAGTGCGCTGCGCTCCTAAGCTATCTCTCTGCGAGACACACTGCCAAAGCTTTTCGCTATGATGCAGTCTAGTGCAGATGCACACTACGGCTCTCCGGAGCTGTCCGAAGCCAAGCGCCGGTGGCCGGCGTCTTTCGGCTGAAGCAGCGCTTCGGAGCGTACGGCTGCCGCTCCGCTGTTGTGTGCGCGAAGCAGCCGCTTCTCCTGCTCCGGGAGCCGGAGAGAGCGGTAGCTTGTACGAGGGCGAAGAACGAAGCCGCAGAGCACCCGGCTTCTCCGCGCACCCTAAGGACTGCTAGAGGACCGTGGTGGCCGCTCGCCTGCCTCTTCAATTCCATTCTAGCATCCTTAGGGAAGGTGTTCCAGGACAATTTTCCTGAGTTTTGAATTCGTCCTGATGCAGCCCCTCCTGGGAAACTCGTGCGCGTCCTCTGAGGCTCCGAGTGCAGAGACCTCGTTGGCAAGTGCAGAAATGAAGGGCTGCGTTGAGTTGTCGAGAAGCAAGAACATAGCCAGCGCCTTGTGTTTGGGAGTCAGCAGCTGCTAGACTTTTGCGATTGCTATCACTGTGCACTGAAAGCCAGGACGGCCTGTGCACGTTAAAACAACTAGCTGAGCAAGAGTAATCGAAAGATCACGGCCGTCAGAAATCAGCTTATATATTGCCCTGGAAAGAGCATTGTTTTTGGAGTGTGCAGTAAAATCGTGTTTCTGGACAAGGGAGGCATAAGTGCGCTGCGCTCCTAAGCTATCTCCCTGCGAGACACACTGCCAAAGCTTTTCGCTATCATGCAGTTTAGTGCAGACGCACACTACGGCTCTCCGGAGCTCTCCGAAGCCAAGCGCCGGTGGCCGGCGTCTTTCGGCTGAAGCAGCGCTTCGGAGCGTACGGCTGCCGCTCCGCTGTTGTGTGCGCGAAGCAGCCGCTTCTCCTGCTCCGGGAGCCGGAGAGAGCGGTAGCTTGTACGAGGGCGAAGAACGAAGCCGCAGAGCACCGGTCTTCTGCGCGCACCCTAAGGACTGCTAGAGGACCGTGGTGGCCGCTCGCCTGCCTCTTCAATTCCATTCTAGCATCCTTAGGGAAGGTGTTCCAGGACAATTTTCCTGAGTTTTGAATTCGTCCTGATGCAGCCCCTCCTGGGAAACTCGTGCGCGTCCTCTGAGGCTCCGAGTGCAGAGACCTCGTTGGCAAGTGCAGAAATGAAGGGCTGCGTTGAGTTGTCGAGAAGCAAGAACATAGCCAGCGCCTTGTGTTTGGAAGTCAGCAGCTGCTAGACTTTTGCGATTGCTATCACTGTGCACTGAAAGCCAGGACGGCCTGTGCACGTTAAAACAACTAGCTGAGCAAGAGTAATCGAAAGATCACGGCCGTCAGAAATCAGCTTATATATTGCCCTGGAAAGAGCATTGTTTTTGGAGTGTGCAGTAAAATCGTGTTTCTGGACAAGGGAGGCATAAGTGCGCTGCGCTCCTAAGCTATCTCCCTGCGAGACACACTGCCAAAGCTTTTCGCTATCATGCAGTTTAGTGCAGACGCACACTACGGCTCTCCGGAGCTGTCCGAAGCCAAGCGCCGGTGGCCGGCGTCTTTCGGCTGAAGCAGCGCTTCGGAGCGTACGGCTGCCGCTCCGCTGTTGTGTGCGCGAAGCAGCCGCTTCTCCTGCTCCGGGAGCCGGAGAGAGCGGTAGCTTGTACGAGGGCGAAGAACGAAGCCGCAGAGCACCCGGCTTCTCCGCGCACCCTAAGGACTGCTAGAGGACCGTGGTGGCCGCTCGCCTGCCTCTTCAATTCCATTCTAGCATCCTTAGGGAAGGTGTTCCAGGACAATTTTCCTGAGTTTTGAATTCGTCCTGATGCAGCCCCTCCTGGGAAACTCGTGCGCGTCCTCTGAGGCTCCGAGTGCAGAGACCTCGTTGGCAAGTGCAGAAATGAAGGGCTGCGTTGAGTTGTCGAGAAGCAAGAACATAGCCAGCGCCTTGTGTTTGGAAGTCAGCAGCTGCTAGACTTTTGCGATTGCTATCACTGTGCACTGAAAGCCAGGACGGCCTGTGCACGTTAAAACAACTAGCTGAGCAAGAGTAATCGAAAGATCACGGCCGTCAGAAATCAGCTTATATATTGCCCTGGAAAGAGCATTGTTTTTGGAGTGTGCAGTAAAATCGTGTTTCTGGACAACGGAGGCATAACTGCGCTTCGCTCCTAAGCTATCTCCCTGCGAGACACACTGCCAAAGCTTTTCGCTATGATGCAGTCTAGTGCAGACGCACACTACGGCTCTCCGGAGCTGTCCGAAGCCAAGCGCCGGTGGCCGGCGTCTTTCGGCTGAAGCAGCGCTTCGGAGAGTACGGCTGCCGCTCCGCTGTTGTGTGCGCGAAGCAGCCGCTTCTCCTGCTCCGGGAGCCGGAGAGAGCTGTAGCTTGTACGAGGGCGAAGAACGTTGCTGCAGAGAGACGAAATTGTGTGCACAGCCTTGCGACTGATAGAGGACGGTGGCTAAAGCTCCCTGCCTTTTCAATGCACTGCTGGCATGCTTTATTGAAGGTGCTCCGAGACAATTTTCCTGGGTTTTGACTTCGTCCTGATGAAGCCCCTCTTGGGAAACTCGTGCTCGTTTCCGAAGGCTCGAGATGCAGAGAACTCGATGGCAGCTGCAGAAATGAAGGGCTGCGTTGAGTTGTCGAGAAGCAAGAACATAGCCAGCGCCTTGTGTTTGGCAGTCAGCAGCTGCTGGACTTTTGCGATTGCTTTCACTGTGCACTGAATGCCAGGACGGCACGTCCACGTTAAAACAACGAGCTGGGCAAGAGTGGGCAGAAGAGAACGGGCGTCAGACAGCAGCTTACATATTACCATAGGAAGAGCAGTGTTTTTGGAGTGTGCAGCAAATGCGTCTTTCTGGACAAGGGAGGCAAAAGTGCGCTGCGCTCCTAAGCTATCTCCCTGCGAGACACACTGCCAAAGCTTTTCGCTAGGATGCAGTCTAGTGCAGATGCACACTACGGCTCTCCGGAGCTGTCCGAAGCCAAGCGCCGGTGGCCGGCGTCTTTCGGCTGAAGCAGCGCTTCGGAGCGTACGGCTGCCGCTCCGCTGTTGTGTGCGCGAAGCAGCCGCTTCTCCTGCTCCGGGAGCCGGAGAGAGCGGTAGCTTGTACGAGGGCGAAGAACGAAGCCGCAGAGCACCGGTCTTCTGCGCGCACCCTAAGGACTGCTAGAGGACCGTGGTGGCCGCTCGCCTGCCTCTTCAATTCCATTCTAGCATCCTTAGGGAAGGTGTTCCAGGACAATTTTCCTGAGTTTTGAATTCGTCCTGATGCAGCCCCTCCTGGGAAACTCGTGCTCGTCCTCTGAGTCTCCGAGATGCAGAGACCTCGATGGCAACTGCAGAAATGAAGGGCTGCGTTGAGTTGTCGAGAAGCAAGAACATAGCCAGCGCCTTGTGTTTGGAAGTCAGCAGCTGCTAGACTTTTGCGATTGCTATCACTGTGCACTGAAAGCCAGGACGGCACGTGCACGTTAAAACAACTAGCTGAGCAAGAGTAGCCGAAAAGTCACGGCCGCTAGATAGCAGCTTACGTATTGCCCAGGAAAGAGCACTATTTTTGGAGTGTGCAGTAAAATCGTGTTTTTGGACAAGGGAGGCATAAGTGCGCTGCGCTCCTAAGCTATCTCCCTGCGAGACACACTGCCAAAGCTTTTCGCTATGATGCAGTCTAGTGCAGACGCACACTACGGCTCTCCGGAGCTGTCCGAAGCCAAGCGCCGGTGGCCGGCGTCTTTCGGCTGAAGCAGCGCTTCGGAGCGTAGGGCTGCCGCTCCGCTGTTGTGTGCGCGAAGCAGCCGCTTCTCCTGCTCCGGGAGCCGGAGAGAGCTGTAGCTTGTACGAGGGCGAAGAACGTTGCTGCAGAGAGACGAAATTGTGTGCACAGCCTTGCGACTGATAGAGGACGGTGGCTAAAGCTCCCTGCCTTTTCAATGCACTGCTGGCATGCTTTATTGAAGGTGCTCCGAGACAATTTTCCTGGGTTTTGACTTCGTCCTGATGAAGCCCCTCTTGGGAAACTCGTGCTCGTTTCCGAAGGCTCGAGATGCAGAGAACTCGATGGCAGCTGCAGAAATGAAGGGCTGCGTTGAGTTGTCGAGAAGCAAGAACATAGCCAGCGCCTTGTGTTTGGCAGTCAGCAGCTGCTGGACTTTTGCGATTGCTTTCACTGTGCACTGAATGCCAGGACGGCACGTGCACGTTAAAACAACGAGCTGGGCAAGAGTGGGCAGAAGAGAACGGGCGTCACACAGCAGCTTACATATTACCATAGGAAGAGCAGTGTTTTTGGAGTGTGCAGCAAATGCGTGTTTCTGGACAAGGGAGGCAAAAGTGCGCTGCGCTCCTAAGCTATCTCCCTGCGAGACACACTGCCAAAGCTTTTCGCTAGGATGCAGTCTAGTGCAGACGCACACTACGGCTCTCCGGAGCTGTCCGAAGCCAAGTGCCGGTGGCCGGCGTCTTTCGGCTGAAGCAGCGCTTCGGAGCGTACGGCTGCCGCTCCGCTGTTGTGTGCGCGAAGCAGCCGCTTCTCCTGCTCCGGGAGCCGGAGAGATCGGTAGCTTGTACGAGGGCGAAGAACGAAGCCGCAGAGCACCCGGCTTCTCCGCGCACCCTAAGGACTGCTAGAGGACCGTGGTGGCCGCTCGCCTGCCTCTTCAATTCCATTCTAGCATCCTTAGGGAAGGTGTTCCAGGACAATTTTCCTGAGTTTTGAATTCGTCCTGATGCAGCCCCTCCTGGGAAACTCGTGCGCGTCCTCTGAGGCTCCGAGTGCAGAGACCTCGATGGCAACTGCAGAAATGAAGGGCTGCTTTGAGTTGTCGAGAAGCAAGAACATAGCCAGCGCCTTGTGTTTGGAAGTCAGCAGCTGCTAGACTTTTGCGATTGCTATCACTGTGCACTGAAAGCCAGGACGGCCTGTGCACGTTAAAACAACTAGCTGAGCAAGAGTAATCGAAAGATCACGGCCGTCAGAAATCAGCTTATATATTGCCCTGGAAAGAGCATTGTTTTTGGAGTGTGCAGTAAAATCGTGTTTCTGGACAAGGGAGGCATAAGTGCGCTGCGCTCCTAAGCTATCTCCCTGCGAGACACACTGCCAAAGCTTTTCGCTATCATGCAGTTTAGTGCAGACGCACACTACGGCTCTCCGGAGCTGTCCGAAGCCAAGCGCCGGTGGCCGGCGTCTTTCGGCTGAAGCAGCGCTTCGGAGAGTACGGCTGCCGCTCCGCTGTTGTGTGCACGAAGCAGCCGCTTCTCCTGCTCCGGGAGCCGGAGAGAGCTGTAGCTTGTACGAGGGCGAAGAACGTTGCTGCAGATAGACGAAATTGTGTGCACAGCCTTGCGACTGATAGAGGACGGTGGCTAAAGCTCCCTGCCTTTTCAATGCACTGCTGGCATGCTTTATTGAAGGTGCTCCGAGACAATTTTCCTGGGTTTTGACTTCGTCCTGATGAAGCCCCTCTTGGGAAACTCGTGCTCGTTTCCGAAGGCTCGAGATGCAGAGAACTCGATGGCAGCTGCAGAAATGAAGGGCTGCGTTGAGTTGTCGAGAAGCAAGAACATAGCCAGCGCCTTGTGTTTGGCAGTCAGCAGCTGCTGGACTTTTGCGATTGCTTTCACTGTGCACTGAAAGCCAGGACGGCACGTGCACGTTAAAACAACGAGCTGGGCAAGAGTGGGCAGAAGAGAACGGGCGTCAGACAGCAGCTTACATATTACCATAGGAAGAGCAGTGTTTTTGGAGTGTGCAGCAAATGCGTGTTTCTGGACAAGGGAGGCATAAGTGCGCTGCGCTCCTAAGCTATCTCCCTGCGAGACACACTGCCAAAGCTTTTCGCTATCATGCAGTCTAGTGCAGACGCACACTACGGCTCTCCGGAGCTGTCCGAAGCCAAGCGCCGGTGGCCGGCGTCTTTCGGCTGAAGCAGCGCTTCGGAGCGTACGGCTGCCGCTCCGCTGTTGTGTGCGCGAAGCAGCCGCTTCTCCTGCTCCGGGAGCCGGAGAGATCGGTAGCTTGTACGAGGGCGAAGAACGAAGCCGCAGAGCACCCGGCTTCTCCGCGCACCCTAAGGACTGCTAGAGGACCGTGGTGGCCGCTCGCCTGCCTCTTCAATTCCATTCTAGCATCCTTAGGGAAGGTGTTCCAGGACAATTTTCCGGAGTTTTGAATTCCTCCTGATGCAGCCCCTCCTGGGAAACTCGTGCGCGTCCTCTGAGGCTCCGAGTGCAGAGACCTCGATGGCAACTGCAGAAATGAAGGGCTGCTTTGAGTTGTCGAGAAGCAAGAACATAGCCAGCGCCTTGTGTTTGGAAGTCAGCAGCTGCTAGACTTTTGCGATTGCTATCACTGTGCACTGAAAGCCAGGACGGCCTGTGCACGTTAAAACAACTAGCTGAGCAAGAGTAATCGAAAGATCACGGCCGTCAGAAATCAGCTTATATATTGCCCTGGAAAGAGCATTGTTTTTGGAGTGTGCAGTAAAATCGTGTTTCTGGACAAGGGAGGCATAAGTGCGCTGCGCTCCTAAGCTATCTCCCTGCGAGACACACTGCCAAAGCTTTTCGCTATCATGCAGTTTAGTGCAGACGCACACTACGGCTCTCCGGAGCTGTCCGAAGCCAAGCGCCGGTGGCCGGCGTCTTTCGGCTGAAGCAGCGCTTCGGAGCGTACGGCTGCCGCTCCGCTGTTGTGTGCGCGAAGCAGCCGCTTCTCCTGCTCCGGGAGCCGGAGAGAGCGGTAGCTTGTACGAGGGCGAAGAACGAAGCCGCAGAGCACCGGTCTTCTGCGCGCACCCTAAGGACTGCTAGAGGACCGTGGTGGCCGCTCGCCTGCCTCTTCAATTCCATTCTAGCATCCTTAGGGAAGGTGTTCCAGGACAATTTTCCTGAGTTTTGAATTCGTCCTGATGCAGCCCCTCCTGGGAAACTCGTGCTCGTCCTCTGAGGCTCCGAGATGCAGAGACCTCGATGGCAACTGCAGAAATGAAGGGCTGCGTTGAGTTGTCGAGAAGCAAGAACATAGCCAGCGCCTTGTGTTTGGAAGTCAGCAGCTGCTAGACTTTTGCGATTGCTATCACTGTGCACTGAAAGCCAGGACGGCCTGTGCACGTTAAAACAACTAGCTGAGCAACAGTAGCCGAAAAATCACGGCCGCTAGATAGCAGCTTACGTATTGCCCAGGAAAGAGCACTATTTTTGGAGTGTGCAGTAAAATCGTGTTTTTGGACAAGGGAGGCATAAGTGCGCTGCGCTCCTAAGCTATCTCTCTGCGAGACACACTGCCAAAGCTTTTCGCTATGATGCAGTCTAGTGCAGATGCACACTACGGCTCTCCGGAGCTGTCCGAAGCCAAGCGCCGGTGGCCGGCGTCTTTCGGCTGAAGCAGCGCTTCGGAGCGTACGGCTGCCGCTCCGCTGTTGTGTGCGCGAAGCAGCCGCTTCTCCTGCTCCAGGAGCGGAGAGAGCGGTAGCTTGTACGAGGGCGAAGAACGAAGCCGCAGAGCACCCGGCTTCTCCGCGCACCCTAAGGAGTGCTAGAGGACCGTGGTGGCCGCTCGCCTGCCTCTTCAATTCCATTCTAGCATCCTTAGGGAAGGTGTTCCAGGACAATTTTCCTGAGTTTTGAATTCGTCCTGATGCAGCCCCTCCTGGGAAACTCGTGCGCGTCCTCTGAGGCTCCGAGTGCAGAGACCTCGTTGGCAAGTGCAGAAATGAAGGGCTGCGTTGAGTTGTCGAGAAGCAAGAACATAGCCAGCGCCTTGTGTTTGGAAGTCAGCAGCTGCTAGACTTTTGCGATTGCTATCACTGTGCACTGAAAGCCAGGACGGCCTGTGCACGTTAAAACAACTAGCTGAGCAAGAGTAATCGAAAGATCACGGCCGTCAGAAATCAGCTTATATATTGCCCTGGAAAGAGCATTGTTTTTGGAGTGTGCAGTAAAATCGTGTTTCTGGACAAGGGAGGCATAAGTGCGCTGCGCTCCTAAGCTATCTCTCTGCGAGACACACTGCCAAAGCTTTTCGCTATGATGCAGTCTAGTGCAGATGCACACTACGGCTCTCCGGAGCTGTCCGAAGCCAAGCGCCGGTGGCCGGCGTCTTTCGGCTGAAGCAGCGCTTCGGAGAGTACGGCTGCCGCTCCGCTGTTGTGTGCGCGAAGCAGCCGCTTCTCCTGCTCCGGGAGCCAGAGAGAGCTGTAGCTTGTACGAGGGCGAAGAACGTTGCTGCAGAGAGACGAAATTGTGTGCACAGCCTTGCGACTGATAGAGGACGGTGGCTAAAGCTCCCTGCCTTTTCAATGCACTGCTGGCATGCTTTATTGAAGGTGCTCCGAGACAATTTTCCTGGGTTTTGACTTCGTCCTGATGAAGCCCCTCTTGGGAAACTCGTGCTCGTTTCCGAAGGCTCGAGATGCAGAGAACTCGATGGCAGCTGCAGAAATGAAGGGCTGCGTTGAGTTGTCGAGAAGCAAGAACATAGCCAGCGCCTTGTGTTTGGCAGTCAGCAGCTGCTGGACTTTTGCGATTGCTTTCACTGTGCACTGAAAGCCAGGACGGCACGTCCACGTTAAAACAACGAGCTGGGCAAGAGTGGGCAGAAGAGAACGGGCGTCAGACAGCAGCTTACATATTACCATAGGAAGAGCAGTGTTTTTGGAGTGTGCAGCAAATGCGTGTTTCTGGACAAGGGAGGCAAAAGTGCGCTGCGCTCCTAAGCTATCTCCCTGCGAGACACACTGCCAAAGCTTTTCGCTAGGATGCAGTCTAGTGCAGACGCACACTACGGCTCTCCGGAGCTGTCCGAAGCCAAGCGCCGGTGGCCGGCGTCTTTCGGCTGAAGCAGCGCTTCGGAGCGTACGGCTGCCGCTCCGCTGTTGTGTGCGCGAAGCAGCCGCTTCTCCTGCTCCGGGAGCCGGAGAGAGCGGTAGCTTGTACGAGGGCGAAGAACGAAGCCGCAGAGCACCGGTCTTTTGCGCGCACCCTAAGGACTGCTAGAGGACCGTGGTGGCCGCTCGCCTGCCTCTTCAATTCCATTCTAGCATCCTTAGGGAAGGTGTTCCAGGACAATTTTCCTGAGTTTTGAATTCGTCCTGATGCAGCCCCTCCTGGGAAACTCGTGCTCGTCCTCTGAGTCTCCGAGATGCAGAGACCTCGATGGCAACTGCAGAAATGAAGAGCTGCGTTGAGTTGTCGAGAAGCAAGAACATAGTCAGCGCCTTGTGTTTGGAAGTCAGCAGCTGCTAGACTTTTGCGATTGCTATCACTGTGCACTGAAAGCCAGGACGGCCTGTGCACGTTAAAACAACTAGCTGAGCAACAGTAGCCGAAAAATCACGGCCGCTAGATAGCAGCTTACGTATTGCCCAGGAAAGAGCACTATTTTTGGAGTGTGCAGTAAAATCGTGTTTTTGGACAAGGGAGGCATAAGTGCGCTGCGCTCCTAAGCTATCTCCCTGCGAGACACACTGCCAAAGCTTTTCGCTATGATGCAGTCTAGTGCAGATGCACACTACGGCTCTCCGGAGCTGTCCGAAGCCAAGCGCCGGTGGCCGGCGTCTTTCGGCTGAAGCAGCGCTTCGGAGAGTACGGCTGCCGCTCCACTGTTGTGTGCGCGAAGCAGCCGCTTCTCCTGCTCCGGGAGCCGGAGAGAGCTGTAGCTTGTACGAGGGCGAAGAACGTTGCTGCAGAGAGACGAAATTGTGTGCACAGCCTTGCGACTGATAGAGGACGGTGGCTAAAGCTCCCTGCCTTTTCAATGCACTGCTGGCATGCTTTATTGAAGGTGCTCCGAGACAATTTTCCTGGGTTTTGACTTCGTCCTGATGAAGCCCCTCTTGGGAAACTCGTGCTCGTTTCCGAAGGCTCGAGATGCAGAGAACTCGATGGCAGCTGCAGAAATGAAGGGCTGCGTTGAGTTGTCGAGAAGCAAGAACATAGCCAGCGCCTTGTGTTTGGCAGTCAGCAGCTGCTGGACTTTTGCGATTGCTTTCACTGTGCACTGAATGCCAGGACGGCACGTCCACGTTAAAACAACGAGCTGGGCAAGAGTGGGCAGAAGAGAACGGGCGTCAGACAGCAGCTTACATATTACCATAGGAAGAGCAGTGTTTTTGGAGTGTGCAGCAAATGCGTCTTTCTGGACAAGGGAGGCAAAAGTGCGCTGCGCTCCTAAGCTATCTCCCTGCGAGACACACTGCCAAAGCTTTTCGCTAGGATGCAGTCTAGTGCAGACGCACACTACGGCTCTCCGGAGCTGTCCGAAGCCAAGCGCCGGTGGCCGGCGTCTTTCGGCTGAAGCAGCGCTTCGGAGCGTACGGCTGCCGCTCCGCTGTTGTGTGCGCGAAGCAGCCGCTTCTCCTGCTCCGGGAGCCGGAGAGAGCGGTAGCTTGTACGAGGGCGAAGAACGAAGCCGCAGAGCACCCGGCTTCTCCGCGCACCCTAAGGACTGCTAGAGGACCGTGGTGGCCGCTCGCCTGCCCCTTCAATTCCATTCTAGCATCCTTAGGGAAGGTGTTCCAGGACAATTTTCCGGAGTTTTGAATTCCTCCTGATGCAGCCCCTCCTGGGAAACTCGTGCGCGTCCTCTGAGGCTCCGAGTGCAGAGACCTCGTTGGCAAGTGCAGAAATGAAGGGCTGCGTTGAGTTGTCGAGAAGCAAGAACATAGCCAGCGCCTTGTGTTTGGAAGTCAGCAGCTGCTAGACTTTTGCGATTGCTATCACTGTGCACTGAAAGCCAGGACGGCCTGTGCACGTTAAAACAACTAGCTGAGCAAGAGTAATCGAAAGATCACGGCCGTCAGAAATCAGCTTATATATTGCCCTGGAAAGAGCATTGTTTTTGGAGTGTGCAGTAAAATCGTGTTTCTGGACAACGGAGGCATAAGTGCGCTTCGCTCCTAAGCTATCTCCCTGCGAGACACACTGCCAAAGCTTTTCGCTAGGATGCAGTCTAGTGCAGACGCACACTACGGCTCTCCGGAGCTGTCCGAAGCCAAGCGCCGGTGGCCGGCGTCTTTCGGCTGAAGCAGCGCTTCGGAGAGTACGGCTGCCGCTCCGCTGTTGTGTGCGCGAAGCAGCCGCTTCTCCTGCTCCGGGAGCCGGAGAGAGCTGTAGCTTGTACGAGGGCGAAGAACGTTGCTGCAGAGAGACGAAATTGTGTGCACAGCCTTGCGACTGATAGAGGACGGTGGCTAAAGCTCCCTGCCTTTTCAATGCACTGCTGGCATGCTTTATTGAAGGTGCTCCGAGACAATTTTCCTGGGTTTTGACTTCGTCCTGATGAAGCCCCTCTTGGGAAACTCGTGCTCGTTTCCGAAGGCTCGAGATGCAGAGAACTCGATGGCAGCTGCAGAAATGAAGGGCTGCGTTGAGTTGTCGAGAAGCAAGAACATAGCCAGCGCCTTGTGTTTGGCAGTCAGCAGCTGCTGGACTTTTGCGATTGCTTTCACTGTGCACTGAATGCCAGGACGGCACGTGCACGTTAAAACAACGAGCTGGGCAAGAGTGGGCAGAAGAGAACGGGCGTCAGACAGCAGCTTACATATTACCATAGGAAGAGCAGTGTTTTTGGAGTGTGCAGCAAATGCGTCTTTCTGGACAAGGGAGGCAAAAGTGCGCTGCGCTCCTAAGCTATCTCCCTGCGAGACACACTGCCAAAGCTTTTCGCTAGGATGCAGTCTAGTGCAGACGCACACTACGGCTCTCCGGAGCTGTCCGAAGCCAAGCGCCGGTGGCCGGCGTCTTTCGGCTGAAGCAGCGCTTCGGAGCGTACGGCTGCCGCTCCGCTGTTGTGTGCGCGAAGCAGCCGCTTCTCCTGCTCCGGGAGCCGGAGAGAGCGGTAGCTTGTACGAGGGCGAAGAACGAAGCCGCAGAGCACCGGTCTTCTGCGCGCACCCTAAGGACTGCTAGAGGACCGTGGTGGCCGCTCGCCTGCCTCTTCAATTCCATTCTAGCATCCTTAGGGAAGGTGTTCCAGGACAATTTTCCTGAGTTTTGAATTCGTCCTGATGCAGCCCCTCCTGGGAAACTCGTGCGCGTCCTCTGAGTCTCCGAGATGCAGAGACCTCGATGGCAACTGCAGAAATGAAGGGCTGCGTTGAGTTGTCGAGAAGCAAGAACATAGCCAGCGCCTTGTGTTTGGAAGTCAGCAGCTGCTAGACTTTTGCGATTGCTATCACTGTGCACTGAAAGCCAGGACGGCACGTGCACGTTAAAACAACTAGCTGAGCAAGAGTAGCCGAAAAGTCACGGCCGCTAGATAGCAGCTTACGTATTGCCCAGGAAAGAGCACTATTTTTGGAGTGTGCAGTAAAATCGTGTTTTTGGACAAGGGAGGCATAAGTGCGCTGCGCTCCTAAGCTATCTCCCTGCGAGACACACTGCCAAAGCTTTTCGCTATGATGCAGTCTAGTGCAGACGCACACTACGGCTCTCCGGAGCTGTCCGAAGCCAAGCGCCGGTGGCCGGCGTCTTTCGGCTGAAGCAGCGCTTCGGAGCGTAGGGCTGCCGCTCCGCTGTTGTGTGCGCGAAGCAGCCGCTTCTCCTGCTCCGGGAGCCGGAGAGAGCTGTAGCTTGTACGAGGGCGAAGAACGTTGCTGCAGAGAGACGAAATTGTGTGCACAGCCTTGCGACTGATAGAGGACGGTGGCTAAAGCTCCCTGCCTTTTCAATGCACTGCTGGCATGCTTTATTGAAGGTGCTCCGAGACAATTTTCCTGGGTTTTGACTTCGTCCTGATGAAGCCCCTCTTGGGAAACTCGTGCTCGTTTCCGAAGGCTCGAGATGCAGAGAACTCGATGGCAGCTGCAGAAATGAAGGGCTGCGTTGAGTTGTCGAGAAGCAAGAACATAGCCAGCGCCTTGTGTTTGGCAGTCAGCAGCTGCTGGACTTTTGCGATTGCTTTCACTGTGCACTGAATGCCAGGACGGCACGTGCACGTTAAAACAACGAGCTGGGCAAGAGTGGGCAGAAGAGAACGGGCGTCAGACAGCAGCTTACATATTACCATAGGAAGAGCAGTGTTTTTGGAGTGTGCAGCAAATGCGTCTTTCTGGACAAGGGAGGCAAAAGTGCGCTGCGCTCCTAAGCTATCTCCCTGCGAGACACACTGCCAAAGCTTTTCGCTAGGATGCAGTCTAGTGCAGACGCACACTACGGCTCTCCGGAGCTGTCCGAAGCCAAGCGCCGGTGGCCGGCGTCTTTCGGCTGAAGCAGCGCTTCGGAGCGTACGGCTGCCGCTCCGCTGTTGTGTGCGCGAAGCAGCCGCTTCTCCTGCTCCGGGAGCCGGAGAGAGCGGTAGCTTGTACGAGGGCGAAGAACGAAGCCGCAGAGCACCCGGCTTCTCCGCGCACCCTAAGGACTGCTAGAGAACCGTGGTGGCCGCTCGCCTGCCTCTTCAATTCCATTCTAGCATCCTTAGGGAAGGTGTTCCAGGACAATTTTCCTGAGTTTTGAATTCGTCCTGATGCAGCCCCTCCTGGGAAACTCGTGCGCGTCCTCTGAGGCTCCGAGTGCAGAGACCTCGTTGGCAAGTGCAGAAATGAAGGGCTGCGTTGAGTTGTCGAGAAGCAAGAACATAGCCAGCGCCTTGTGTTTGGAAGTCAGCAGCTGCTAGACTTTTGCGATTGCTATCACTGTGCACTGAAAGCCAGGACGGCCTGTGCACGTTAAAACAACTAGCTGAGCAAGAGTAATCGAAAGATCACGGCCGTCAGAAATCAGCTTATATATTGCCCTGGAAAGAGCATTGTTTTTGGAGTGTGCAGTAAAATCGTGTTTCTGGACAAGGGAGGCATAAGTGCGCTGCGCTCCTAAGCTATCTCTCTGCGAGACACACTGCCAAAGCTTTTCGCTATGATGCAGTCTAGTGCAGATGCACACTACGGCTCTCCGGAGCTGTCCGAAGCCAAGCGCCGGTGGCCAGCGTCTTTCGGCTGAAGCAGCGCTTCGGAGCGTACGGCTGCCGCTCCGCTGTTGTGTGCGCGAAGCAGCCGCTTCTCCTGCTCCGGGAGCCGGAGAGAGCGGTAGCTTGTACGAGGGCGAAGAACGAAGCCGCAGAGCACCGGTCTTCTGCGCGCACCCTAAGGACTGCTAGAGGACCGTGGTGGCCGCTCGCCTGCCTCTTCAATTCCATTCTAGCATCCTTAGGGAAGGTGTTCCAGGACAATTTTCCTGAGTTTTGAATTCGTCCTGATGCAGCCCCTCCTGGGAAACTCGTGCTCGTCCTCTGAGTCTCCGAGATGCAGAGACCTCGATGGCAACTGCAGAAATGAAGAGCTGCGTTGAGTTGTCGAGAAGCAAGAACATAGTCAGCGCCTTGTGTTTGGAAGTCAGCAGCTGCTAGACTTTTGCGATTGCTATCACTGTGCACTGAAAGCCAGGACGGCCTGTGCACGTTAAAACAACTAGCTGAGCAACAGTAGCCGAAAAATCACGGCCGCTAGATAGCAGCTTACGTATTGCCCAGGAAAGAGCACTATTTTTGGAGTGTGCAGTAAAATCGTGTTTTTGGACAAGGGAGGCATAAGTGCGCTGCGCTCCTAAGCTATCTCCCTGCGAGACACACTGCCAAAGCTTTTCGCTATGATGCAGTCTAGTGCAGATGCACACTACGGCTCTCCGGAGCTGTCCGAAGCCAAGCGCCGGTGGCCGGCGTCTTTCGGCTGAAGCAGCGCTTCGGAGAGTACGGCTGCCGCTCCGCTGTTGTGTGCGCGAAGCAGCCGCTTCTCCTGCTCCGGGAGCCGGAGAGAGCTGTAGCTTGTACGAGGGCGAAGAACGTTGCTGCAGAGAGACGAAATTGTGTGCACAGCCTTGCGACTGATAGAGGACGGTGGCTAAAGCTCCCTGCCTTTTCAATGCACTGCTGGCATGCTTTATTGAAGGTGCTCCGAGACAATTTTCCTGGGTTTTGACTTCGTCCTGATGAAGCCCCTCTTGGGAAACTCGTGCTCGTTTCCGAAGGCTCGAGATGCAGAGAACTCGATGGCAGCTGCAGAAATGAAGGGCTGCGTTGAGTTGTCGAGAAGCAAGAACATAGCCAGCGCCTTGTGTTTGGCAGTCAGCAGCTGCTGGACTTTTGCGATTGCTTTCACTGTGCACTGAATGCCAGGACGGCACGTGCACGTTAAAACAACGAGCTGGGCAAGAGTGGGCAGAAGAGAACGGGCGTCAGACAGCAGCTTACATATTACCATAGGAAGAGCAGTGTTTTTGGAGTGTGCAGCAAATGCGTCTTTCTGGACAAGGGAGGCAAAAGTGCGCTGCGCTCCTAAGCTATCTCCCTGCGAGACACACTGCCAAAGCTTTTCGCTAGGATGCAGTCTAGTGCAGACGCACACTACGGCTCTCCGGAGCTGTCCGAAGCCAAGCGCCGGTGGCCGGCGTCTTTCGGCTGAAGCAGCGCTTCGGAGCGTACGGCTGCCGCTCCGCTGTTGTGTGCGCGAAGCAGCCGCTTCTCCTGCTCCGGGAGCCGGAGAGAGCGGTAGCTTGTACGAGGGCGAAGAACGAAGCCGCAGAGCACCCGGCTTCTCCGCGCACCCTAAGGACTGCTAGAGGACCGTGGTGGCCGCTCGCCTGCCTCTTCAATTCCATTCTAGCATCCTTAGGGAAGGTGTTCCAGGACAATTTTCCTGAGTTTTGAATTCGTCCTGATGCAGCCCCTCCTGGGAAACTCGTGCGCGTCCTCTGAGGCTCCGAGTGCAGAGACCTCGTTGGCAAGTGCAGAAATGAAGGGCTGCGTTGAGTTGTCGAGAAGCAAGAACATAGCCAGCGCCTTGTGTTTGGGAGTCAGCAGCTGCTAGACTTTTGCGATTGCTATCACTGTGCACTGAAAGCCAGGACGGCCTGTGCACGTTAAAACAACTAGCTGAGCAAGAGTAATCGAAAGATCACGGCCGTCAGAAATCAGCTTATATATTGCCCTGGAAAGAGCATTGTTTTTGGAGTGTGCAGTAAAATCGTGTTTCTGGACAAGGGAGGCATAAGTGCGCTGCGCTCCTAAGCTATCTCCCTGCGAGACACACTGCCAAAGCTTTTCGCTATCATGCAGTTTAGTGCAGACGCACACTACGGCTCTCCGGAGCTGTCCGAAGCCAAGCGCCGGTGGCCGGCGTCTTTCGGCTGAAGCAGCGCTTCGGAGCGTACGGCTGCCGCTCCGCTGTTGTGTGCGCGAAGCAGCCGCTTCTCCTGCTCCGGGAGCCGGAGAGAGCGGTAGCTTGTACGAGGGCGAAGAACGAAGCCGCAGAGCACCCGGCTTCTCCGCGCACCCTAAGGACTGCTAGAGGACCGTGGTGGCCGCTCGCCTGCCTCTTCAATTCCATTCTAGCATCCTTAGGGAAGGTGTTCCAGGACAATTTTCCTGAGTTTTGAATTCGTCCTGATGCAGCCCCTCCTGGGAAACTCGTGCGCGTCCTCTGAGGCTCCGAGTGCAGAGACCTCGTTGGCAAGTGCAGAAATGAAGGGCTGCGTTGAGTTGTCGAGAAGCAAGAACATAGCCAGCGCCTTGTGTTTGGAAGTCAGCAGCTGCTAGACTTTTGCGATTGCTATCACTGTGCACTGAAAGCCAGGACGGCCTGTGCACGTTAAAACAACTAGCTGAGCAAGAGTAATCGAAAGATCACGGCCGTCAGAAATCAGCTTATATATTGCCCTGGAAAGAGCATTGTTTTTGGAGTGTGCAGTAAAATCGTGTTTCTGGACAACGGAGGCATAAGTGCGCTGCGCTCCTAAGCTATCTCCCTGCGAGACACACTGCCAAAGCTTTTCGCTATGATGCAGTCTAGTGCAGACGCACACTACGGCTCTCCGGAGCTGTCCGAAGCCAAGCGCCGGTGGCCGGCGTCTTTCGGCTGAAGCAGCGCTTCGGAGAGTACGGCTGCCGCTCCGCTGTTGTGTGCGCGAAGCAGCCGCTTCTCCTGCTCCGGGAGCCGGAGAGAGCTGTAGCTTGTACGAGGGCGAAGAACGTTGCTGCAGAGAGACGAAATTGTGTGCACAGCCTTGCGACTGATAGAGGACGGTGGCTAAAGCTCCCTGCCTTTTCAATGCACTGCTGGCATGCTTTATTGAAGGTGCTCCGAGACAATTTTCCTGGGTTTTGACTTCGTCCTGATGAAGCCCCTCTTGGGAAACTCGTGCTCGTTTCCGAAGGCTCGAGATGCAGAGAACTCGATGGCAGCTGCAGAAATGAAGGGCTGCGTTGAGTTGTCGAGAAGCAAGAACATAGCCAGCGCCTTGTGTTTGGCAGTCAGCAGCTGCTGGACTTTTGCGATTGCTTTCACTGTGCACTGAATGCCAGGACGGCACGTGCACGTTAAAACAACGAGCTGGGCAAGAGTGGGCAGAAGAGAACGGGCGTCAGACAGCAGCTTACATATTACCATAGGAAGAGCAGTGTTTTTGGAGTGTGCAGCAAATGCGTCTTTCTGGACAAGGGAGGCAAAAGTGCGCTGCGCTCCTAAGCTATCTCCCTGCGAGACACACTGCCAAAGCTTTTCGCTAGGATGCAGTCTAGTGCAGATGCACACTACGGCTCTCCGGAGCTGTCCGAAGCCAAGCGCCGGTGGCCGGCGTCTTTCGGCTGAAGCAGCGCTTCGGAGAGTACGGCTGCCGCTCCGCTGTTGTGTGCGCGAAGCAGCCGCTTCTCCTGCTCCGGGAGCCGGAGAGAGCGGTAGCTTGTACGAGGGCGAAGAACGAAGCCGCAGAGCACCGGTCTTCTGCGCGCACCCTAAGGAGTGCTAGAGGACCGTGGTGGCCGCTCGCCTGCCTCTTCAATTCCATTCTAGCATCCTTAGGGAAGGTGTTCCAGGACAATTTTCCTGAGTTTTGAATTCGTCCTGATGCAGCCCCTCCTGGGAAACTCGTGCTCGTCCTCTGAGTCTCCGAGATGCAGAGACCTCGATGGCAACTGCAGAAATGAAGGGCTGCGTTGAGTTGTCGAGAAGCAAGAACATAGCCAGCGCCTTGTGTTTGGAAGTCAGCAGCTGCTAGACTTTTGCGATTGCTATCACTGTGCACTGAAAGCCAGGACGGCACGTGCACGTTAAAACAACTAGCTGAGCAAGAGTAGCCGAAAAGTCACGGCCGCTAGAAATCAGCTTATATATTGCCCTGGAAAGAGCATTGTTTTTGGAGTGTGCAGTAAAATCGTGTTTCTGGACAACGGAGGCATAAGTGCGCTGCGCTCCTAAGCTATCTCCCTGCGAGACACACTGCCAAAGCTTTTCGCTATGATGCAGTCTAGTGCAGACGCACACTACGGCTCTCCGGAGCTGTCCGAAGCCAAGCGCCGGTGGCCGGCGTCTTTCGGCTGAAGCAGCGCTTCGGAGCGTAGGGCTGCCGCTCCGCTGTTGTGTGCGCGAAGCAGCCGCTTCTCCTGCTCCGGGAGCCGGAGAGAGCTGTAGCTTGTACGAGGGCGAAGAACGTTGCTGCAGAGAGACGAAATTGTGTGCACAGCCTTGCGACTGATAGAGGACGGTGGCTAAAGCTCCCTGCCTTTTCAATGCACTGCTGGCATGCTTTATTGAAGGTGCTCCGAGACAATTTTCCTGGGTTTTGACTTCGTCCTGATGAAGCCCCTCTTGGGAAACTCGTGCTCGTTTCCGAAGGCTCGAGATGCAGAGAACTCGATGGCAGCTGCAGAAATGAAGGGCTGCGTTGAGTTGTCGAGAAGCAAGAACATAGCCAGCGCCTTGTGTTTGGCAGTCAGCAGCTGCTGGACTTTTGCGATTGCTTTCACTGTGCACTGAATGCCAGGACGGCACGTGCACGTTAAAACAACGAGCTGGGCAAGAGTGGGCAGAAGAGAACGGGCGTCAGACAGCAGCTTACATATTACCATAGGAAGAGCAGTGTTTTTGGAGTGTGCAGCAAATGCGTCTTTCTGGACAAGGGAGGCAAAAGTGCGCTGCGCTCCTAAGCTATCTCCCTGCGAGACACACTGCCAAAGCTTTTCGCTAGGATGCAGTCTAGTGCAGACGCACACTACGGCTCTCCGGAGCTGTCCGAAGCCAAGCGCCGGTGGCCGGCGTCTTTCGGCTGAAGCAGCGCTTCGGAGCGTACGGCTGCCGCTCCGCTGTTGTGTGCGCGAAGCAGCCGCTTCTCCTGCTCCGGGAGCCGGAGAGAGCGGTAGCTTGTACGAGGGCGAAGAACGAAGCCGCAGAGCACCCGGCTTCTCCGCGCACCCTAAGGACTGCTAGAGAACCGTGGTGGCCGCTCGCCTGCCTCTTCAATTCCATTCTAGCATCCTTAGGGAAGGTGTTCCAGGACAATTTTCCTGAGTTTTGAATTCGTCCTGATGCAGCCCCTCCTGGGAAACTCGTGCGCGTCCTCTGAGGCTCCGAGTGCAGAGACCTCGTTGGCAAGTGCAGAAATGAAGGGCTGCGTTGAGTTGTCGAGAAGCAAGAACATAGCCAGCGCCTTGTGTTTGGAAGTCAGCAGCTGCTAGACTTTTGCGATTGCTATCACTGTGCACTGAAAGCCAGGACGGCCTGTGCACGTTAAAACAACTAGCTGAGCAAGAGTAATCGAAAGATCACGGCCGTCAGAAATCAGCTTATATATTGCCCTGGAAAGAGCATTGTTTTTGGAGTGTGCAGTAAAATCGTGTTTCTGGACAAGGGAGGCATAAGTGCGCTGCGCTCCTAAGCTATCTCTCTGCGAGACACACTGCCAAAGCTTTTCGCTATGATGCAGTCTAGTGCAGATGCACACTACGGCTCTCCGGAGCTGTCCGAAGCCAAGCGCCGGTGGCCGGCGTCTTTCGGCTGAAGCAGCGCTTCGGAGCGTACGGCTGCCGCTCCGCTGTTGTGTGCGCGAAGCAGCCGCTTCTCCTGCTCCGGGAGCCGGAGAGAGCGGTAGCTTGTACGAGGGCGAAGAACGAAGCCGCAGAGCACCGGTCTTCTGCGCGCACCCTAAGGACTGCTAGAGGACCGTGGTGGCCGCTCGCCTGCCTCTTCAATTCCATTCTAGCATCCTTAGGGAAGGTGTTCCAGGACAATTTTCCTGAGTTTTGAATTCGTCCTGATGCAGCCCCTCCTGGGAAACTCGTGCTCGTCCTCTGAGTCTCCGAGATGCAGAGACCTCGATGGCAACTGCAGAAATGAAGAGCTGCGTTGAGTTGTCGAGAAGCAAGAACATAGTCAGCGCCTTGTGTTTGGAAGTCAGCAGCTGCTAGACTTTTGCGATTGCTATCACTGTGCACTGAAAGCCAGGACGGCCTGTGCACGTTAAAACAACTAGCTGAGCAACAGTAGCCGAAAAATCACGGCCGCTAGATAGCAGCTTACGTATTGCCCAGGAAAGAGCACTATTTTTGGAGTGTGCAGTAAAATCGTGTTTTTGGACAAGGGAGGCATAAGTGCGCTGCGCTCCTAAGCTATCTCCCTGCGAGACACACTGCCAAAGCTTTTCGCTATGATGCAGTCTAGTGCAGATGCACACTACGGCTCTCCGGAGCTGTCCGAAGCCAAGCGCCGGTGGCCGGCGTCTTTCGGCTGAAGCAGCGCTTCGGAGAGTACGGCTGCCGCTCCGCTGTTGTGTGCGCGAAGCAGCCGCTTCTCCTGCTCCGGGAGCCGGAGAGAGCTGTAGCTTGTACGAGGGCGAAGAACGTTGCTGCAGAGAGACGAAATTGTGTGCACAGCCTTGCGACTGATAGAGGACGGTGGCTAAAGCTCCCTGCCTTTTCAATGCACTGCTGGCATGCTTTATTGAAGGTGCTCCGAGACAATTTTCCTGGGTTTTGACTTCGTCCTGATGAAGCCCCTCTTGGGAAACTCGTGCTCGTTTCCGAAGGCTCGAGATGCAGAGAACTCGATGGCAGCTGCAGAAATGAAGGGCTGCGTTGAGTTGTCGAGAAGCAAGAACATAGCCAGCGCCTTGTGTTTGGCAGTCAGCAGCTGCTGGACTTTTGCGATTGCTTTCACTGTGCACTGAAAGCCAGGACGGCCTGTGCACGTTAAAACAACTAGCTGAGCAAGAGTAATCGAAAGATCACGGCCGTCAGAAATCAGCTTATATATTGCCCTGGAAAGAGCATTGTTTTTGGAGTGTGCAGTAAAATCGTGTTTCTGGACAAGGGAGGCATAAGTGCGCTGCGCTCCTAAGCTATCTCCCTGCGAGACACACTGCCAAAGCTTTTCGCTATCATGCAGTTTAGTGCAGACGCACACTACGGCTCTCCGGAGCTGTCCGAAGCCAAGCGCCGGTGGCCGGCGTCTTTCGGCTGAAGCAGCGCTTCGGAGCGTACGGCTGCCGCTCTGCTGTTGTGTGCGCGAAGCAGCCGCTTCTCCTGCTCCGGGAGCCGGAGAGAGCGGTAGCTTGTACGAGGGCGAAGAACGAAGCCGCAGAGCACCCGGCTTCTCCGCGCACCCTAAGGACTGCTAGAGGACCGTGGTGGCCGCTCGCCTGCCTCTTCAATTCCATTCTAGCATCCTTAGGGAAGGTGTTCCAGGACAATTTTCCTGAGTTTTGAATTCGTCCTGATGCAGCCCCTCCTGGGAAACTCGTGCGCGTCCTCTGAGGCTCCGAGTGCAGAGACCTCGTTGGCAAGTGCAGAAATGAAGGGCTGCGTTGAGTTGTCGAGAAGCAAGAACATAGCCAGCGCCTTGTGTTTGGAAGTCAGCAGCTGCTAGACTTTTGCGATTGCTATCACTGTGCACTGAAAGCCAGGACGGCCTGTGCACGTTAAAACAACTAGCTGAGCAAGAGTAATCGAAAGATCACGGCCGTCAGAAATCAGCTTATATATTGCCCTGGAAAGAGCATTGTTTTTGGAGTGTGCAGTAAAATCGTGTTTCTGGACAACGGAGGCATAAGTGCGCTGCGCTCCTAAGCTATCTCCCTGCGAGACACACTGCCAAAGCTTTTCGCTATGATGCAGTCTAGTGCAGACGCACACTACGGCTCTCCGGAGCTGTCCGAAGCCAAGCGCCGGTGGCCGGCGTCTTTCGGCTGAAGCAGCGCTTCGGAGCGTAGGGCTGCCGCTCCGCTGTTGTGTGCGCGAAGCAGCCGCTTCTCCTGCTCCGGGAGCCGGAGAGAGCTGTAGCTTGTACGAGGGCGAAGAACGTTGCTGCAGAGAGACGAAATTGTGTGCACAGCCTTGCGACTGATAGAGGACGGTGGCTAAAGCTCCCTGCCTTTTCAATGCACTGCTGGCATGCTTTATTGAAGGTGCTCCGAGACAATTTTCCTGGGTTTTGACTTCGTCCTGATGAAGCCCCTCTTGGGAAACTCGTGCTCGTTTCCGAAGGCTCGAGATGCAGAGAACTCGATGGCAGCTGCAGAAATGAAGGGCTGCGTTGAGTTGTCGAGAAGCAAGAACATAGCCAGCGCCTTGTGTTTGGCAGTCAGCAGCTGCTGGACTTTTGCGATTGCTTTCACTGTGCACTGAATGCCAGGACGGCACGTGCACGTTAAAACAACGAGCTGGGCAAGAGTGGGCAGAAGAGAACGGGCGTCAGACAGCAGCTTACATATTACCATAGGAAGAGCAGTGTTTTTGGAGTGTGCAGCAAATGCGTGTTTCTGGACAAGGGAGGCAAAAGTGCGCTGCGCTCCTAAGCTATCTCCCTGCGAGACACACTGCCAAAGCTTTTCGCTAGGATGCAGTCTAGTGCAGACGCACACTACGGCTCTCCGGAGCTGTCCGAAGCCAAGCGCCGGTGGCCGGCGTCTTTCGGCTGAAGCAGCGCTTCGGAGCGTACGGCTGCCGCTCCGCTGTTGTGTGCGCGAAGCAGCCGCTTCTCCTGCTCCGGGAGCGGAGAGAGCGGTAGCTTGTACGAGGGCGAAGAACGAAGCCGCAGAGCACCCGGCTTCTCCGCGCACCCTAAGGAGTGCTAGAGGACCGTGGTGGCCGCTCGCCTGCCTCTTCAATTCCTTTCTAGCATCCTTAGGGAAGGTGTTCCAGGACAATTTTCCTGAGTTTTGAATTCGTCCTGATGCAGCCCCTCCTGGGAAACTCGTGCGCGTCCTCTGAGGCTCCGAGTGCAGAGACCTCGTTGGCAAGTGCAGAAATGAAGGGCTGCGTTGAGTTGTCGAGAAGCAAGAACATAGCCAGCGCCTTGTGTTTGGGAGTCAGCAGCTGCTGGACTTTTGCGATTGCTATCACTGTGCACTGAAAGCCAGGACGGCCTGTGCACGTTAAAACAACTAGCTGAGCAACAGTAGCCGAAAAATCACGGCCGCTAGATAGCAGCTTACGTATTGCCCAGGAAAGAGCACTATTTTTGGAGTGTGCAGTAAAATCGTGTTTTTGGACAAGGGAGGCATAAGTGCGCTGCGCTCCTAAGCTATCTCCCTGCGAGACACACTGCCAAAGCTTTTCGCTATGATGCAGTCTAGTGCAGACGCACACTACGGCTCTCCGGAGCTGTCCGAAGCCAAGCGCCGGTGGCCGGCGTCTTTCGGCTGAAGCAGCGCTTCGGAGCGTAGGGCTGCCGCTCCGCTGTTGTGTGCGCGAAGCAGCCTCTTCTCCTGCTCCGGGAGCCGGAGAGAGCTGTAGCTTGTACGAGGGCGAAGAACGTTGCTGCAGAGAGACGAAATTGTGTGCACAGCCTTGCGACTGATAGAGGACGGTGGCTAAAGCTCCCTGCCTTTTCAATGCACTGCTGGCATGCTTTATTGAAGGTGCTCCGAGACAATTTTCCTGGGTTTTGACTTCGTCCTGATGAAGCCCCTCTTGGGAAACTCGTGCTCGTTTCCGAAGGCTCGAGATGCAGAGAACTCGATGGCAGCTGCAGAAATGAAGGGCTGCGTTGAGTTGTCGAGAAGCAAGAACATAGCCAGCGCCTTGTGTTTGGCAGTCAGCAGCTGCTGGACTTTTGCGATTGCTTTCACTGTGCACTGAATGCCAGGACGGCACGTGCACGTTAAAACAACGAGCTGGGCAAGAGTGGGCAGAAGAGAACGGGCGTCAGACAGCAGCTTACATATTACCATAGGAAGAGCAGTGTTTTTGGAGTGTGCAGCAAATGCGTGTTTCTGGACAAGGGAGGCAAAAGTGCGCTGCGCTCCTAAGCTATCTCCCTGCGAGACACACTGCCAAAGCTTTTCGCTAGGATGCAGTCTAGTGCAGACGCACACTACGGCTCTCCGGAGCTGTCCGAAGCCAAGCGCCGGTGGCCGGCGTCTTTCGGCTGAAGCAGCGCTTCGGAGCGTACGGCTGCCGCTCCGCTGTTGTGTGCGCGAAGCAGCCGCTTCTCCTGCTCCGGGAGCCGGAGAGAGCGGTAGCTTGTACGAGGGCGAAGAACGAAGCCGCAGAGCACCCGGCTTCTCCGCGCACCCTAAGGACTGCTAGAGAACCGTGGTGGCCGCTCGCCTGCCTCTTCAAT
The DNA here is from genome assembly GCF_046129695.1 of Lonchura striata. NCBI lineage: Eukaryota > Metazoa > Chordata > Aves > Passeriformes > Estrildidae > Lonchura > Lonchura striata. The sequence goes on along the minus strand of NC_134626.1, from coordinate 9,953,481 downwards.
TCCATTCTAGCATCCTTAGGGAAGGTGTTCCAGGACAATTTTCCTGAGTTTTGAATTCGTCCTGATGCAGCCCCTCCTGGGAAACTCGTGCGCGTCCTCTGAGGCTCCGAGTGCAGAGACCTCGTTGGCAAGTGCAGAAATGAAGGGCTGCGTTGAGTTGTCGAGAAGCAAGAACATAGCCAGCGCCTTGTGTTTGGAAGTCAGCAGCTGCTAGACTTTTGCGATTGCTATCACTGTGCACTGAAAGCCAGGACGGCCTGTGCACGTTAAAACAACTAGCTGAGCAACAGTAGCCGAAAAATCACGGCCGCTAGATAGCAGCTTACGTATTGCCCAGGAAAGAGCACTATTTTTGGAGTGTGCAGTAAAATCGTGTTTTTGGACAAGGGAGGCATAAGTGCGCTGCGCTCCTAAGCTATCTCCCTGCGAGACACACTGCCAAAGCTTTTCGCTAGGATGCAGTCTAGTGCAGACGCACACTACGGCTCTCCGGAGCTGTCCGAAGCCAAGCGCCGGTGGCCGGCGTCTTTCGGCTGAAGCAGCGCTTCGGAGCGTACGGCTGCCGCTCCGCTGTTGTGTGCGCGAAGCAGCCGCTTCTCCTGCTCCGGGAGCCGGAGAGAGCGGTAGCTTGTAAGAGGGCGAAGAACGAAGCCGCAGAGCACCCGGCTTCTCCGCGCACCCTAAGGACTGCTAGAGGACCGTGGTGGCCGCTCGCCTGCCTCTTCAATTCCATTCTAGCATCCTTAGGGAAGGTGTTCCAGGACAATTTTCCTGAGTTTTGAATTCGTCCTGATGCAGCCCCTCCTGGGAAACTCGTGCTCGTCCTCTGAGTCTCCGACATGCAGAGACCTCGATGGCAACTGCAGAAATGAAGGGCTGCTTTGAGTTGTCGAGAAGCAAGAACATAGCCAGCGCCTTGTGTTTGGAAGTCAGCAGCTGCTAGACTTTTGCGATTGCTATCACTGTGCACTGAAAGCCAGGACGGCCTGTGCACGTTAAAACAACTAGCTGAGCAAGAGTAATCGAAAGATCACGGCCGTCAGAAATCAGCTTATATATTGCCCTGGAAAGAGCATTGTTTTTGGAGTGTGCAGTAAAATCGTGTTTCTGGACAAGGGAGGCATAAGTGCGCTGCGCTCCTAAGCTATCTCCCTGCGAGACACACTGCCAAAGCTTTTCGCTATCATGCAGTTTAGTGCAGACGCACACTACGGCTCTCCGGAGCTGTCCGAAGCCAAGCGCCGGTGGCCGGCGTCTTTCGGCTGAAGCAGCGCTTCGGAGCGTACGGCTGCCGCTCCGCTGTTGTGTGCGCGAAGCAGCCGCTTCTCCTGCTCCGGGAGCCGGAGAGAGCGGTAGCTTGTACGAGGGCGAAGAACGAAGCCGCAGAGCACCGGTCTTCTGCGCGCACCCTAAGGACTGCTAGAGGACCGTGGTGGCCGCTCGCCTGCCTCTTCAATTCCATTCTAGCATCCTTAGGGAAGGTGTTCCAGGACAATTTTCCTGAGTTTTGAATTCGTCCTGATGCAACCCCTCCTGGGAAACTTGTGCTCGTCCTCTGAGTCTCCGAGATGCAGAGACCTCGATGGCAACTGCAGAAATGAAGAGCTGCGTTGAGTTGTCGAGAAGCAAGAACATAGTCAGCGCCTTGTGTTTGGAAGTCAGCAGCTGCTAGACTTTTGCGATTGCTATCACTGTGCACTGAAAGCCAGGACGGCCTGTGCACGTTAAAACAACTAGCTGAGCAACAGTAGCCGAAAAATCACGGCCGCTAGATAGCAGCTTACGTATTGCCCAGGAAAGAGCACTATTTTTGGAGTGTGCAGTAAAATCGTGTTTTTGGACAAGGGAGGCATAAGTGCGCTGCGCTCCTAAGCTATCTCCCTGCGAGACACACTGCCAAAGCTTTTCGCTATGATGCAGTCTAGTGCAGATGCACACTACGGCTCTCCGGAGCTGTCCGAAGCCAAGCGCCGGTGGCCGGCGTCTTTCGGCTGAAGCAGCGCTTCGGAGCGTAGGGCTGCCGCTCCGCTGTTGTGTGCGCGAAGCAGCCGCTTCTCCTGCTCCGGGAGCCGGAGAGAGCTGTAGCTTGTACGAGGGCGAAGAACGTTGCTGCAGAGAGACGAAATTGTGTGCACAGCCTTGCGACTGATAGAGGACGGTGGCTAAAGCTCCCTGCCTTTTCAATGCACTGCTGGCATGCTTTATTGAAGGTGCTCCGAGACAATTTTCCTGAGTTTTGACTTCGTCCTGATGAAGCCCCTCTTGGGAAACTCGTGCTCGTTTCCGAAGGCTCGAGATGCAGAGAACTCGATGGCAGCTGCAGAAATGAAGGGCTGCGTTGAGTTGTCGAGAAGCAAGAACATAGCCAGCGCCTTGTGTTTGGCAGTCAGCAGCTGCTGGACTTTTGCGATTGCTTTCACTGTGCACTGAATGCCAGGACGGCACGTGCACGTTAAAACAACGAGCTGGGCAAGAGTGGGCAGAAGAGAACGGGCGTCAGACAGCAGCTTACATATTACCATAGGAAGAGCAGTGTTTTTGGAGTGTGCAGCAAATGCGTGTTTCTGGACAAGGGAGGCAAAAGTGCGCTGCGCTCCTAAGCTATCTCCCTGCGAGACACACTGCCAAAGCTTTTCGCTAGGATGCAGTCTAGTGCAGACGCACACTACGGCTCTCCGGAGCTGTCCGAAGCCAAGCGCCGGTGGCCGGCGTCTTTCGGCTGAAGCAGCGCTTCGGAGCGTACGGCTGCCGCTCCGCTGTTGTGTGCGCGAAGCAGCCGCTTCTCCTGCTCCGGGAGCCGGAGAGAGCGGTAGCTTGTACGAGGGCGAAGAACGAAGCCGCAGAGCACCCGGCTTCTCCGCGCACCCTAAGGACTGCTAGAGGACCGTGGTGGCCGCTCGCCTGCCTCTTCAATTCCATTCTAGCATCCTTAGGGAAGGTGTTCCAGGACAATTTTCCTGAGTTTTGAATTCGTCCTGATGCAGCCCCTCCTGGGAAACTCGTGCGCGTCCTCTGAGGCTCCGAGTGCAGAGACCTCGATGGCAACTGCAGAAATGAAGGGCTGCTTTGAGTTGTCGAGAAGCAAGAACATAGCCAGCGCCTTGTGTTTGGAAGTCAGCAGCTGCTAGACTTTTGCGATTGCTATCACTGTGCACTGAAAGCCAGGACGGCCTGTGCACGTTAAAACAACTAGCTGAGCAAGAGTAATCGAAAGATCACGGCCGTCAGAAATCAGCTTATATATTGCCCTGGAAAGAGCATTGTTTTTGGAGTGTGCAGTAAAATCGTGTTTCTGGACAAGGGAGGCATAAGTGCGCTGCGCTCCTAAGCTATCTCCCTGCGAGACACACTGCCAAAGCTTTTCGCTATCATGCAGTTTAGTGCAGACGCACACTACGGCTCTCCGGAGCTGTCCGAAGCCAAGCGCCGGTGGCCGGCGTCTTTCGGCTGAAGCAGCGCTTCGGAGCGTAGGGCTGCCGCTCCGCTGTTGTGTGCGCGAAGCAGCCGCTTCTCCTGCTCCGGGAGCCGGACAGAGCGGTAGCTTGTACGAGGGCGAAGAACGAAGCCGCAGAGCACCGGTCTTCTGCGCGCACCCTAAGGACTGCTAGAGGACCGTGGTGGCCGCTCGCCTGCCTCTTCAATTCCATTCTAGCATCCTTAGGGAAGGTGTTCCAGGACAATTTTCCTGAGTTTTGAATTCGTCCTGATGCAGCCCCTCCTGGGAAACTCGTGCTCGTCCTCTGAGGCTCCGAGATGCAGAGACCTCGATGGCAACTGCAGAAATGAAGGGCTGCGTTGAGTTGTCGAGAAGCAAGAACATAGCCAGCGCCTTGTGTTTGGAAGTCAGCAGCTGCTAGACTTTTGCGATTGCTATCACTGTGCACTGAAAGCCAGGACGGCCTGTGCACGTTAAAACAACTAGCTGAGCAACAGTAGCCGAAAAATCACGGCCGCTAGATAGCAGCTTACGTATTGCCCAGGAAAGAGCACTATTTTTGGAGTGTGCAGTAAAATCGTGTTTTTGGACAAGGGAGGCATAAGTGCGCTGCGCTCCTAAGCTATCTCCCTGCGAGACACACTGCCAAAGCTTTTCGCTATGATGCAGTCTAGTGCAGATGCACACTACGGCTCTCCGGAGCTGTCCGAAGCCAAGCGCCGGTGGCCGGCGTCTTTCGGCTGAAGCAGCGCTTCGGAGAGTACGGCTGCCGCTCCGCTGTTGTGTGCGCGAAGCAGCCGCTTCTCCTGCTCCGGGAGCCGGAGAGAGCGGTAGCTTGTACGAGGGCGAAGAACGTTGCTGCAGAGAGACGAAATTGTGTGCACAGCCTTGCGACTGATAGAGGACGGTGGCTAAAGCTCCCTGCCTTTTCAATGCACTGCTGGCATGCTTTATTGAAGGTGCTCCGAGACAATTTTCCTGGGTTTTGACTTCGTCCTGATGAAGCCCCTCTTGGGAAACTCGTGCTCGTTTCCGAAGGCTCGAGATGCAGAGAACTCGATGGCAGCTGCAGAAATGAAGGGCTGCGTTGAGTTGTCGAGAAGCAAGAACATAGCCAGCGCCTTGTGTTTGGCAGTCAGCAGCTGCTGGACTTTTGCGATTGCTTTCACTGTGCACTGAATGCCAGGACGGCACGTGCACGTTAAAACAACGAGCTGGGCAAGAGTGGGCAGAAGAGAACGGGCGTCAGACAGCAGCTTACATATTACCATAGGAAGAGCAGTGTTTTTGGAGTGTGCAGCAAATGCGTGTTTCTGGACAAGGGAGGCAAAAGTGCGCTGCGCTCCTAAGCTATCTCCCTGCGAGACACACTGCCAAAGCTTTTCGCTAGGATGCAGTCTAGTGCAGACGCACACTACGGCTCTCCGGAGCTGTCCGAAGCCAAGCGCCGGTGGCCGGCGTCTTTCGGCTGAAGCAGCGCTTCGGAGCGTACGGCTGCCGCTCCGCTGTTGTGTGCGCGAAGCAGCCGCTTCTCCTGCTCCGGGAGCGGAGAGAGCGGTAGCTTGTACGAGGGCGAAGAACGAAGCCGCAGAGCACCCGGCTTCTCCGCGCACCCTAAGGAGTGCTAGAGGACCGTGGTGGCCGCTCGCCTGCCTCTTCAATTCCATTCTAGCATCCTTAGGGAAGGTGTTCCAGGACAATTTTCCTGAGTTTTGAATTCGTCCTGATGCAGCCCCTCCTGGGAAACTCGTGCGCGTCCTCTGAGGCTCCGAGTGCAGAGACCTCGTTGGCAAGTGCAGAAATGAAGGGCTGCGTTGAGTTGTCGAGAAGCAAGAACATAGCCAGCGCCTTGTGTTTGGAAGTCAGCAGCTGCTAGACTTTTGCGATTGCTATCACTGTGCACTGAAAGCCAGGACGGCCTGTGCACGTTAAAACAACTAGCTGAGCAAGAGTAATCGAAAGATCACGGCCGTCAGAAATCAGCTTATATATTGCCCTGGAAAGAGCATTGTTTTTGGAGTGTGCAGTAAAATCGTGTTTCTGGACAAGGGAGGCATAAGTGCGCTGCGCTCCTAAGCTATCTCTCTGCGAGACACACTGCCAAAGCTTTTCGCTATGATGCAGTCTAGTGCAGACGCACACTACGGCTCTCCGGAGCTGTCCGAAGCCAAGCGCCGGTGGCCGGCGTCTTTCGGCTGAAGCAGCGCTTCGGAGAGTACGGCTGCCGCTCCGCTGTTGTGTGCGCGAAGCAGCCGCTTCTCCTGCTCCGGGAGCCGGAGAGAGCTGTAGCTTGTACGAGGGCGAAGAACGTTGCTGCAGAGAGACGAAATTGTGTGCACAGCCTTGCGACTGATAGAGGACGGTGGCTAAAGCTCCCTGCCTTTTCAATGCACTGCTGGCATGCTTTATTGAAGGTGCTCCGAGACAATTTTCCTGGGTTTTGACTTCGTCCTGATGAAGCCCCTCTTGGGAAACTCGTGCTCGTTTCCGAAGGCTCGAGATGCAGAGAACTCGATGGCAGCTGCAGAAATGAAGGGCTGCGTTGAGTTGTCGAGAAGCAAGAACATAGCCAGCGCCTTGTGTTTGGCAGTCAGCAGCTGCTGGACTTTTGCGATTGCTTTCACTGTGCACTGAAAGCCAGGACGGCACGTGCACGTTAAAACAACGAGCTGGGCAAGAGTGGGCAGAAGAGAACGGGCGTCAGACAGCAGCTTACATATTACCATAGGAAGAGCAGTGTTTTTGGAGTGTGCAGCAAATGCGTGTTTCTGGACAAGGGAGGCAAAAGTGCGCTGCGCTCCTAAGCTATCTCCCTGCGAGACACACTGCCAAAGCTTTTCGCTATCATGCAGTTTAGTGCAGACGCACACTACGGCTCTCCGGAGCTGTCCGAAGCCAAGCGCCGGTGGCCGGCGTCTTTCGGCTGAAGCAGCGCTTCGGAGCGTACGGCTGCCGCTCCGCTGTTGTGTGCGCGAAGCAGCCGCTTCTCCTGCTCCGGGAGCCGGAGAGAGCGGTAGCTTGTACGAGGGCGAAGAACGAAGCCGCAGAGCACCCGGCTTCTCCGCGCACCCTAAGGACTGCTAGAGGACCGTGGTGGCCGCTCGCCTGCCTCTTCAATTCCATTCTAGCATCCTTAGGGAAGGTGTTCCAGGACAATTTTCCTGAGTTTTGAATTCGTCCTGATGCAGCCCCTCCTGGGAAACTCGTGCGCGTCCTCTGAGGCTCCGAGTGCAGAGACCTCGTTGGCAAGTGCAGAAATGAAGGGCTGCGTTGAGTTGTCGAGAAGCAAGAACATAGCCAGCGCCTTGTGTTTGGAAGTCAGCAGCTGCTAGACTTTTGCGATTGCTATCACTGTGCACTGAAAGCCAGGACGGCCTGTGCACGTTAAAACAACTAGCTGAGCAAGAGTAATCGAAAGATCACGGCCGTCAGAAATCAGCTTATATATTGCCCTGGAAAGAGCATTGTTTTTGGAGTGTGCAGTAAAATCGTGTTTCTGGACAACGGAGGCATAAGTGCGCTGCGCTCCTAAGCTATCTCCCTGCGAGACACACTGCCAAAGCTTTTCGCTATGATGCAGTCTAGTGCAGACGCACACTACGGCTCTCCGGAGCTGTCCGAAGCCAAGCGCCGGTGGCCGGCGTCTTTCGGCTGAAGCAGCGCTTCGGAGCGTAGGGCTGCCGCTCCGCTGTTGTGTGCGCGAAGCAGCCGCTTCTCCTGCTCCGGGAGCCGGAGAGAGCTGTAGCTTGTACGAGGGTGAAGAACGTTGCTGCAGAGAGACGAAATTGTGTGCACAGCCTTGCGACTGATAGAGGACGGTGGCTAAAGCTCCCTGCCTTTTCAATGCACTGCTGGCATGCTTTATTGAAGGTGCTCCGAGACAATTTTCCTGGGTTTTGACTTCGTCCTGATGAAGCCCCTCTTGGGAAACTCGTGCTCGTTTCCGAAGGCTCGAGATGCAGAGAACTCGATGGCAGCTGCAGAAATGAAGGGCTGCGTTGAGTTGTCGAGAAGCAAGAACATAGCCAGCGCCTTGTGTTTGGCAGTCAGCAGCTGCTGGACTTTTGCGATTGCTTTCACTGTGCACTGAATGCCAGGACGGCACGTGCACGTTAAAACAACGAGCTGGGCAAGAGTGGGCAGAAGAGAACGGGCGTCAGACAGCAGCTTACATATTACCATAGGAAGAGCAGTGTTTTTGGAGTGTGCAGCAAATGCGTGTTTCTGGACAAGGGAGGCAAAAGTGCGCTGCGCTCCTAAGCTATCTCCCTGCGAGACACACTGCCAAAGCTTTTCGCTAGGATGCAGTCTAGTGCAGACGCACACTACGGCTCTCCGGAGCTGTCCGAAGCCAAGCGCCGGTGGCCGGCGTCTTTCGGCTGAAGCAGCGCTTCGGAGCGTACGGCTGCCGCTCCGCTGTTGTGTGCGCGAAGCAGCCGCTTCTCCTGCTCCGGGAGCGGAGAGAGCGGTAGCTTGTACGAGGGCGAAGAACGAAGCCGCAGAGCACCCGGCTTCTCCGCGCACCCTAAGGAGTGCTAGAGGACCGTGGTGGCCGCTCGCCTGCCTCTTCAATTCCTTTCTAGCATCCTTAGGGAAGGTGTTCCAGGACAATTTTCCTGAGTTTTGAATTCGTCCTGATGCAGCCCCTCCTGGGAAACTCGTGCGCGTCCTCTGAGGCTCCGAGTGCAGAGACCTCGTTGGCAAGTGCAGAAATGAAGGGCTGCGTTGAGTTGTCGAGAAGCAAGAACATAGCCAGCGCCTTGTGTTTGGGAGTCAGCAGCTGCTGGACTTTTGCGATTGCTATCACTGTGCACTGAAAGCCAGGACGGCCTGTGCACGTTAAAACAACTAGCTGAGCAACAGTAGCCGAAAAATCACGGCCGCTAGATAGCAGCTTACGTATTGCCCAGGAAAGAGCACTATTTTTGGAGTGTGCAGTAAAATCGTGTTTTTGGACAAGGGAGGCATAAGTGCGCTGCGCTCCTAAGCTATCTCCCTGCGAGACACACTGCCAAAGCTTTTCGCTATGATGCAGTCTAGTGCAGACGCACACTACGGCTCTCCGGAGCTGTCCGAAGCCAAGCGCCGGTGGCCGGCGTCTTTCGGCTGAAGCAGCGCTTCGGAGCGTAGGGCTGCCGCTCCGCTGTTGTGTGCGCGAAGCAGCCTCTTCTCCTGCTCCGGGAGCCGGAGAGAGCTGTAGCTTGTACGAGGGCGAAGAACGTTGCTGCAGAGAGACGAAATTGTGTGCACAGCCTTGCGACTGATAGAGGACGGTGGCTAAAGCTCCCTGCCTTTTCAATGCACTGCTGGCATGCTTTATTGAAGGTGCTCCGAGACAATTTTCCTGGGTTTTGACTTCGTCCTGATGAAGCCCCTCTTGGGAAACTCGTGCTCGTTTCCGAAGGCTCGAGATGCAGAGAACTCGATGGCAGCTGCAGAAATGAAGGGCTGCGTTGAGTTGTCAAGAAGCAAGAACATAGCCAGCGCCTTGTGTTTGGCAGTCAGCAGCTGCTGGACTTTTGCGATTGCTTTCACTGTGCACTGAATGCCAGGACGGCACGTGCACGTTAAAACAACGAGCTGGGCAAGAGTGGGCAGAAGAGAACGGGCGTCAGACAGCAGCTTACATATTACCATAGGAAGAGCAGTGTTTTTGGAGTGTGCAGCAAATGCGTGTTTCTGGACAAGGGAGGCAAAAGTGCGCTGCGCTCCTAAGCTATCTCCCTGCGAGACACACTGCCAAAGCTTTTCGCTAGGATGCAGTCTAGTGCAGACGCACACTACGGCTCTCCGGAGCTGTCCGAAGCCAAGCGCCGGTGGCCGGCGTCTTTCGGCTGAAGCAGCGCTTCGGAGCGTACGGCTGCCGCTCCGCTGTTGTGTGCGCGAAGCAGCCGCTTCTCCTGCTCCGGGAGCCGGAGAGAGCGGTAGCTTGTACGAGGGCGAAGAACGAAGCCGCAGAGCACCCGGCTTCTCCGCGCACCCTAAGGACTGCTAGAGAACCGTGGTGGCCGCTCGCCTGCCTCTTCAATTCCATTCTAGCATCCTTAGGGAAGGTGTTCCAGGACAATTTTCCTGAGTTTTGAATTCGTCCTGATGCAGCCCCTCCTGGGAAACTCGTGCGCGTCCTCTGAGGCTCCGAGTGCAGAGACCTCGTTGGCAAGTGCAGAAATGAAGGGCTGCGTTGAGTTGTCGAGAAGCAAGAACATAGCCAGCGCCTTGTGTTTGGAAGTCAGCAGCTGCTAGACTTTTGCGATTGCTATCACTGTGCACTGAAAGCCAGGACGGCCTGTGCACGTTAAAACAACTAGCTGAGCAACAGTAGCCGAAAAATCACGGCCGCTAGATAGCAGCTTACGTATTGCCCAGGAAAGAGCACTATTTTTGGAGTGTGCAGTAAAATCGTGTTTTTGGACAAGGGAGGCATAAGTGCGCTGCGCTCCTAAGCTATCTCCCTGCGAGACACACTGCCAAAGCTTTTCGCTAGGATGCAGTCTAGTGCAGACGCACACTACGGCTCTCCGGAGCTGTCCGAAGCCAAGCGCCGGTGGCCGGCGTCTTTCGGCTGAAGCAGCGCTTCGGAGCGTACGGCTGCCGCTCCGCTGTTGTGTGCGCGAAGCAGCCGCTTCTCCTGCTCCGGGAGCCGGAGAGAGCGGTAGCTTGTAAGAGGGCGAAGAACGAAGCCGCAGAGCACCCGGCTTCTCCGCGCACCCTAAGGACTGCTAGAGGACCGTGGTGGCCGCTCGCCTGCCTCTTCAATTCCATTCTAGCATCCTTAGGGAAGGTGTTCCAGGACAATTTTCCTGAGTTTTGAATTCGTCCTGATGCAGCCCCTCCTGGGAAACTCGTGCTCGTCCTCTGAGTCTCCGACATGCAGAGACCTCGATGGCAACTGCAGAAATGAAGGGCTGCTTTGAGTTGTCGAGAAGCAAGAACATAGCCAGCGCCTTGTGTTTGGAAGTCAGCAGCTGCTAGACTTTTGCGATTGCTATCACTGTGCACTGAAAGCCAGGACGGCCTGTGCACGTTAAAACAACTAGCTGAGCAAGAGTAATCGAAAGATCACGGCCGTCAGAAATCAGCTTATGTATTGCCCTGGAAAGAGCATTGTTTTTGGAGTGTGCAGTAAAATCGTGTTTCTGGACAAGGGAGGCATAAGTGCGCTGCGCTCCTAAGCTATCTCCCTGCGAGACACACTGCCAAAGCTTTTCGCTATCATGCAGTTTAGTGCAGACGCACACTACGGCTCTCCGGAGCTGTCCGAAGCCAAGCGCCGGTGGCCGGCGTCTTTCGGCTGAAGCAGCGCTTCGGAGCGTACGGCTGCCGCTCCGCTGTTGTGTGCGCGAAGCAGCCGCTTCTCCTGCTCCGGGAGCCGGAGAGAGCGGTAGCTTGTACGAGGGCGAAGAACGAAGCCGCAGAGCACCGGTCTTCTGCGCGCACCCTAAGGACTGCTAGAGGACCGTGGTGGCCGCTCGCCTGCCTCTTCAATTCCATTCTAGCATCCTTAGGGAAGGTGTTCCAGGACAATTTTCCTGAGTTTTGAATTCGTCCTGATGCAACCCCTCCTGGGAAACTTGTGCTCGTCCTCTGAGTCTCCGAGATGCAGAGACCTCGATGGCAACTGCAGAAATGAAGAGCTGCGTTGAGTTGTCGAGAAGCAAGAACATAGTCAGCGCCTTGTGTTTGGAAGTCAGCAGCTGCTAGACTTTTGCGATTGCTATCACTGTGCACTGAAAGCCAGGACGGCCTGTGCACGTTAAAACAACTAGCTGAGCAACAGTAGCCGAAAAATCACGGCCGCTAGATAGCAGCTTACGTATTGCCCAGGAAAGAGCACTATTTTTGGAGTGTGCAGTAAAATCGTGTTTTTGGACAAGGGAGGCATAAGTGCGCTGCGCTCCTAAGCTATCTCCCTGCGAGACACACTGCCAAAGCTTTTCGCTATGATGCAGTCTAGTGCAGATGCACACTACGGCTCTCCGGAGCTGTCCGAAGCCAAGCGCCGGTGGCCGGCGTCTTTCGGCTGAAGCAGCGCTTCGGAGCGTAGGGCTGCCGCTCCGCTGTTGTGTGCGCGAAGCAGCCGCTTCTCCTGCTCCGGGAGCCGGAGAGAGCTGTAGCTTGTACGAGGGCGAAGAACGTTGCTGCAGAGAGACGAAATTGTGTGCACAGCCTTGCGACTGATAGAGGACGGTGGCTAAAGCTCCCTGCCTTTTCAATGCACTGCTGGCATGCTTTATTGAAGGTGCTCCGAGACAATTTTCCTGGGTTTTGACTTCGTCCTGATGAAGCCCCTCTTGGGAAACTCGTGCTCGTTTCCGAAGGCTCGAGATGCAGAGAACTCGATGGCAGCTGCAGAAATGAAGGGCTGCGTTGAGTTGTCGAGAAGCAAGAACATAGCCAGCGCCTTGTGTTTGGCAGTCAGCAGCTGCTGGACTTTTGCGATTGCTTTCACTGTGCACTGAAAGCCAGGACGGCACGTGCACGTTAAAACAACGAGCTGGGCAAGAGTGGGCAGAAGAGAACGGGCGTCAGACAGCAGCTTACATATTACCATAGGAAGAGCAGTGTTTTTGGAGTGTGCAGCAAATGCGTGTTTCTGGACAAGGGAGGCAAAAGTGCGCTGCGCTCCTAAGCTATCTCCCTGCGAGACACACTGCCAAAGCTTTTCGCTAGGATGCAGTCTAGTGCAGACGCACACTACGGCTCTCCGGAGCTGTCCGAAGCCAAGCGCCGGTGGCCGGCGTCTTTCGGCTGAAGCAGCGCTTCGGAGCGTACGGCTGCCGCTCCGCTGTTGTGTGCGCGAAGCAGCCGCTTCTCCTGCTCCGGGAGCCGGAGAGAGCGGTAGCTTGTACGAGGGCGAAGAATGAAGCCGCAGAGCACCCGGCTTCTCCGCGCACCCTAAGGAGTGCTAGAGGACCGTGGTGGCCGCTCGCCTGCCTCTTCAATTCCATTCTAGCATCCTTAGGGAAGGTGTTCCAGGACAATTTTCCTGAGTTTTGAATTCGTCCTGATGCAGCCCCTCCTGGGAAACTCGTGCGCGTCCTCTGAGGCTCCGAGTGCAGAGACCTCGATGGCAACTGCAGAAATGAAGGGCTGCTTTGAGTTGTCGAGAAGCAAGAACATAGCCAGCGCCTTGTGTTTGGAAGTCAGCAGCTGCTAGACTTTTGCGATTGCTATCACTGTGCACTGAAAGCCAGGACGGCCTGTGCACGTTAAAACAACTAGCTGAGCAAGAGTAATCGAAAGATCACGGCCGTCAGAAATCAGCTTATATATTGCCCTGGAAAGAGCATTGTTTTTGGAGTGTGCAGTAAAATCGTGTTTCTGGACAAGGGAGGCATAAGTGCGCTGCGCTCCTAAGCTATCTCCCTGCGAGACACACTGCCAAAGCTTTTCGCTATCATGCAGTTTAGTGCAGACGCACACTACGGCTCTCCGGAGCTGTCCGAAGCCAAGCGCCGGTGGCCGGCGTCTTTCGGCTGAAGCAGCGCTTCGGAGCGTACGGCTGCCGCTCCGCTGTTGTGTGCGCGAAGCAGCCGCTTCTCCTGCTCCGGGAGCCGGAGAGAGCGGTAGCTTGTACGAGGGCGAAGAACGAAGCCGCAGAGCACCGGTCTTCTGCGCGCACCCTAAGGACTGCTAGAGGACCGTGGTGGCCGCTCGCCTGCCTCTTCAATTCCATTCTAGCATCCTTAGGGAAGGTGTTCCAGGACAATTTTCCTGAGTTTTGAATTCGTCCTGATGCAGCCCCTCCTGGGAAACTCGTGCTCGTCCTCTGAGGCTCCGAGATGCAGAGACCTCGATGGCAACTGCAGAAATGAAGGGCTGCGTTGAGTTGTCGAGAAGCAAGAACATAGCCAGCGCCTTGTGTTTGGAAGTCAGCAGCTGCTAGACTTTTGCGATTGCTATCACTGTGCACTGAAAGCCAGGACGGCCTGTGCACGTTAAAACAACTAGCTGAGCAAGAGTAATCGAAAGATCACGGCCGTCAGAAATCAGCTTATGTATTGCCCTGGAAAGAGCATTGTTTTTGGAGTGTGCAGTAAAATCGTGTTTCTGGACAAGGGAGGCATAAGTGCGCTGCGCTCCTAAGCTATCTCCCTGCGAGACACACTGCCAAAGCTTTTCGCTATCATGCAGTTTAGTGCAGACGCACACTACGGCTCTCCGGAGCTGTCCGAAGCCAAGCGCCGGTGGCCGGCGTCTTTCGGCTGAAGCAGCGCTTCGGAGCGTACGGCTGCCGCTCCGCTGTTGTGTGCGCGAAGCAGCCGCTTCTCCTGCTCCGGGAGCCGGAGAGAGCGGTAGCTTGTACGAGGGCGAAGAACGAAGCCGCAGAGCACCGGTCTTCTGCGCGCACCCTAAGGACTGCTAGAGGACCGTGGTGGCCGCTCGCCTGCCTCTTCAATTCCATTCTAGCATCCTTAGGGAAGGTGTTCCAGGACAATTTTCCTGAGTTTTGAATTCGTCCTGATGCAACCCCTCCTGGGAAACTTGTGCTCGTCCTCTGAGTCTCCGAGATGCAGAGACCTCGATGGCAACTGCAGAAATGAAGAGCTGCGTTGAGTTGTCGAGAAGCAAGAACATAGTCAGCGCCTTGTGTTTGGAAGTCAGCAGCTGCTAGACTTTTGCGATTGCTATCACTGTGCACTGAAAGCCAGGACGGCCTGTGCACGTTAAAACAACTAGCTGAGCAACAGTAGCCGAAAAATCACGGCCGCTAGATAGCAGCTTACGTATTGCCCAGGAAAGAGCACTATTTTTGGAGTGTGCAGTAAAATCGTGTTTTTGGACAAGGGAGGCATAAGTGCGCTGCGCTCCTAAGCTATCTCCCTGCGAGACACACTGCCAAAGCTTTTCGCTATGATGCAGTCTAGTGCAGATGCACACTACGGCTCTCCGGAGCTGTCCGAAGCCAAGCGCCGGTGGCCGGCGTCTTTCGGCTGAAGCAGCGCTTCGGAGCGTAGGGCTGCCGCTCCGCTGTTGTGTGCGCGAAGCAGCCGCTTCTCCTGCTCCGGGAGCCGGAGAGAGCTGTAGCTTGTACGAGGGCGAAGAACGTTGCTGCAGAGAGACGAAATTGTGTGCACAGCCTTGCGACTGATAGAGGACGGTGGCTAAAGCTCCCTGCCTTTTCAATGCACTGCTGGCATGCTTTATTGAAGGTGCTCCGAGACAATTTTCCTGGGTTTTGACTTCGTCCTGATGAAGCCCCTCTTGGGAAACTCGTGCTCGTTTCCGAAGGCTCGAGATGCAGAGAACTCGATGGCAGCTGCAGAAATGAAGGGCTGCGTTGAGTTGTCGAGAAGCAAGAACATAGCCAGCGCCTTGTGTTTGGCAGTCAGCAGCTGCTGGACTTTTGCGATTGCTTTCACTGTGCACTGAAAGCCAGGACGGCACGTGCACGTTAAAACAACGAGCTGGGCAAGAGTGGGCAGAAGAGAACGGGCGTCAGACAGCAGCTTACATATTACCATAGGAAGAGCAGTGTTTTTGGAGTGTGCAGCAAATGCGTGTTTCTGGACAAGGGAGGCAAAAGTGCGCTGCGCTCCTAAGCTATCTCCCTGCGAGACACACTGCCAAAGCTTTTCGCTAGGATGCAGTCTAGTGCAGACGCACACTACGGCTCTCCGGAGCTGTCCGAAGCCAAGCGCCGGTGGCCGGCGTCTTTCGGCTGAAGCAGCGCTTCGGAGCGTACGGCTGCCGCTCCGCTGTTGTGTGCGCGAAGCAGCCGCTTCTCCTGCTCCGGGAGCCGGAGAGAGCGGTAGCTTGTACGAGGGCGAAGAATGAAGCCGCAGAGCACCCGGCTTCTCCGCGCACCCTAAGGAGTGCTAGAGGACCGTGGTGGCCGCTCGCCTGCCTCTTCAATTCCATTCTAGCATCCTTAGGGAAGGTGTTCCAGGACAATTTTCCTGAGTTTTGAATTCGTCCTGATGCAGCCCCTCCTGGGAAACTCGTGCGCGTCCTCTGAGGCTCCGAGTGCAGAGACCTCGATGGCAACTGCAGAAATGAAGGGCTGCTTTGAGTTGTCGAGAAGCAAGAACATAGCCAGCGCCTTGTGTTTGGAAGTCAGCAGCTGCTAGACTTTTGCGATTGCTATCACTGTGCACTGAAAGCCAGGACGGCCTGTGCACGTTAAAACAACTAGCTGAGCAAGAGTAATCGAAAGATCACGGCCGTCAGAAATCAGCTTATATATTGCCCTGGAAAGAGCATTGTTTTTGGAGTGTGCAGTAAAATCGTGTTTCTGGACAAGGGAGGCATAAGTGCGCTGCGCTCCTAAGCTATCTCCCTGCGAGACACACTGCCAAAGCTTTTCGCTATCATGCAGTTTAGTGCAGACGCACACTACGGCTCTCCGGAGCTGTCCGAAGCCAAGCGCCGGTGGCCGGCGTCTTTCGGCTGAAGCAGCGCTTCGGAGCGTACGGCTGCCGCTCCGCTGTTGTGTGCGCGAAGCAGCCGCTTCTCCTGCTCCGGGAGCCGGAGAGAGCGGTAGCTTGTACGAGGGCGAAGAACGAAGCCGCAGAGCACCGGTCTTCTGCGCGCACCCTAAGGACTGCTAGAGGACCGTGGTGGCCGCTCGCCTGCCTCTTCAATTCCATTCTAGCATCCTTAGGGAAGGTGTTCCAGGACAATTTTCCTGAGTTTTGAATTCGTCCTGATGCAGCCCCTCCTGGGAAACTCGTGCTCGTCCTCTGAGGCTCCGAGATGCAGAGACCTCGATGGCAACTGCAGAAATGAAGGGCTGCGTTGAGTTGTCGAGAAGCAAGAACATAGCCAGCGCCTTGTGTTTGGAAGTCAGCAGCTGCTAGACTTTTGCGATTGCTATCACTGTGCACTGAAAGCCAGGACGGCCTGTGCACGTTAAAACAACTAGCTGAGCAACAGTAGCCGAAAAATCACGGCCGCTAGATAGCAGCTTACGTATTGCCCAGGAAAGAGCACTATTTTTGGAGTGTGCAGTAAAATCGTGTTTTTGGACAAGGGAGGCATAAGTGCGCTGCGCTCCTAAGCTATCTCCCTGCGAGACACACTGCCAAAGCTTTTCGCTATGATGCAGTCTAGTGCAGATGCACACTACGGCTCTCCGGAGCTGTCCGAAGCCAAGCGCCGGTGGCCGGCGTCTTTCGGCTGAAGCAGCGCTTCGGAGAGTACGGCTGCCGCTCCGCTGTTGTGTGCGCGAAGCAGCCGCTTCTCCTGCTCCGGGAGCCGGAGAGAGCGGTAGCTTGTACGAGGGCGAAGAACGTTGCTGCAGAGAGACGAAATTGTGTGCACAGCCTTGCGACTGATAGAGGACGGTGGCTAAAGCTCCCTGCCTTTTCAATGCACTGCTGGCATGCTTTATTGAAGGTGCTCCGAGACAATTTTCCTGGGTTTTGACTTCGTCCTGATGAAGCCCCTCTTGGGAAACTCGTGCTCGTTTCCGAAGGCTCGAGATGCAGAGAACTCGATGGCAGCTGCAGAAATGAAGGGCTGCGTTGAGTTGTCGAGAAGCAAGAACATAGCCAGCGCCTTGTGTTTGGCAGTCAGCAGCTGCTGGACTTTTGCGATTGCTTTCACTGTGCACTGAATGCCAGGACGGCACGTGCACGTTAAAACAACGAGCTGGGCAAGAGTGGGCAGAAGAGAACGGGCGTCAGACAGCAGCTTACATATTACCATAGGAAGAGCAGTGTTTTTGGAGTGTGCAGCAAATGCGTGTTTCTGGACAAGGGAGGCAAAAGTGCGCTGCGCTCCTAAGCTATCTCCCTGCGAGACACACTGCCAAAGCTTTTCGCTAGGATGCAGTCTAGTGCAGACGCACACTACGGCTCTCCGGAGCTGTCCGAAGCCAAGCGCCGGTGGCCGGCGTCTTTCGGCTGAAGCAGCGCTTCGGAGCGTACGGCTGCCGCTCCGCTGTTGTGTGCGCGAAGCAGCCGCTTCTCCTGCTCCGGGAGCGGAGAGAGCGGTAGCTTGTACGAGGGCGAAGAACGAAGCCGCAGAGCACCCGGCTTCTCCGCGCACCCTAAGGAGTGCTAGAGGACCGTGGTGGCCGCTCGCCTGCCTCTTCAATTCCATTCTAGCATCCTTAGGGAAGGTGTTCCAGGACAATTTTCCTGAGTTTTGAATTCGTCCTGATGCAGCCCCTCCTGGGAAACTCGTGCGCGTCCTCTGAGGCTCCGAGTGCAGAGACCTCGTTGGCAAGTGCAGAAATGAAGGGCTGCGTTGAGTTGTCGAGAAGCAAGAACATAGCCAGCGCCTTGTGTTTGGAAGTCAGCAGCTGCTAGACTTTTGCGATTGCTATCACTGTGCACTGAAAGCCAGGACGGCCTGTGCACGTTAAAACAACTAGCTGAGCAAGAGTAATCGAAAGATCACGGCCGTCAGAAATCAGCTTATATATTGCCCTGGAAAGAGCATTGTTTTTGGAGTGTGCAGTAAAATCGTGTTTCTGGACAAGGGAGGCATAAGTGCGCTGCGCTCCTAAGCTATCTCCCTGCGAGACACACTGCCAAAGCTTTTCGCTATCATGCAGTTTAGTGCAGACGCACACTACGGCTCTCCGGAGCTGTCCGAAGCCAAGCGCCGGTGGCCGGCGTCTTTCGGCTGAAGCAGCGCTTCGGAGCGTAGGGCTGCCGCTCCGCTGTTGTGTGCGCGAAGCAGCCGCTTCTCCTGCTCCGGGAGCCGGAGAGAGCGGTAGCTTGTACGAGGGCGAAGAACGAAGCCGCAGAGCACCGGTCTTCTGCGCGCACCCTAAGGACTGCTAGAGGACCGTGGTGGCCGCTCGCCTGCCTCTTCAATTCCATTCTAGCATCCTTAGGGAAGGTGTTCCAGGACAATTTTCCTGAGTTTTGAATTCGTCCTGATGCAGCCCCTCCTGGGAAACTCGTGCTCGTCCTCTGAGGCTCCGAGATGCAGAGACCTCGATGGCAACTGCAGAAATGAAGGGCTGCGTTGAGTTGTCGAGAAGCAAGAACATAGCCAGCGCCTTGTGTTTGGAAGTCAGCAGCTGCTAGACTTTTGCGATTGCTATCACTGTGCACTGAAAGCCAGGACGGCCTGTGCACGTTAAAACAACTAGCTGAGCAACAGTAGCCGAAAAATCACGGCCGCTAGATAGCAGCTTACGTATTGCCCAGGAAAGAGCACTATTTTTGGAGTGTGCAGTAAAATCGTGTTTTTGGACAAGGGAGGCATAAGTGCGCTGCGCTCCTAAGCTATCTCCCTGCGAGACACACTGCCAAAGCTTTTCGCTATGATGCAGTCTAGTGCAGATGCACACTACGGCTCTCCGGAGCTGTCCGAAGCCAAGCGCCGGTGGCCGGCGTCTTTCGGCTGAAGCAGCGCTTCGGAGAGTACGGCTGCCGCTCCGCTGTTGTGTGCGCGAAGCAGCCGCTTCTCCTGCTCCGGGAGCCGGAGAGAGCGGTAGCTTGTACGAGGGCGAAGAACGTTGCTGCAGAGAGACGAAATTGTGTGCACAGCCTTGCGACTGATAGAGGACGGTGGCTAAAGCTCCCTGCCTTTTCAATGCACTGCTGGCATGCTTTATTGAAGGTGCTCCGAGACAATTTTCCTGGGTTTTGACTTCGTCCTGATGAAGCCCCTCTTGGGAAACTCGTGCTCGTTTCCGAAGGCTCGAGATGCAGAGAACTCGATGGCAGCTGCAGAAATGAAGGGCTGCGTTGAGTTGTCGAGAAGCAAGAACATAGCCAGCGCCTTGTGTTTGGCAGTCAGCAGCTGCTGGACTTTTGCGATTGCTTTCACTGTGCACTGAATGCCAGGACGGCACGTGCACGTTAAAACAACGAGCTGGGCAAGAGTGGGCAGAAGAGAACGGGCGTCAGACAGCAGCTTACATATTACCATAGGAAGAGCAGTGTTTTTGGAGTGTGCAGCAAATGCGTGTTTCTGGACAAGGGAGGCAAAAGTGCGCTGCGCTCCTAAGCTATCTCCCTGCGAGACACACTGCCAAAGCTTTTCGCTAGGATGCAGTCTAGTGCAGACGCACACTACGGCTCTCCGGAGCTGTCCGAAGCCAAGCGCCGGTGGCCGGCGTCTTTCGGCTGAAGCAGCGCTTCGGAGCGTACGGCTGCCGCTCCGCTGTTGTGTGCGCGAAGCAGCCGCTTCTCCTGCTCCGGGAGCGGAGAGAGCGGTAGCTTGTACGAGGGCGAAGAACGAAGCCGCAGAGCACCCGGCTTCTCCGCGCACCCTAAGGAGTGCTAGAGGACCGTGGTGGCCGCTCGCCTGCCTCTTCAATTCCATTCTAGCATCCTTAGGGAAGGTGTTCCAGGACAATTTTCCTGAGTTTTGAATTCGTCCTGATGCAGCCCCTCCTGGGAAACTCGTGCGCGTCCTCTGAGGCTCCGAGTGCAGAGACCTCGTTGGCAAGTGCAGAAATGAAGGGCTGCGTTGAGTTGTCGAGAAGCAAGAACATAGCCAGCGCCTTGTGTTTGGAAGTCAGCAGCTGCTAGACTTTTGCGATTGCTATCACTGTGCACTGAAAGCCAGGACGGCCTGTGCACGTTAAAACAACTAGCTGAGCAAGAGTAATCGAAAGATCACGGCCGTCAGAAATCAGCTTATATATTGCCCTGGAAAGAGCATTGTTTTTGGAGTGTGCAGTAAAATCGTGTTTCTGGACAAGGGAGGCATAAGTGCGCTGCGCTCCTAAGCTATCTCTCTGCGAGACACACTGCCAAAGCTTTTCGCTATGATGCAGTCTAGTGCAGACGCACACTACGGCTCTCCGGAGCTGTCCGAAGCCAAGCGCCGGTGGCCGGCGTCTTTCGGCTGAAGCAGCGCTTCGGAGAGTACGGCTGCCGCTCCGCTGTTGTGTGCACGAAGCAGCCGCTTCTCCTGCTCCGGGAGCCGGAGAGAGCTGTAGCTTGTACGAGGGCGAAGAACGTTGCTGCAGAGAGACGAAATTGTGTGCACAGCCTTGCGACTGATAGAGGACGGTGGCTAAAGCTCCCTGCCTTTTCAATGCACTGCTGGCATGCTTTATTGAAGGTGCTCCGAGACAATTTTCCTGGGTTTTGACTTCGTCCTGATGAAGCCCCTCTTGGGAAACTCGTGCTCGTTTCCGAAGGCTCGAGATGCAGAGAACTCGATGGCAGCTGCAGAAATGAAGGGCTGCGTTGAGTTGTCGAGAAGCAAGAACATAGCCAGCGCCTTGTGTTTGGCAGTCAGCAGCTGCTGGACTTTTGCGATTGCTTTCACTGTGCACTGAAAGCCAGGACGGCACGTCCACGTTAAAACAACGAGCTGGGCAAGAGTGGGCAGAAGAGAACGGGCGTCAGACAGCAGCTTACATATTACCATAGGAAGAGCAGTGTTTTTGGAGTGTGCAGCAAATGCGTGTTTCTGGACAAGGGAGGCAAAAGTGCGCTGCGCTCCTAAGCTATCTCCCTGCGAGACACACTGCCAAAGCTTTTCGCTATCATGCAGTTTAGTGCAGACGCACACTACGGCTCTCCGGAGCTGTCCGAAGCCAAGCGCCGGTGGCCGGCGTCTTTCGGCTGAAGCAGCGCTTCGGAGCGTACGGCTGCCGCTCCGCTGTTGTGTGCGCGAAGCAGCCGCTTCTCCTGCTCCGGGAGCCGGAGAGAGCGGTAGCTTGTACGAGGGCGAAGAACGAAGCCGCAGAGCACCCGGCTTCTCCGCGCACCCTAAGGACTGCTAGAGGACCGTGGTGGCCGCTCGCCTGCCTCTTCAATTCCATTCTAGCATCCTTAGGGAAGGTGTTCCAGGACAATTTTCCTGAGTTTTGAATTCGTCCTGATGCAGCCCCTCCTGGGAAACTCGTGCGCGTCCTCTGAGGCTCCGAGTGCAGAGACCTCGTTGGCAAGTGCAGAAATGAAGGGCTGCGTTGAGTTGTCGAGAAGCAAGAACATAGCCAGCGCCTTGTGTTTGGAAGTCAGCAGCTGCTAGACTTTTGCGATTGCTATCACTGTGCACTGAAAGCCAGGACGGCCTGTGCACGTTAAAACAACTAGCTGAGCAAGAGTAATCGAAAGATCACGGCCGTCAGAAATCAGCTTATATATTGCCCTGGAAAGAGCATTGTTTTTGGAGTGTGCAGTAAAATCGTGTTTCTGGACAACGGAGGCATAAGTGCGCTGCGCTCCTAAGCTATCTCCCTGCGAGACACACTGCCAAAGCTTTTCGCTATGATGCAGTCTAGTGCAGACGCACACTACGGCTCTCCGGAGCTGTCCGAAGCCAAGCGCCGGTGGCCGGCGTCTTTCGGCTGAAGCAGCGCTTCGGAGCGTAGGGCTGCCGCTCCGCTGTTGTGTGCGCGAAGCAGCCGCTTCTCCTGCTCCGGGAGCCGGAGAGAGCTGTAGCTTGTACGAGGGCGAAGAACGTTGCTGCAGAGAGACGAAATTGTGTGCACAGCCTTGCGACTGATAGAGGACGGTGGCTAAAGCTCCCTGCCTTTTCAATGCACTGCTGGCATGCTTTATTGAAGGTGCTCCGAGACAATTTTCCTGGGTTTTGACTTCGTCCTGATGAAGCCCCTCTTGGGAAACTCGTGCTCGTTTCCGAAGGCTCGAGATGCAGAGAACTCGATGGCAGCTGCAGAAATGAAGGGCTGCGTTGAGTTGTCGAGAAGCAAGAACATAGCCAGCGCCTTGTGTTTGGCAGTCAGCAGCTGCTGGACTTTTGCGATTGCTTTCACTGTGCACTGAATGCCAGGACGGCACGTGCACGTTAAAACAACGAGCTGGGCAAGAGTGGGCAGAAGAGAACGGGCGTCAGACAGCAGCTTACATATTACCATAGGAAGAGCAGTGTTTTTGGAGTGTGCAGCAAATGCGTGTTTCTGGACAAGGGAGGCAAAAGTGCGCTGCGCTCCTAAGCTATCTCCCTGCGAGACACACTGCCAAAGCTTTTCGCTAGGATGCAGTCTAGTGCAGACGCACACTACGGCTCTCCGGAGCTGTCCGAAGCCAAGCGCCGGTGGCCGGCGTCTTTCGGCTGAAGCAGCGCTTCGGAGCGTACGGCTGCCGCTCCGCTGTTGTGTGCGCGAAGCAGCCGCTTCTCCTGCTCCGGGAGCGGAGAGAGCGGTAGCTTGTACGAGGGCGAAGAACGAAGCCGCAGAGCACCCGGCTTCTCCGCGCACCCTAAGGAGTGCTAGAGGACCGTGGTGGCCGCTCGCCTGCCTCTTCAATTCCTTTCTAGCATCCTTAGGGAAGGTGTTCCAGGACAATTTTCCTGAGTTTTGAATTCGTCCTGATGCAGCCCCTCCTGGGAAACTCGTGCGCGTCCTCTGAGGCTCCGAGTGCAGAGACCTCGTTGGCAAGTGCAGAAATGAAGGGCTGCGTTGAGTTGTCGAGAAGCAAGAACATAGCCAGCGCCTTGTGTTTGGAAGTCAGCAGCTGCTAGACTTTTGCGATTGCTATCACTGTGCACTGAAAGCCAGGACGGCCTGTGCACGTTAAAACAACTAGCTGAGCAACAGTAGCCGAAAAATCACGGCCGCTAGATAGCAGCTTACGTATTGCCCAGGAAAGAGCACTATTTTTGGAGTGTGCAGTAAAATCGTGTTTTTGGACAAGGGAGGCATAAGTGCGCTGCGCTCCTAAGCTATCTCCCTGCGAGACACACTGCCAAAGCTTTTCGCTATGATGCAGTCTAGTGCAGATGCACACTACGGCTCTCCGGAGCTGTCCGAAGCCAAGCGCCGGTGGCCGGCGTCTTTCGGCTGAAGCAGCGCTTCGGAGAGTACGGCTGCCGCTCCGCTGTTGTGTGCGCGAAGCAGCCGCTTCTCCTGCTCCGGGAGCCGGAGAGAGCGGTAGCTTGTACGAGGGCGAAGAACGTTGCTGCAGAGAGACGAAATTGTGTGCACAGCCTTGCGACTGATAGAGGACGGTGGCTAAAGCTCCCTGCCTTTTCAATGCACTGCTGGCATGCTTTATTGAAGGTGCTCCGAGACAATTTTCCTGGGTTTTGACTTCGTCCTGATGAAGCCCCTCTTGGGAAACTCGTGCTCGTTTCCGAAGGCTCGAGATGCAGAGAACTCGATGGCAGCTGCAGAAATGAAGGGCTGCGTTGAGTTGTCGAGAAGCAAGAACATAGCCAGCGCCTTGTGTTTGGCAGTCAGCAGCTGCTGGACTTTTGCGATTGCTTTCACTGTGCACTGAATGCCAGGACGGCACGTGCACGTTAAAACAACGAGCTGGGCAAGAGTGGGCAGAAGAGAACGGGCGTCAGACAGCAGCTTACATATTACCATAGGAAGAGCAGTGTTTTTGGAGTGTGCAGCAAATGCGTGTTTCTGGACAAGGGAGGCAAAAGTGCGCTGCGCTCCTAAGCTATCTCCCTGCGAGACACACTGCCAAAGCTTTTCGCTAGGATGCAGTCTAGTGCAGACGCACACTACGGCTCTCCGGAGCTGTCCGAAGCCAAGCGCCGGTGGCCGGCGTCTTTCGGCTGAAGCAGCGCTTCGGAGCGTACGGCTGCCGCTCCGCTGTTGTGTGCGCGAAGCAGCCGCTTCTCCTGCTCCGGGAGCGGAGAGAGCGGTAGCTTGTACGAGGGCGAAGAACGAAGCCGCAGAGCACCCGGCTTCTCCGCGCACCCTAAGGAGTGCTAGAGGACCGTGGTGGCCGCTCGCCTGCCTCTTCAATTCCATTCTAGCATCCTTAGGGAAGGTGTTCCAGGACAATTTTCCTGAGTTTTGAATTCGTCCTGATGCAGCCCCTCCTGGGAAACTCGTGCGCGTCCTCTGAGGCTCCGAGTGCAGAGACCTCGTTGGCAAGTGCAGAAATGAAGGGCTGCGTTGAGTTGTCGAGAAGCAAGAACATAGCCAGCGCCTTGTGTTTGGAAGTCAGCAGCTGCTAGACTTTTGCGATTGCTATCACTGTGCACTGAAAGCCAGGACGGCCTGTGCACGTTAAAACAACTAGCTGAGCAAGAGTAATCGAAAGATCACGGCCGTCAGAAATCAGCTTATATATTGCCCTGGAAAGAGCATTGTTTTTGGAGTGTGCAGTAAAATCGTGTTTCTGGACAAGGGAGGCATAAGTGCGCTGCGCTCCTAAGCTATCTCCCTGCGAGACACACTGCCAAAGCTTTTCGCTATCATGCAGTTTAGTGCAGACGCACACTACGGCTCTCCGGAGCTGTCCGAAGCCAAGCGCCGGTGGCCGGCGTCTTTCGGCTGAAGCAGCGCTTCGGAGCGTAGGGCTGCCGCTCCGCTGTTGTGTGCGCGAAGCAGCCGCTTCTCCTGCTCCGGGAGCCGGAGAGAGCGGTAGCTTGTACGAGGGCGAAGAACGAAGCCGCAGAGCACCGGTCTTCTGCGCGCACCCTAAGGACTGCTAGAGGACCGTGGTGGCCGCTCGCCTGCCTCTTCAATTCCATTCTAGCATCCTTAGGGAAGGTGTTCCAGGACAATTTTCCTGAGTTTTGAATTCGTCCTGATGCAGCCCCTCCTGGGAAACTCGTGCTCGTCCTCTGAGGCTCCGAGATGCAGAGACCTCGATGGCAACTGCAGAAATGAAGGGCTGCGTTGAGTTGTCGAGAAGCAAGAACATAGCCAGCGCCTTGTGTTTGGAAGTCAGCAGCTGCTAGACTTTTGCGATTGCTATCACTGTGCACTGAAAGCCAGGACGGCCTGTGCACGTTAAAACAACTAGCTGAGCAACAGTAGCCGAAAAATCACGGCCGCTAGATAGCAGCTTACGTATTGCCCAGGAAAGAGCACTATTTTTGGAGTGTGCAGTAAAATCGTGTTTTTGGACAAGGGAGGCATAAGTGCGCTGCGCTCCTAAGCTATCTCCCTGCGAGACACACTGCCAAAGCTTTTCGCTATGATGCAGTCTAGTGCAGATGCACACTACGGCTCTCCGGAGCTGTCCGAAGCCAAGCGCCGGTGGCCGGCGTCTTTCGGCTGAAGCAGCGCTTCGGAGAGTACGGCTGCCGCTCCGCTGTTGTGTGCGCGAAGCAGCCGCTTCTCCTGCTCCGGGAGCCGGAGAGAGCGGTAGCTTGTACGAGGGCGAAGAACGTTGCTGCAGAGAGACGAAATTGTGTGCACAGCCTTGCGACTGATAGAGGACGGTGGCTAAAGCTCCCTGCCTTTTCAATGCACTGCTGGCATGCTTTATTGAAGGTGCTCCGAGACAATTTTCCTGGGTTTTGACTTCGTCCTGATGAAGCCCCTCTTGGGAAACTCGTGCTCGTTTCCGAAGGCTCGAGATGCAGAGAACTCGATGGCAGCTGCAGAAATGAAGGGCTGCGTTGAGTTGTCGAGAAGCAAGAACATAGCCAGCGCCTTGTGTTTGGCAGTCAGCAGCTGCTGGACTTTTGCGATTGCTTTCACTGTGCACTGAATGCCAGGACGGCACGTGCACGTTAAAACAACGAGCTGGGCAAGAGTGGGCAGAAGAGAACGGGCGTCAGACAGCAGCTTACATATTACCATAGGAAGAGCAGTGTTTTTGGAGTGTGCAGCAAATGCGTGTTTCTGGACAAGGGAGGCAAAAGTGCGCTGCGCTCCTAAGCTATCTCCCTGCGAGACACACTGCCAAAGCTTTTCGCTAGGATGCAGTCTAGTGCAGACGCACACTACGGCTCTCCGGAGCTGTCCGAAGCCAAGCGCCGGTGGCCGGCGTCTTTCGGCTGAAGCAGCGCTTCGGAGCGTACGGCTGCCGCTCCGCTGTTGTGTGCGCGAAGCAGCCGCTTCTCCTGCTCCGGGAGCGGAGAGAGCGGTAGCTTGTACGAGGGCGAAGAACGAAGCCGCAGAGCACCCGGCTTCTCCGCGCACCCTAAGGAGTGCTAGAGGACCGTGGTGGCCGCTCGCCTGCCTCTTCAATTCCATTCTAGCATCCTTAGGGAAGGTGTTCCAGGACAATTTTCCTGAGTTTTGAATTCGTCCTGATGCAGCCCCTCCTGGGAAACTCGTGCGCGTCCTCTGAGGCTCCGAGTGCAGAGACCTCGTTGGCAAGTGCAGAAATGAAGGGCTGCGTTGAGTTGTCGAGAAGCAAGAACATAGCCAGCGCCTTGTGTTTGGAAGTCAGCAGCTGCTAGACTTTTGCGATTGCTATCACTGTGCACTGAAAGCCAGGACGGCCTGTGCACGTTAAAACAACTAGCTGAGCAAGAGTAATCGAAAGATCACGGCCGTCAGAAATCAGCTTATATATTGCCCTGGAAAGAGCATTGTTTTTGGAGTGTGCAGTAAAATCGTGTTTCTGGACAAGGGAGGCATAAGTGCGCTGCGCTCCTAAGCTATCTCTCTGCGAGACACACTGCCAAAGCTTTTCGCTATGA
Source organism: Lonchura striata (assembly GCF_046129695.1). NCBI lineage: Eukaryota > Metazoa > Chordata > Aves > Passeriformes > Estrildidae > Lonchura > Lonchura striata. The sequence goes on along the minus strand of NC_134626.1, from coordinate 9,926,813 downwards.
TGCAGTCTAGTGCAGACGCACACTACGGCTCTCCGGAGCTGTCCGAAGCCAAGCGCCGGTGGCCGGCGTCTTTCGGCTGAAGCAGCGCTTCGGAGAGTACGGCTGCCGCTCCGCTGTTGTGTGCACGAAGCAGCCGCTTCTCCTGCTCCGGGAGCCGGAGAGAGCTGTAGCTTGTACGAGGGCGAAGAACGTTGCTGCAGAGAGACGAAATTGTGTGCACAGCCTTGCGACTGATAGAGGACGGTGGCTAAAGCTCCCTGCCTTTTCAATGCACTGCTGGCATGCTTTATTGAAGGTGCTCCGAGACAATTTTCCTGGGTTTTGACTTCGTCCTGATGAAGCCCCTCTTGGGAAACTCGTGCTCGTTTCCGAAGGCTCGAGATGCAGAGAACTCGATGGCAGCTGCAGAAATGAAGGGCTGCGTTGAGTTGTCGAGAAGCAAGAACATAGCCAGCGCCTTGTGTTTGGCAGTCAGCAGCTGCTGGACTTTTGCGATTGCTTTCACTGTGCACTGAAAGCCAGGACGGCACGTCCACGTTAAAACAACGAGCTGGGCAAGAGTGGGCAGAAGAGAACGGGCGTCAGACAGCAGCTTACATATTACCATAGGAAGAGCAGTGTTTTTGGAGTGTGCAGCAAATGCGTGTTTCTGGACAAGGGAGGCAAAAGTGCGCTGCGCTCCTAAGCTATCTCCCTGCGAGACACACTGCCAAAGCTTTTCGCTATCATGCAGTTTAGTGCAGACGCACACTACGGCTCTCCGGAGCTGTCCGAAGCCAAGCGCCGGTGGCCGGCGTCTTTCGGCTGAAGCAGCGCTTCGGAGCGTACGGCTGCCGCTCCGCTGTTGTGTGCGCGAAGCAGCCGCTTCTCCTGCTCCGGGAGCCGGAGAGAGCGGTAGCTTGTACGAGGGCGAAGAACGAAGCCGCAGAGCACCCGGCTTCTCCGCGCACCCTAAGGACTGCTAGAGGACCGTGGTGGCCGCTCGCCTGCCTCTTCAATTCCATTCTAGCATCCTTAGGGAAGGTGTTCCAGGACAATTTTCCTGAGTTTTGAATTCGTCCTGATGCAGCCCCTCCTGGGAAACTCGTGCGCGTCCTCTGAGGCTCCGAGTGCAGAGACCTCGTTGGCAAGTGCAGAAATGAAGGGCTGCGTTGAGTTGTCGAGAAGCAAGAACATAGCCAGCGCCTTGTGTTTGGAAGTCAGCAGCTGCTAGACTTTTGCGATTGCTATCACTGTGCACTGAAAGCCAGGACGGCCTGTGCACGTTAAAACAACTAGCTGAGCAAGAGTAATCGAAAGATCACGGCCGTCAGAAATCAGCTTATATATTGCCCTGGAAAGAGCATTGTTTTTGGAGTGTGCAGTAAAATCGTGTTTCTGGACAACGGAGGCATAAGTGCGCTGCGCTCCTAAGCTATCTCCCTGCGAGACACACTGCCAAAGCTTTTCGCTATGATGCAGTCTAGTGCAGACGCACACTACGGCTCTCCGGAGCTGTCCGAAGCCAAGCGCCGGTGGCCGGCGTCTTTCGGCTGAAGCAGCGCTTCGGAGCGTAGGGCTGCCGCTCCGCTGTTGTGTGCGCGAAGCAGCCGCTTCTCCTGCTCCGGGAGCCGGAGAGAGCTGTAGCTTGTACGAGGGCGAAGAACGTTGCTGCAGAGAGACGAAATTGTGTGCACAGCCTTGCGACTGATAGAGGACGGTGGCTAAAGCTCCCTGCCTTTTCAATGCACTGCTGGCATGCTTTATTGAAGGTGCTCCGAGACAATTTTCCTGGGTTTTGACTTCGTCCTGATGAAGCCCCTCTTGGGAAACTCGTGCTCGTTTCCGAAGGCTCGAGATGCAGAGAACTCGATGGCAGCTGCAGAAATGAAGGGCTGCGTTGAGTTGTCGAGAAGCAAGAACATAGCCAGCGCCTTGTGTTTGGCAGTCAGCAGCTGCTGGACTTTTGCGATTGCTTTCACTGTGCACTGAATGCCAGGACGGCACGTGCACGTTAAAACAACGAGCTGGGCAAGAGTGGGCAGAAGAGAACGGGCGTCAGACAGCAGCTTACATATTACCATAGGAAGAGCAGTGTTTTTGGAGTGTGCAGCAAATGCGTGTTTCTGGACAAGGGAGGCAAAAGTGCGCTGCGCTCCTAAGCTATCTCCCTGCGAGACACACTGCCAAAGCTTTTCGCTAGGATGCAGTCTAGTGCAGACGCACACTACGGCTCTCCGGAGCTGTCCGAAGCCAAGCGCCGGTGGCCGGCGTCTTTCGGCTGAAGCAGCGCTTCGGAGCGTACGGCTGCCGCTCCGCTGTTGTGTGCGCGAAGCAGCCGCTTCTCCTGCTCCGGGAGCGGAGAGAGCGGTAGCTTGTACGAGGGCGAAGAACGAAGCCGCAGAGCACCCGGCTTCTCCGCGCACCCTAAGGAGTGCTAGAGGACCGTGGTGGCCGCTCGCCTGCCTCTTCAATTCCTTTCTAGCATCCTTAGGGAAGGTGTTCCAGGACAATTTTCCTGAGTTTTGAATTCGTCCTGATGCAGCCCCTCCTGGGAAACTCGTGCGCGTCCTCTGAGGCTCCGAGTGCAGAGACCTCGTTGGCAAGTGCAGAAATGAAGGGCTGCGTTGAGTTGTCGAGAAGCAAGAACATAGCCAGCGCCTTGTGTTTGGAAGTCAGCAGCTGCTAGACTTTTGCGATTGCTATCACTGTGCACTGAAAGCCAGGACGGCCTGTGCACGTTAAAACAACTAGCTGAGCAACAGTAGCCGAAAAATCACGGCCGCTAGATAGCAGCTTACGTATTGCCCAGGAAAGAGCACTATTTTTGGAGTGTGCAGTAAAATCGTGTTTTTGGACAAGGGAGGCATAAGTGCGCTGCGCTCCTAAGCTATCTCCCTGCGAGACACACTGCCAAAGCTTTTCGCTATGATGCAGTCTAGTGCAGATGCACACTACGGCTCTCCGGAGCTGTCCGAAGCCAAGCGCCGGTGGCCGGCGTCTTTCGGCTGAAGCAGCGCTTCGGAGAGTACGGCTGCCGCTCCGCTGTTGTGTGCGCGAAGCAGCCGCTTCTCCTGCTCCGGGAGCCGGAGAGAGCGGTAGCTTGTACGAGGGCGAAGAACGTTGCTGCAGAGAGACGAAATTGTGTGCACAGCCTTGCGACTGATAGAGGACGGTGGCTAAAGCTCCCTGCCTTTTCAATGCACTGCTGGCATGCTTTATTGAAGGTGCTCCGAGACAATTTTCCTGGGTTTTGACTTCGTCCTGATGAAGCCCCTCTTGGGAAACTCGTGCTCGTTTCCGAAGGCTCGAGATGCAGAGAACTCGATGGCAGCTGCAGAAATGAAGGGCTGCGTTGAGTTGTCGAGAAGCAAGAACATAGCCAGCGCCTTGTGTTTGGCAGTCAGCAGCTGCTGGACTTTTGCGATTGCTTTCACTGTGCACTGAATGCCAGGACGGCACGTGCACGTTAAAACAACGAGCTGGGCAAGAGTGGGCAGAAGAGAACGGGCGTCAGACAGCAGCTTACATATTACCATAGGAAGAGCAGTGTTTTTGGAGTGTGCAGCAAATGCGTGTTTCTGGACAAGGGAGGCAAAAGTGCGCTGCGCTCCTAAGCTATCTCCCTGCGAGACACACTGCCAAAGCTTTTCGCTAGGATGCAGTCTAGTGCAGACGCACACTACGGCTCTCCGGAGCTGTCCGAAGCCAAGCGCCGGTGGCCGGCGTCTTTCGGCTGAAGCAGCGCTTCGGAGCGTACGGCTGCCGCTCCGCTGTTGTGTGCGCGAAGCAGCCGCTTCTCCTGCTCCGGGAGCGGAGAGAGCGGTAGCTTGTACGAGGGCGAAGAACGAAGCCGCAGAGCACCCGGCTTCTCCGCGCACCCTAAGGAGTGCTAGAGGACCGTGGTGGCCGCTCGCCTGCCTCTTCAATTCCATTCTAGCATCCTTAGGGAAGGTGTTCCAGGACAATTTTCCTGAGTTTTGAATTCGTCCTGATGCAGCCCCTCCTGGGAAACTCGTGCGCGTCCTCTGAGGCTCCGAGTGCAGAGACCTCGTTGGCAAGTGCAGAAATGAAGGGCTGCGTTGAGTTGTCGAGAAGCAAGAACATAGCCAGCGCCTTGTGTTTGGAAGTCAGCAGCTGCTAGACTTTTGCGATTGCTATCACTGTGCACTGAAAGCCAGGACGGCCTGTGCACGTTAAAACAACTAGCTGAGCAAGAGTAATCGAAAGATCACGGCCGTCAGAAATCAGCTTATATATTGCCCTGGAAAGAGCATTGTTTTTGGAGTGTGCAGTAAAATCGTGTTTCTGGACAAGGGAGGCATAAGTGCGCTGCGCTCCTAAGCTATCTCCCTGCGAGACACACTGCCAAAGCTTTTCGCTATCATGCAGTTTAGTGCAGACGCACACTACGGCTCTCCGGAGCTGTCCGAAGCCAAGCGCCGGTGGCCGGCGTCTTTCGGCTGAAGCAGCGCTTCGGAGCGTAGGGCTGCCGCTCCGCTGTTGTGTGCGCGAAGCAGCCGCTTCTCCTGCTCCGGGAGCCGGAGAGAGCGGTAGCTTGTACGAGGGCGAAGAACGAAGCCGCAGAGCACCGGTCTTCTGCGCGCACCCTAAGGACTGCTAGAGGACCGTGGTGGCCGCTCGCCTGCCTCTTCAATTCCATTCTAGCATCCTTAGGGAAGGTGTTCCAGGACAATTTTCCTGAGTTTTGAATTCGTCCTGATGCAGCCCCTCCTGGGAAACTCGTGCTCGTCCTCTGAGGCTCCGAGATGCAGAGACCTCGATGGCAACTGCAGAAATGAAGGGCTGCGTTGAGTTGTCGAGAAGCAAGAACATAGCCAGCGCCTTGTGTTTGGAAGTCAGCAGCTGCTAGACTTTTGCGATTGCTATCACTGTGCACTGAAAGCCAGGACGGCCTGTGCACGTTAAAACAACTAGCTGAGCAACAGTAGCCGAAAAATCACGGCCGCTAGATAGCAGCTTACGTATTGCCCAGGAAAGAGCACTATTTTTGGAGTGTGCAGTAAAATCGTGTTTTTGGACAAGGGAGGCATAAGTGCGCTGCGCTCCTAAGCTATCTCCCTGCGAGACACACTGCCAAAGCTTTTCGCTATGATGCAGTCTAGTGCAGATGCACACTACGGCTCTCCGGAGCTGTCCGAAGCCAAGCGCCGGTGGCCGGCGTCTTTCGGCTGAAGCAGCGCTTCGGAGAGTACGGCTGCCGCTCCGCTGTTGTGTGCGCGAAGCAGCCGCTTCTCCTGCTCCGGGAGCCGGAGAGAGCGGTAGCTTGTACGAGGGCGAAGAACGTTGCTGCAGAGAGACGAAATTGTGTGCACAGCCTTGCGACTGATAGAGGACGGTGGCTAAAGCTCCCTGCCTTTTCAATGCACTGCTGGCATGCTTTATTGAAGGTGCTCCGAGACAATTTTCCTGGGTTTTGACTTCGTCCTGATGAAGCCCCTCTTGGGAAACTCGTGCTCGTTTCCGAAGGCTCGAGATGCAGAGAACTCGATGGCAGCTGCAGAAATGAAGGGCTGCGTTGAGTTGTCGAGAAGCAAGAACATAGCCAGCGCCTTGTGTTTGGCAGTCAGCAGCTGCTGGACTTTTGCGATTGCTTTCACTGTGCACTGAATGCCAGGACGGCACGTGCACGTTAAAACAACGAGCTGGGCAAGAGTGGGCAGAAGAGAACGGGCGTCAGACAGCAGCTTACATATTACCATAGGAAGAGCAGTGTTTTTGGAGTGTGCAGCAAATGCGTGTTTCTGGACAAGGGAGGCAAAAGTGCGCTGCGCTCCTAAGCTATCTCCCTGCGAGACACACTGCCAAAGCTTTTCGCTAGGATGCAGTCTAGTGCAGACGCACACTACGGCTCTCCGGAGCTGTCCGAAGCCAAGCGCCGGTGGCCGGCGTCTTTCGGCTGAAGCAGCGCTTCGGAGCGTACGGCTGCCGCTCCGCTGTTGTGTGCGCGAAGCAGCCGCTTCTCCTGCTCCGGGAGCGGAGAGAGCGGTAGCTTGTACGAGGGCGAAGAACGAAGCCGCAGAGCACCCGGCTTCTCCGCGCACCCTAAGGAGTGCTAGAGGACCGTGGTGGCCGCTCGCCTGCCTCTTCAATTCCATTCTAGCATCCTTAGGGAAGGTGTTCCAGGACAATTTTCCTGAGTTTTGAATTCGTCCTGATGCAGCCCCTCCTGGGAAACTCGTGCGCGTCCTCTGAGGCTCCGAGTGCAGAGACCTCGTTGGCAAGTGCAGAAATGAAGGGCTGCGTTGAGTTGTCGAGAAGCAAGAACATAGCCAGCGCCTTGTGTTTGGAAGTCAGCAGCTGCTAGACTTTTGCGATTGCTATCACTGTGCACTGAAAGCCAGGACGGCCTGTGCACGTTAAAACAACTAGCTGAGCAAGAGTAATCGAAAGATCACGGCCGTCAGAAATCAGCTTATATATTGCCCTGGAAAGAGCATTGTTTTTGGAGTGTGCAGTAAAATCGTGTTTCTGGACAAGGGAGGCATAAGTGCGCTGCGCTCCTAAGCTATCTCTCTGCGAGACACACTGCCAAAGCTTTTCGCTATGATGCAGTCTAGTGCAGACGCACACTACGGCTCTCCGGAGCTGTCCGAAGCCAAGCGCCGGTGGCCGGCGTCTTTCGGCTGAAGCAGCGCTTCGGAGAGTACGGCTGCCGCTCCGCTGTTGTGTGCACGAAGCAGCCGCTTCTCCTGCTCCGGGAGCCGGAGAGAGCTGTAGCTTGTACGAGGGCGAAGAACGTTGCTGCAGAGAGACGAAATTGTGTGCACAGCCTTGCGACTGATAGAGGACGGTGGCTAAAGCTCCCTGCCTTTTCAATGCACTGCTGGCATGCTTTATTGAAGGTGCTCCGAGACAATTTTCCTGGGTTTTGACTTCGTCCTGATGAAGCCCCTCTTGGGAAACTCGTGCTCGTTTCCGAAGGCTCGAGATGCAGAGAACTCGATGGCAGCTGCAGAAATGAAGGGCTGCGTTGAGTTGTCGAGAAGCAAGAACATAGCCAGCGCCTTGTGTTTGGCAGTCAGCAGCTGCTGGACTTTTGCGATTGCTTTCACTGTGCACTGAAAGCCAGGACGGCACGTCCACGTTAAAACAACGAGCTGGGCAAGAGTGGGCAGAAGAGAACGGGCGTCAGACAGCAGCTTACATATTACCATAGGAAGAGCAGTGTTTTTGGAGTGTGCAGCAAATGCGTGTTTCTGGACAAGGGAGGCAAAAGTGCGCTGCGCTCCTAAGCTATCTCCCTGCGAGACACACTGCCAAAGCTTTTCGCTATCATGCAGTTTAGTGCAGACGCACACTACGGCTCTCCGGAGCTGTCCGAAGCCAAGCGCCGGTGGCCGGCGTCTTTCGGCTGAAGCAGCGCTTCGGAGCGTACGGCTGCCGCTCCGCTGTTGTGTGCGCGAAGCAGCCGCTTCTCCTGCTCCGGGAGCCGGAGAGAGCGGTAGCTTGTACGAGGGCGAAGAACGAAGCCGCAGAGCACCCGGCTTCTCCGCGCACCCTAAGGACTGCTAGAGGACCGTGGTGGCCGCTCGCCTGCCTCTTCAATTCCATTCTAGCATCCTTAGGGAAGGTGTTCCAGGACAATTTTCCTGAGTTTTGAATTCGTCCTGATGCAGCCCCTCCTGGGAAACTCGTGCGCGTCCTCTGAGGCTCCGAGTGCAGAGACCTCGTTGGCAAGTGCAGAAATGAAGGGCTGCGTTGAGTTGTCGAGAAGCAAGAACATAGCCAGCGCCTTGTGTTTGGAAGTCAGCAGCTGCTAGACTTTTGCGATTGCTATCACTGTGCACTGAAAGCCAGGACGGCCTGTGCACGTTAAAACAACTAGCTGAGCAAGAGTAATCGAAAGATCACGGCCGTCAGAAATCAGCTTATATATTGCCCTGGAAAGAGCATTGTTTTTGGAGTGTGCAGTAAAATCGTGTTTCTGGACAACGGAGGCATAAGTGCGCTGCGCTCCTAAGCTATCTCCCTGCGAGACACACTGCCAAAGCTTTTCGCTATGATGCAGTCTAGTGCAGACGCACACTACGGCTCTCCGGAGCTGTCCGAAGCCAAGCGCCGGTGGCCGGCGTCTTTCGGCTGAAGCAGCGCTTCGGAGCGTAGGGCTGCCGCTCCGCTGTTGTGTGCGCGAAGCAGCCGCTTCTCCTGCTCCGGGAGCCGGAGAGAGCTGTAGCTTGTACGAGGGCGAAGAACGTTGCTGCAGAGAGACGAAATTGTGTGCACAGCCTTGCGACTGATAGAGGACGGTGGCTAAAGCTCCCTGCCTTTTCAATGCACTGCTGGCATGCTTTATTGAAGGTGCTCCGAGACAATTTTCCTGGGTTTTGACTTCGTCCTGATGAAGCCCCTCTTGGGAAACTCGTGCTCGTTTCCGAAGGCTCGAGATGCAGAGAACTCGATGGCAGCTGCAGAAATGAAGGGCTGCGTTGAGTTGTCGAGAAGCAAGAACATAGCCAGCGCCTTGTGTTTGGCAGTCAGCAGCTGCTGGACTTTTGCGATTGCTTTCACTGTGCACTGAATGCCAGGACGGCACGTGCACGTTAAAACAACGAGCTGGGCAAGAGTGGGCAGAAGAGAACGGGCGTCAGACAGCAGCTTACATATTACCATAGGAAGAGCAGTGTTTTTGGAGTGTGCAGCAAATGCGTGTTTCTGGACAAGGGAGGCAAAAGTGCGCTGCGCTCCTAAGCTATCTCCCTGCGAGACACACTGCCAAAGCTTTTCGCTAGGATGCAGTCTAGTGCAGACGCACACTACGGCTCTCCGGAGCTGTCCGAAGCCAAGCGCCGGTGGCCGGCGTCTTTCGGCTGAAGCAGCGCTTCGGAGCGTACGGCTGCCGCTCCGCTGTTGTGTGCGCGAAGCAGCCGCTTCTCCTGCTCCGGGAGCGGAGAGAGCGGTAGCTTGTACGAGGGCGAAGAACGAAGCCGCAGAGCACCCGGCTTCTCCGCGCACCCTAAGGAGTGCTAGAGGACCGTGGTGGCCGCTCGCCTGCCTCTTCAATTCCTTTCTAGCATCCTTAGGGAAGGTGTTCCAGGACAATTTTCCTGAGTTTTGAATTCGTCCTGATGCAGCCCCTCCTGGGAAACTCGTGCGCGTCCTCTGAGGCTCCGAGTGCAGAGACCTCGTTGGCAAGTGCAGAAATGAAGGGCTGCGTTGAGTTGTCGAGAAGCAAGAACATAGCCAGCGCCTTGTGTTTGGAAGTCAGCAGCTGCTAGACTTTTGCGATTGCTATCACTGTGCACTGAAAGCCAGGACGGCCTGTGCACGTTAAAACAACTAGCTGAGCAACAGTAGCCGAAAAATCACGGCCGCTAGATAGCAGCTTACGTATTGCCCAGGAAAGAGCACTATTTTTGGAGTGTGCAGTAAAATCGTGTTTTTGGACAAGGGAGGCATAAGTGCGCTGCGCTCCTAAGCTATCTCCCTGCGAGACACACTGCCAAAGCTTTTCGCTATGATGCAGTCTAGTGCAGATGCACACTACGGCTCTCCGGAGCTGTCCGAAGCCAAGCGCCGGTGGCCGGCGTCTTTCGGCTGAAGCAGCGCTTCGGAGAGTACGGCTGCCGCTCCGCTGTTGTGTGCGCGAAGCAGCCGCTTCTCCTGCTCCGGGAGCCGGAGAGAGCGGTAGCTTGTACGAGGGCGAAGAACGTTGCTGCAGAGAGACGAAATTGTGTGCACAGCCTTGCGACTGATAGAGGACGGTGGCTAAAGCTCCCTGCCTTTTCAATGCACTGCTGGCATGCTTTATTGAAGGTGCTCCGAGACAATTTTCCTGGGTTTTGACTTCGTCCTGATGAAGCCCCTCTTGGGAAACTCGTGCTCGTTTCCGAAGGCTCGAGATGCAGAGAACTCGATGGCAGCTGCAGAAATGAAGGGCTGCGTTGAGTTGTCGAGAAGCAAGAACATAGCCAGCGCCTTGTGTTTGGCAGTCAGCAGCTGCTGGACTTTTGCGATTGCTTTCACTGTGCACTGAATGCCAGGACGGCACGTGCACGTTAAAACAACGAGCTGGGCAAGAGTGGGCAGAAGAGAACGGGCGTCAGACAGCAGCTTACATATTACCATAGGAAGAGCAGTGTTTTTGGAGTGTGCAGCAAATGCGTGTTTCTGGACAAGGGAGGCAAAAGTGCGCTGCGCTCCTAAGCTATCTCCCTGCGAGACACACTGCCAAAGCTTTTCGCTAGGATGCAGTCTAGTGCAGACGCACACTACGGCTCTCCGGAGCTGTCCGAAGCCAAGCGCCGGTGGCCGGCGTCTTTCGGCTGAAGCAGCGCTTCGGAGCGTACGGCTGCCGCTCCGCTGTTGTGTGCGCGAAGCAGCCGCTTCTCCTGCTCCGGGAGCGGAGAGAGCGGTAGCTTGTACGAGGGCGAAGAACGAAGCCGCAGAGCACCCGGCTTCTCCGCGCACCCTAAGGAGTGCTAGAGGACCGTGGTGGCCGCTCGCCTGCCTCTTCAATTCCATTCTAGCATCCTTAGGGAAGGTGTTCCAGGACAATTTTCCTGAGTTTTGAATTCGTCCTGATGCAGCCCCTCCTGGGAAACTCGTGCGCGTCCTCTGAGGCTCCGAGTGCAGAGACCTCGTTGGCAAGTGCAGAAATGAAGGGCTGCGTTGAGTTGTCGAGAAGCAAGAACATAGCCAGCGCCTTGTGTTTGGAAGTCAGCAGCTGCTAGACTTTTGCGATTGCTATCACTGTGCACTGAAAGCCAGGACGGCCTGTGCACGTTAAAACAACTAGCTGAGCAAGAGTAATCGAAAGATCACGGCCGTCAGAAATCAGCTTATATATTGCCCTGGAAAGAGCATTGTTTTTGGAGTGTGCAGTAAAATCGTGTTTCTGGACAAGGGAGGCATAAGTGCGCTGCGCTCCTAAGCTATCTCCCTGCGAGACACACTGCCAAAGCTTTTCGCTATCATGCAGTTTAGTGCAGACGCACACTACGGCTCTCCGGAGCTGTCCGAAGCCAAGCGCCGGTGGCCGGCGTCTTTCGGCTGAAGCAGCGCTTCGGAGCGTAGGGCTGCCGCTCCGCTGTTGTGTGCGCGAAGCAGCCGCTTCTCCTGCTCCGGGAGCCGGAGAGAGCGGTAGCTTGTACGAGGGCGAAGAACGAAGCCGCAGAGCACCGGTCTTCTGCGCGCACCCTAAGGACTGCTAGAGGACCGTGGTGGCCGCTCGCCTGCCTCTTCAATTCCATTCTAGCATCCTTAGGGAAGGTGTTCCAGGACAATTTTCCTGAGTTTTGAATTCGTCCTGATGCAGCCCCTCCTGGGAAACTCGTGCTCGTCCTCTGAGGCTCCGAGATGCAGAGACCTCGATGGCAACTGCAGAAATGAAGGGCTGCGTTGAGTTGTCGAGAAGCAAGAACATAGCCAGCGCCTTGTGTTTGGAAGTCAGCAGCTGCTAGACTTTTGCGATTGCTATCACTGTGCACTGAAAGCCAGGACGGCCTGTGCACGTTAAAACAACTAGCTGAGCAACAGTAGCCGAAAAATCACGGCCGCTAGATAGCAGCTTACGTATTGCCCAGGAAAGAGCACTATTTTTGGAGTGTGCAGTAAAATCGTGTTTTTGGACAAGGGAGGCATAAGTGCGCTGCGCTCCTAAGCTATCTCCCTGCGAGACACACTGCCAAAGCTTTTCGCTATGATGCAGTCTAGTGCAGATGCACACTACGGCTCTCCGGAGCTGTCCGAAGCCAAGCGCCGGTGGCCGGCGTCTTTCGGCTGAAGCAGCGCTTCGGAGAGTACGGCTGCCGCTCCGCTGTTGTGTGCGCGAAGCAGCCGCTTCTCCTGCTCCGGGAGCCGGAGAGAGCGGTAGCTTGTACGAGGGCGAAGAACGTTGCTGCAGAGAGACGAAATTGTGTGCACAGCCTTGCGACTGATAGAGGACGGTGGCTAAAGCTCCCTGCCTTTTCAATGCACTGCTGGCATGCTTTATTGAAGGTGCTCCGAGACAATTTTCCTGGGTTTTGACTTCGTCCTGATGAAGCCCCTCTTGGGAAACTCGTGCTCGTTTCCGAAGGCTCGAGATGCAGAGAACTCGATGGCAGCTGCAGAAATGAAGGGCTGCGTTGAGTTGTCGAGAAGCAAGAACATAGCCAGCGCCTTGTGTTTGGCAGTCAGCAGCTGCTGGACTTTTGCGATTGCTTTCACTGTGCACTGAATGCCAGGACGGCACGTGCACGTTAAAACAACGAGCTGGGCAAGAGTGGGCAGAAGAGAACGGGCGTCAGACAGCAGCTTACATATTACCATAGGAAGAGCAGTGTTTTTGGAGTGTGCAGCAAATGCGTGTTTCTGGACAAGGGAGGCAAAAGTGCGCTGCGCTCCTAAGCTATCTCCCTGCGAGACACACTGCCAAAGCTTTTCGCTAGGATGCAGTCTAGTGCAGACGCACACTACGGCTCTCCGGAGCTGTCCGAAGCCAAGCGCCGGTGGCCGGCGTCTTTCGGCTGAAGCAGCGCTTCGGAGCGTACGGCTGCCGCTCCGCTGTTGTGTGCGCGAAGCAGCCGCTTCTCCTGCTCCGGGAGCGGAGAGAGCGGTAGCTTGTACGAGGGCGAAGAACGAAGCCGCAGAGCACCCGGCTTCTCCGCGCACCCTAAGGAGTGCTAGAGGACCGTGGTGGCCGCTCGCCTGCCTCTTCAATTCCATTCTAGCATCCTTAGGGAAGGTGTTCCAGGACAATTTTCCTGAGTTTTGAATTCGTCCTGATGCAGCCCCTCCTGGGAAACTCGTGCGCGTCCTCTGAGGCTCCGAGTGCAGAGACCTCGTTGGCAAGTGCAGAAATGAAGGGCTGCGTTGAGTTGTCGAGAAGCAAGAACATAGCCAGCGCCTTGTGTTTGGAAGTCAGCAGCTGCTAGACTTTTGCGATTGCTATCACTGTGCACTGAAAGCCAGGACGGCCTGTGCACGTTAAAACAACTAGCTGAGCAAGAGTAATCGAAAGATCACGGCCGTCAGAAATCAGCTTATATATTGCCCTGGAAAGAGCATTGTTTTTGGAGTGTGCAGTAAAATCGTGTTTCTGGACAAGGGAGGCATAAGTGCGCTGCGCTCCTAAGCTATCTCTCTGCGAGACACACTGCCAAAGCTTTTCGCTATGATGCAGTCTAGTGCAGACGCACACTACGGCTCTCCGGAGCTGTCCGAAGCCAAGCGCCGGTGGCCGGCGTCTTTCGGCTGAAGCAGCGCTTCGGAGAGTACGGCTGCCGCTCCGCTGTTGTGTGCGCGAAGCAGCCGCTTCTCCTGCTCCGGGAGCCGGAGAGAGCTGTAGCTTGTACGAGGGCGAAGAACGTTGCTGCAGAGAGACGAAATTGTGTGCACAGCCTTGCGACTGATAGAGGACGGTGGCTAAAGCTCCCTGCCTTTTCAATGCACTGCTGGCATGCTTTATTGAAGGTGCTCCGAGACAATTTTCCTGGGTTTTGACTTCGTCCTGATGAAGCCCCTCTTGGGAAACTCGTGCTCGTTTCCGAAGGCTCGAGATGCAGAGAACTCGATGGCAGCTGCAGAAATGAAGGGCTGCGTTGAGTTGTCGAGAAGCAAGAACATAGCCAGCGCCTTGTGTTTGGCAGTCAGCAGCTGCTGGACTTTTGCGATTGCTTTCACTGTGCACTGAAAGCCAGGACGGCACGTCCACGTTAAAACAACGAGCTGGGCAAGAGTGGGCAGAAGAGAACGGGCGTCAGACAGCAGCTTACATATTACCATAGGAAGAGCAGTGTTTTTGGAGTGTGCAGCAAATGCGTGTTTCTGGACAAGGGAGGCAAAAGTGCGCTGCGCTCCTAAGCTATCTCCCTGCGAGACACACTGCCAAAGCTTTTCGCTATCATGCAGTTTAGTGCAGACGCACACTACGGCTCTCCGGAGCTGTCCGAAGCCAAGCGCCGGTGGCCGGCGTCTTTCGGCTGAAGCAGCGCTTCGGAGCGTACGGCTGCCGCTCCGCTGTTGTGTGCGCGAAGCAGCCGCTTCTCCTGCTCCGGGAGCCGGAGAGAGCGGTAGCTTGTACGAGGGCGAAGAACGAAGCCGCAGAGCACCCGGCTTCTCCGCGCACCCTAAGGACTGCTAGAGGACCGTGGTGGCCGCTCGCCTGCCTCTTCAATTCCATTCTAGCATCCTTAGGGAAGGTGTTCCAGGACAATTTTCCTGAGTTTTGAATTCGTCCTGATGCAGCCCCTCCTGGGAAACTCGTGCGCGTCCTCTGAGGCTCCGAGTGCAGAGACCTCGTTGGCAAGTGCAGAAATGAAGGGCTGCGTTGAGTTGTCGAGAAGCAAGAACATAGCCAGCGCCTTGTGTTTGGAAGTCAGCAGCTGCTAGACTTTTGCGATTGCTATCACTGTGCACTGAAAGCCAGGACGGCCTGTGCACGTTAAAACAACTAGCTGAGCAAGAGTAATCGAAAGATCACGGCCGTCAGAAATCAGCTTATATATTGCCCTGGAAAGAGCATTGTTTTTGGAGTGTGCAGTAAAATCGTGTTTCTGGACAACGGAGGCATAAGTGCGCTGCGCTCCTAAGCTATCTCCCTGCGAGACACACTGCCAAAGCTTTTCGCTATGATGCAGTCTAGTGCAGACGCACACTACGGCTCTCCGGAGCTGTCCGAAGCCAAGCGCCGGTGGCCGGCGTCTTTCGGCTGAAGCAGCGCTTCGGAGCGTAGGGCTGCCGCTCCGCTGTTGTGTGCGCGAAGCAGCCGCTTCTCCTGCTCCGGGAGCCGGAGAGAGCTGTAGCTTGTACGAGGGCGAAGAACGTTGCTGCAGAGAGACGAAATTGTGTGCACAGCCTTGCGACTGATAGAGGACGGTGGCTAAAGCTCCCTGCCTTTTCAATGCACTGCTGGCATGCTTTATTGAAGGTGCTCCGAGACAATTTTCCTGGGTTTTGACTTCGTCCTGATGAAGCCCCTCTTGGGAAACTCGTGCTCGTTTCCGAAGGCTCGAGATGCAGAGAACTCGATGGCAGCTGCAGAAATGAAGGGCTGCGTTGAGTTGTCGAGAAGCAAGAACATAGCCAGCGCCTTGTGTTTGGCAGTCAGCAGCTGCTGGACTTTTGCGATTGCTTTCACTGTGCACTGAATGCCAGGACGGCACGTGCACGTTAAAACAACGAGCTGGGCAAGAGTGGGCAGAAGAGAACGGGCGTCAGACAGCAGCTTACATATTACCATAGGAAGAGCAGTGTTTTTGGAGTGTGCAGCAAATGCGTGTTTCTGGACAAGGGAGGCAAAAGTGCGCTGCGCTCCTAAGCTATCTCCCTGCGAGACACACTGCCAAAGCTTTTCGCTAGGATGCAGTCTAGTGCAGACGCACACTACGGCTCTCCGGAGCTGTCCGAAGCCAAGCGCCGGTGGCCGGCGTCTTTCGGCTGAAGCAGCGCTTCGGAGCGTACGGCTGCCGCTCCGCTGTTGTGTGCGCGAAGCAGCCGCTTCTCCTGCTCCGGGAGCGGAGAGAGCGGTAGCTTGTACGAGGGCGAAGAACGAAGCCGCAGAGCACCCGGCTTCTCCGCGCACCCTAAGGAGTGCTAGAGGACCGTGGTGGCCGCTCGCCTGCCTCTTCAATTCCTTTCTAGCATCCTTAGGGAAGGTGTTCCAGGACAATTTTCCTGAGTTTTGAATTCGTCCTGATGCAGCCCCTCCTGGGAAACTCGTGCGCGTCCTCTGAGGCTCCGAGTGCAGAGACCTCGTTGGCAAGTGCAGAAATGAAGGGCTGCGTTGAGTTGTCGAGAAGCAAGAACATAGCCAGCGCCTTGTGTTTGGGAGTCAGCAGCTGCTGGACTTTTGCGATTGCTATCACTGTGCACTGAAAGCCAGGACGGCCTGTGCACGTTAAAACAACTAGCTGAGCAACAGTAGCCGAAAAATCACGGCCGCTAGATAGCAGCTTACGTATTGCCCAGGAAAGAGCACTATTTTTGGAGTGTGCAGTAAAATCGTGTTTTTGGACAAGGGAGGCATAAGTGCGCTGCGCTCCTAAGCTATCTCCCTGCGAGACACACTGCCAAAGCTTTTCGCTATGATGCAGTCTAGTGCAGACGCACACTACGGCTCTCCGGAGCTGTCCGAAGCCAAGCGCCGGTGGCCGGCGTCTTTCGGCTGAAGCAGCGCTTCGGAGCGTAGGGCTGCCGCTCCGCTGTTGTGTGCGCGAAGCAGCCTCTTCTCCTGCTCCGGGAGCCGGAGAGAGCTGTAGCTTGTACGAGGGCGAAGAACGTTGCTGCAGAGAGACGAAATTGTGTGCACAGCCTTGCGACTGATAGAGGACGGTGGCTAAAGCTCCCTGCCTTTTCAATGCACTGCTGGCATGCTTTATTGAAGGTGCTCCGAGACAATTTTCCTGGGTTTTGACTTCGTCCTGATGAAGCCCCTCTTGGGAAACTCGTGCTCGTTTCCGAAGGCTCGAGATGCAGAGAACTCGATGGCAGCTGCAGAAATGAAGGGCTGCGTTGAGTTGTCGAGAAGCAAGAACATAGCCAGCGCCTTGTGTTTGGCAGTCAGCAGCTGCTGGACTTTTGCGATTGCTTTCACTGTGCACTGAATGCCAGGACGGCACGTGCACGTTAAAACAACGAGCTGGGCAAGAGTGGGCAGAAGAGAACGGGCGTCAGACAGCAGCTTACATATTACCATAGGAAGAGCAGTGTTTTTGGAGTGTGCAGCAAATGCGTGTTTCTGGACAAGGGAGGCAAAAGTGCGCTGCGCTCCTAAGCTATCTCCCTGCGAGACACACTGCCAAAGCTTTTCGCTAGGATGCAGTCTAGTGCAGACGCACACTACGGCTCTCCGGAGCTGTCCGAAGCCAAGCGCCGGTGGCCGGCGTCTTTCGGCTGAAGCAGCGCTTCGGAGCGTACGGCTGCCGCTCCGCTGTTGTGTGCGCGAAGCAGTCGCTTCTCCTGCTCCGGGAGCCGGAGAGAGCGGTAGCTTGTACGAGGGCGAAGAACGAAGCCGCAGAGCACCCGGCTTCTCCGCGCACCCTAAGGACTGCTAGAGAATCGTGGTGGCCGCTCGCCTGCCTCTTCAATTCCATTCTAGCATCCTTAGGGAAGGTGTTCCAGGACAATTTTCCTGAGTTTTGAATTCGTCCTGATGCAGCCCCTCCTGGGAAACTCGTGCGCGTCCTCTGAGGCTCCGAGTGCAGAGACCTCGTTGGCAAGTGCAGAAATGAAGGGCTGCGTTGAGTTGTCGAGAAGCAAGAACATAGCCAGCGCCTTGTGTTTGGAAGTCAGCAGCTGCTAGACTTTTGCGATTGCTATCACTGTGCACTGAAAGCCAGGACGGCCTGTGCACGTTAAAACAACTAGCTGAGCAACAGTAGCCGAAAAATCACGGCCGCTAGATAGCAGCTTACGTATTGCCCAGGAAAGAGCACTATTTTTGGAGTGTGCAGTAAAATCGTGTTTTTGGACAAGGGAGGCATAAGTGCGCTGCGCTCCTAAGCTATCTCCCTGCGAGACACACTGCCAAAGCTTTTCGCTAGGATGCAGTCTAGTGCAGACGCACACTACGGCTCTCCGGAGCTGTCCGAAGCCAAGCGCCGGTGGCCGGCGTCTTTCGGCTGAAGCAGCGCTTCGGAGCGTACGGCTGCCGCTCCGCTGTTGTGTGCGCGAAGCAGCCGCTTCTCCTGCTCCGGGAGCCGGAGAGAGCGGTAGCTTGTAAGAGGGCGAAGAACGAAGCCGCAGAGCACCCGGCTTCTCCGCGCACCCTAAGGACTGCTAGAGGACCGTGGTGGCCGCTCGCCTGCCTCTTCAATTCCATTCTAGCATCCTTAGGGAAGGTGTTCCAGGACAATTTTCCTGAGTTTTGAATTCGTCCTGATGCAGCCCCTCCTGGGAAACTCGTGCTCGTCCTCTGAGTCTCCGACATGCAGAGACCTCGATGGCAACTGCAGAAATGAAGGGCTGCTTTGAGTTGTCGAGAAGCAAGAACATAGCCAGCGCCTTGTGTTTGGAAGTCAGCAGCTGCTAGACTTTTGCGATTGCTATCACTGTGCACTGAAAGCCAGGACGGCCTGTGCACGTTAAAACAACTAGCTGAGCAAGAGTAATCGAAAGATCACGGCCGTCAGAAATCAGCTTATGTATTGCCCTGGAAAGAGCATTGTTTTTGGAGTGTGCAGTAAAATCGTGTTTCTGGACAAGGGAGGCATAAGTGCGCTGCGCTCCTAAGCTATCTCCCTGCGAGACACACTGCCAAAGCTTTTCGCTATCATGCAGTTTAGTGCAGACGCACACTACGGCTCTCCGGAGCTGTCCGAAGCCAAGCGCCGGTGGCCGGCGTCTTTCGGCTGAAGCAGCGCTTCGGAGCGTACGGCTGCCGCTCCGCTGTTGTGTGCGCGAAGCAGCCGCTTCTCCTGCTCCGGGAGCCGGAGAGAGCGGTAGCTTGTACGAGGGCGAAGAACGAAGCCGCAGAGCACCGGTCTTCTGCGCGCACCCTAAGGACTGCTAGAGGACCGTGGTGGCCGCTCGCCTGCCTCTTCAATTCCATTCTAGCATCCTTAGGGAAGGTGTTCCAGGACAATTTTCCTGAGTTTTGAATTCGTCCTGATGCAACCCCTCCTGGGAAACTTGTGCTCGTCCTCTGAGTCTCCGAGATGCAGAGACCTCGATGGCAACTGCAGAAATGAAGAGCTGCGTTGAGTTGTCGAGAAGCAAGAACATAGTCAGCGCCTTGTGTTTGGAAGTCAGCAGCTGCTAGACTTTTGCGATTGCTATCACTGTGCACTGAAAGCCAGGACGGCCTGTGCACGTTAAAACAACTAGCTGAGCAACAGTAGCCGAAAAATCACGGCCGCTAGATAGCAGCTTACGTATTGCCCAGGAAAGAGCACTATTTTTGGAGTGTGCAGTAAAATCGTGTTTTTGGACAAGGGAGGCATAAGTGCGCTGCGCTCCTAAGCTATCTCCCTGCGAGACACACTGCCAAAGCTTTTCGCTATGATGCAGTCTAGTGCAGATGCACACTACGGCTCTCCGGAGCTGTCCGAAGCCAAGCGCCGGTGGCCGGCGTCTTTCGGCTGAAGCAGCGCTTCGGAGCGTAGGGCTGCCGCTCCGCTGTTGTGTGCGCGAAGCAGCC